>NC_041398.2:88936009-89293509 GCF_900747795.2 Erpetoichthys calabaricus | reverse complement strand
ACGAATGGTAAACGTACAGAGAAAGAGGATAAATACTATGAATGGTCATGTCAAGTATATTCACTCCATGTTATCGTGCAGTGCGCTGTTACTGGTATTTTGATAAAAGAATCTGAATAACATATAAGAAGCGTATAAATTATTAAACAGTAAAACATTAACATTTAAGAAGTAAAGATACATTGAGTACTACTGTAGTGCTTTCGGGTATAGTACATTTTTTGTTTGCCCATTACATGCATAAATGTATACATTTTTTGGTGTACCTACCCAAGAACACGCGACATGACCCGGCAGTTAAAAATTTATCGCTCCAGCAATTTTAACTCTGTTACAAAGTCATCTAATATGGTATTGCAAACGGCAGCGGGAGCGTTTCTATAAACTCAATTTAAACTTACTGTTTACACCGTGCTTTGAAGATGCATAGTATGCGACACGTGTTTCGCCGTAATTGTGGGCTCATCAGGAGTACACAGTCACTGCACTCCCTTACGGGAATCGATCCTCGGACGTAGAGGCGAAGCCCCTAACGTTGTGCCACGGTGTGTGGTTCGTTCATTTGACAGCATGTAGATCGGGGTAATTACATTGCAGGCATTCGTAGTCTGATTCACAATCTGATTGTATGGGTGGTTACCTACCAGGTAACGCTTGTGGTTGGTGAGCAAGTCGGCTAACTTCTGCCACGGTGCCCTCTTTTAGTTGCGAGAAGCAGATCATACAATGGTTGAAATAGTTTAATATATATAGCAAAATCACCGCGCTTCGTAGGGGCGAATATGGTATTGCAAATGGCAGCGTTTCTATAAACTTAATTTAAAGTTACGGTTTATACCGTGCTTTGTTTCATATTCTTTTCCTACCTTATCAATTGTGTAATGTGTTTTTTGAACAGGTTTGATTCATGGAAGTGATCACTCCTGCTGCGTTCAGTCACTTCACGTGAGCCGCCCTCTTGTGTGATGTTGCGATGTCCACGGGTTTATTTAATGTTAGCTAAGACCCGACAATTAAATGTTTCTCGCTACAGCAATTTTAACTCTGTTACAAAGTGATGCAAACTCTCGTTTATACCTCGTGTCTTCTCATTAAACTTGTATCTCGCGAATATGGCATTGCAAACGGCAGCGGGAGCGTTTCAATAAAGTTAATTTAAGGTTACGGTTTACACCGTGCTTTTTTATACCTCGTGTCTTCTCATTAAACTTGTATCTCGCGAATATGGTATTGCAAACGGCAGCGGGAGCGTTTCTATAAAGTTAATTTAGACTTACGGTTTACACCGTGCTTTTTTATACCTCGTGTCTTATGAAGATGCTTGTATGCGTCACTCACTCGCTTCTTATTGTTTCGCTGCCTTGTCAATTGTGTAATGAATGTTTTCTTCAGCGCTCTTTGGGGCTCCTCCTTCTTTTCTACGTACTGAGTTCACAGTCAGTTCACGTGATTACGTGGGAGGCGTGATGACGCGACACGCAACTCAGTCTCCTACGGCCATCTTGCTGCCTTCCATTACAGTATATGGACAAAAAAGAGGTTCCAGTTATGACCATTATGCGTATAATTTTGAAATGAAACCTGCCTAACTTTTGTAAGTAAGCTGTAAGGAATGAGCCTGCCAAATTTCAGCCTTCCACCTACACGGGAAGTTGGACAATTAGTGATGAGTGAGTCAGTCAGTCAGTGAGTGAGTGAGTCAGTCAGTGAGGGCTTTGCCTTTTATTATTATAGATTAGGCTGAAAGAAGTGGTATTTCTATTTTTTTCTTTATAGAGAGTGGATACAGGATATAAAAGAGGAACATTTGTGAAAAACAAGTGAGTGTTAGGTTTGATGTCACTTGGATTTTTATTGAATTGTTAAGTGCACTTAAGTTGAACAGTATTTTTCAAAAGTAATCATGATGGGGCAAAGTATTGTTGTGATGTTTGTTGCTGAGGCTGCTGGTGTTAGTGCTGAGTAGATGGTTTTGTTTTAGTTGTGCTAAGGTTCTATATGTTGTGTTTACTTTAATAAATATCCTCGGCTTGTAGTCTGTCCTTGTTTTTGTAAATAGTGGTTATCTTGGTATACAGACTATTGTTGTTACAGAATAGTCTGCTCAAGAATGATTACTCTTCTGCAGGACCAAGCACTATAATCAGAATATGGTACAAAATTCACTAAAAAGTTTACAGTGATGGTTGCTAAGAAAACACTAATAAGTCAATTTATAAAATGCTAAGATTTTAATTAGATATAGAGACATTTTAAAATGAAAATGACAGTTTTGGTATTTGATCACTTAGCCTAACATAGCTTGTGGTTCCTTAATCCTTAATAGATCATTGAGGTAAGATCTGAAACTGTCAAACCTATTGCTTACAAATAAACTACTTTTTTAATCTGTTCCCCATTTTTACAGGTGTTTAGGTAATGCAAGGTTTTCTAATATTTGTGCAAAACTCTATTATTAACATTTGTTTGTTGATGGACTGAAAATATATCAAAACAATAGACACTGATTTTAAAGAAAACCAGTTTACTCACCTCAAAATTTTAACCACTTCTGCCATGTCACCATTTAATATAAAATTTGATTAAACAAGAATGATGCTACACTACACTAGTCTTTCCCCATAGATCATGTCCCACATACAGAGGAAAAAAGTTGAATAGCACTACATTGGAGTGTTTCAGTCTCCATTGTATTAGTTTTGTGACATGGAGCCTAAAACTAGGCACAGTATTTCAGATGTGAGAGTTTTATACATCTTAAATATAACCTTTCTTGACTTGTACTCCACAGGAATGAATCTAATAGATGGATCACATGTTACTATATTGTAATTTTTTGATCTTGCTTATATTGTCATTCATGGTTTGTTGTGCACTGATGACATAATTTTTGCATCAGTATTGACACGTGTGACTGAGAAGTGATGCCATGTCTTCCATATTGCCAAGCACTGATATTTAAATAAGCACAGGCATGTAGGAATGCACATACTTCTTCGCAGCACAAAAAAGAAATAAAAAAACAAAACTGTTAAAATGTATTTTGTTTACACTTTAATTTAGTTTCTGAATTGGAATTCAGTTTAATCCCTTGGTTTTGTTGGTAGAAAAAAAAAATCAGTGTTTACTCTATATTGGCCTAATCCTGATTATTCTGAAGGAGAACATTATCTGAAAAGTGGATATTTTAAAAGATATTAATACATGGAATACTGTATGGATCATAAATTCAAGGCAAGCAATAGATTAGGTTATCCAGAGGTGTAAGACATATCATCAATTGTGTGCACTCTAACTTCTAACGGTAATAATACTTTGCAGCAAAAAATTATTCAACTGAATCAGTGTAGCAATTAGTAGTTTCTATAGGGGAAATACAAATCACTAATTAAACTCCTAGTGCGCACACTGAACATGTGGCTGCTGCCACTATTTTTGCAACTACAGCTTCTCCACCAATTAATGAAATTCCCCCAGTAATTTAAAGAATAATGAAAATCTCTATATAAAACAAAATCTTTAGAGAGATAGATCCCACAAATGATTACAGGCTCTAAAATGCAAATTGACATCTCTTTTTCAGTCTTGTTTTTGTAAGACATACTGAATTAAATGAGCATCAGCGGCACCAGATACTATGAGAGTAACTCCCTCATTTAGAAGTTGCAAGTTCTCCAAGGATCCACATTGGTGACTTGTCTTGAGTAAAGCAGTACACTATACACCTCATCTTTGTTTGCAGGGCAAACAGCAAGCAGCCACATAAAGTTCTATTTCATGTATTGCATTGCAATGTAGTGAGCTCTGTAATCATGTCAGCAGTGTGGAACTGCAATGGCTGAGCTTTTACATGAATAAAATTACTACTAATTTCTTTTTTAGGAATTAAAAGGCCGAAGGAAAAAAACAAGTATTATACCATAACATACTATACCATGTTTAAACCAAACAAATCCTGAACAGGACTGGAAGGGGTTGAAGCCTAACCCAGCAAACGTATCGCGCAAGGCAGGATTGATCCCTAGACAGAGTGCCAGTCCATTGCAGGGTCAGTTAGTATTATGTTTGCCCAAATTTGTTGAAAATATGTCTTACTGTACGTTTAAATAAACATTATTAACCCTGAAACACAACTTGAACAAGAGCAGATTATTAAAAAAGCTTGGTTTGCATACATAGTACATTAAAAGTGGTTCTACACTATATTTAACCTCAGGGTAGCATTGTCAAACAATGCTGTTCTTTTTTATTTTTGTATTATGAAATAATAATAATACTGCTGAGGCCAAGAAAGTTTGATGTCTTTTTTCAGCTGTTTCCATGTTGAAAGGTAACTTTGGTCCCAGTTTTCCTAATTGTAGGAGAGCAGGATTGTAGATTAATGACAGGCTTGGTGTTTTCAAAAGTGCTCTGTATTTTGAGGTAGAGGAACAGGCTGTAAAGCAGTGCCTGACCAGTGTCACACACATGCACATAGGAGACAGTTTACAGGCTTAAATAGTGTTATTTCTGAGCCATACCAGGGGTTTTCCTTTCTCCTCTTGTCAATCTGCAGACCAGCTGAAGATATCACCACCGGTCCACCCACTGATGACATTACTTCTGGCACCTTTTGATGATGTCACTTCCGGTACCCAGAACCCATCTACCTGCAACATCAGTTCCTGTTCCGGCCTCCCTGACTCCACCTCTTTCTTTAATCCACCATATTTATTGCCCAGGTCCATCCTGTTAATCAATGCTGTCTTGAATTTATGTCTGTAACAACGGATTTTTCCATTTTTGCCTGCCTTATTCAAGTATACGGGGTGGCCATCCCCAAACCTTTTTCTGTATGGAGCCCATTTTATTACACATTTTATTACATTGTTTATGTGTTGCTGAACACTTCTGGATGTTGCAGTTGTTTGAATAAAGGCTTCAAGGCTGATATCATTGTTATAGACCAGCTTATATCCACATCCTACAGCGCCGAAAAAAAACACAACTGTATAAAATCGGATAATTAAAATGAACCATAAGAACTATCTACTCATCCAGAGCCTTATTTATATACTGCCTTTTAGAACTGTGAGAAATATTTTCATTTTAGGCATTTCAAATTTTTCAGAATGCAATTCAAACTGTGAGTTTCAGCTAATCAGTAGAGTGCATGTATATTTTGAAGCTTATCAGTACATGATTTGTTTTAATATTTCTTATTTTCACTTACTTATTGTGTATATATTGTGTATATATTGATTTTGTCGTTTGTAAAATTATGCTTATCAAGATGACAGTCATGGATACAATATCTTTTAAATGTCTATTAAATTGGCACCACATTGTATGCTTAAGAAGAGCAGGTACCTTTTATAAAAGCATGCAAACATAATAGCCATATTTTATTTTGCTTTCAATTTTGCAATTATAAGTCTCAATAAAAAATTTTTTTTTTGAGAGGGGTCAAATAGAAAAATATATACACTTTATTCTTTTGTACATTTTATTGTTTCTAAATAATATTTTTTGATTTTTTCCCCTTTTTTATTTAAAAAATAATTCAATTTATTATTAAAATGGAAATATTGTATTATTATGATTTAAGTGAATCATTTCATGAGTAGAAAAGAATTTTTCAAGGCCAAAATGCTCCTTGCCTGATGAAGCCTTATTTAACACACCGGCCCTGTATGTAGCAACATGTAACACACATTTCTTTATAGGATGCTCAGCATACACAGACAGAGCACTCCAGCAACTTTACGGCATAATTTAGATCCATAAAGTTTGAACTATTTAACTGAAGTCTGGATGCAGCACTTTTTCCCAACATATTACCCATAATTCGTTGCTATAAATAAATCATAAACAAAATTCCAGCGATAAACTACTATATGTGGATTAATCCTACTATTTATAATTCGCTTCTTCTTTAATGATTTCCCACATGTCATCTTATACTCTGCAGAACAAAGGGATTTTACTACTATTCAAAATATTGCTCTTCAGAGGTTAAGATGTCCTATTACTGTGACCATGATAAGCCATAAACAGTCTCCAGTTAATAACACACATAGTATGAACAATTTTGACATTCTTAAAGCAGACCATATGTTGAAGAATACTAAATGAGAAACATTTCATTTTAAAGAAACAAAAAGCGCCTGAAATCACCTTAACTTACAGAGTAGTATCAAACTCAAACTGAATGAGTGGCAGATTGACAAAGGTCACATCATAATGTCGACAGTAGCGATCAACAACTTTTGAAACATATCAAATGGAAGAGAAAAAGAAAGATATGGGTGTCATAAGTGCAGGCTGTTGAAATTCAAATCAGGCTCTTCAAGCAGATCGGAAGAGGTCCACATCTTTGATATGTTCACAGAGCATGCCTTAGTACTTTCTAAAATGTTCAGGTTTAAAGACATCTATTTATCAAATTCATCCATCGATTTTTAAACATTTTTTATTCATTACAGAGTCTTAGAGACTATCTTTGCAACATCAGAGGGCAAGGCAGGAATTAACTGTGAATTGTATACTTATTAATCAGGGACATACCAGAGCAAATCATAGATCTGATCAAATGAAACAAAGTAAATTCACAAGCCAAAAAAAAACCACAAACAGATTCCTCATAGACCTCAAATTGAACCCTGATCCAAAGAGATGTGTGGCAGAAGAATCAACCACTGTGCCAGTATATTGTACCACCTATTTCATACATTTGCTTTAAAGGAGTCAGCACCTTCTTTTGTCTGCATGTTTTTATTTTCCTGAGAATTCAAAGTTTCCTCCCGCATCCAACTATAATGAATGTTATATTGGTCTGCAATTTCAAAAGGTTCAATAATTCAGGTTGTGGAAGATTGCTGGATGTAATATTAATTATAGATATCAATGGGGGCAGAATCCTAGATGCCTGAGGAACAAATGTTGCTGCCTTCCTTAGCAGCAGAAATGCAAGGTGCTCCATGTGTTTAGTGTAATTAATCGTTTTTATTGATAAATACAGCTCAGTGTCCTGAACATTTGAATGATCCTTAATTTGTGTTCTACTGTTAGACAGTATTGTAAACTGTTCTGAATTTTTTTAGGTATGGAAGACAAATGTTTTGAGGTAAATTGTTATACTCACTAACCATGGTGCAGGAAAGCAGTTAGCAAGTGAGAATTTCTCTCTAATCCGTATACATAGCAGTAATGACCTTGTAAATGTTTCTCAGTGAGTGTGGCGTGTGATTTTGATAGCTACCTGCAACCCTAATCCAGAAAAGAGATGGATGGGGGGATGCATTCGACAGAAAAGTGGAATGAAACTACCAGTTCTATAAAAGTGTATGAAATCATTCATGTAAATTATTCTTTTTCAGTTGTTAATACAGAAGTATTTCAGGAAAGAGAAAAAAACTATAGCTGTCTGTCTACACTGGCACACACTTGTGGCTTCAGGCTTGTTCCAAGATAACGTGGCACTTAAAGCAGTGCTGGGCTAAAAGAACACAATTTTGCATCAGGGTAATTTGGAACTAACAACTGGCTTTAAAAACATTCTTCTTAAAGAAAGCCAGGGTCCATAGAGGAAGAAAAAATGAACATACAGCAAATACTACTCTAAGTAGTAATTAGTGGATTTACAGTTGGGTGAGGAGTAGTGCAACATTACCACTGTTTCGATTTATTTTTTACAGTTGGAGTGTTACACAATGTGATTGAAGTGGCAGTTGAACTAGCAGCTGAGTGTGCTACTACATCACATTATCATTACAATCATGTTATTACTTCTCTCCTTAAAAACACCCATTTTAGTAAATGCGAAATATATATATATACTTGATTATTCCTGCGTCTGGTCGGTGTTAAGCTCACCTCAGTAAATACAAAGATAACCCATCCACTGTGATACTTTACTTAACATTTCTAGTTCCATGATACTGTACACAGAAACTAACATCTCAATGTATTAAATGTTAAAAACTTTTAACAAGACCACATTTAGTATTCTAAAGAAGCCTCATTTACACCTTGAGGCTTACTTTCTGGGATATCTTTGACTCTGCAAAAATATCCTTGACTGTGCTTCAAAAAACAATTCCAGACATTCATCCAGTGGGGAAGCTTCTGCCTTTTTCCTCCAGATCAATCTACCTCTTGCAGTGTGCAGCCATTTCTACTACAGCCTGCATTCTGACTTGAGTAAGGAAGCATTAGCAAGACTCCACTGGTGTGAAGAGGAGCATTCTGAATTACACGAGGAAGAGTTTGTTGATGTTGATTGATTAGTTGATTTAAAGGTGTGTAACATAAAAGGAATATTATAACGTGCCAGCAGTAACACCTTGGTGTGAAAAGGCTTTAAGGACTATGCAAAGAAATGTACTACATGAAACTAAAAAGTCTTTGTTAATCCGACGTGGCCAACGTGTTAAAAGAAATTGTTACATGCTTGTTTGCATCACACAATATTTAGACATTCATCTATTACCCAACCTGCTAAATCCTAATCACAAGGTCACAGGGGTTTGTTGGAGTCAATCCCAGCCAACACAGGGTGCAAGGCAGGAAACAAACCCCGGGCAGGGCACCAGCCCACCGCAGGGCACACACACACACCAAGCACACACTAGGGACAATTTATAATCACCAATGCACCTAACCTGCATGTTTTTGGACTGTGGGAGGAAACCGGAGCACCCGGAGGAAACCCACGCAGACACGGAAATGAACCCGGGTCTCCTAACTGTGAGGCAGCAGCGCTACCCACTGTGCCACCGTGTCACCAATATTTTTTTTTATTTTTATGTTTTTTTTTAAATGAGCAGTTTTTTAAATAAATCTAACACAACTTTAATTGTTCTTCTGCTTTCATATTGTTTTTTTTCCATTGATATACAGTATATTTTTTTTGTAATTTGGTTAGTTACCTTTCTAATTATTCGTATTGTAGTTCTGTTTAGAAAGTGAACATTCATATGCTTCATCCTTTTTGTTTCAATAAATTTGTACTTTTTCCATGAGATGCAAGCATTGCCTTCTTTTTTTGATCGGATTAAGACCTTTTCACACAAAGATGCTCCACTGGAGTGGAAGCTTGATTGATAATTTACTAGACTCCTGATTATGATCTTACTTTCAAACTGAAATTGTTTCATATTCTGCAATTTTTGGGTGATAAGGGAAAAGAAGTTTATAGATAGCAATTACTGGTGGAATACTGGCGAAGCTACAACCATATTGTTTTTAGTCAGAATCTCTTTGACTAACAACAAAGAGATTGGTGTGGGCAAGTGCACTGCCATGGTGCAAAAATGCAGTTTACTGTGCACCACTTCTCTATTTCCAGCAGTTGTAACCACATTGGGGCACTACCAAGCCCCAAACTACAGACACAATAATGCCCAGATACACTTTCAGCTCAAATAAGGATTTTCAATTGACTCCAACACTTCCTTCACAAGAAGACCAGCAAAAAATACATTATGCACAATTCTCCATCCCTCTAAAAGAGAGTCAACCAAAATGAGGCAGCAGGCTTTCTTTTAAGGTCGACCCGGGAATTGGTTCTCATCTCATGCCCAAGATGTCCAGAGCACTTCTGGGTTGTGCAGAAACCAGGGAAGTCCATCCCCAGCAGCACCCTCTGGCAGCCCCCAAAATCCCCAACAATGCTGCGTTTCCAAACTTCACTTCCAATGTCATCCTGTGGGTGTCCTAATCGGGTTTAGCCCTGAGGAACACTGCCACCTGTCATGTGGAGGAATGAACTGCTCAAAGTAAGCCCACTAAGACCTCCTGGCTGGGTAAGAAACCTTCCTTAATCCTGGCCTGGATGTTTGTCCTTCCATCTTGGCACCCACACAGTATAGGGTACAAGTAAAGAGCAAGGCGCGAATGGATGATTAGTTCATTACAGGGTACTTTCACTCATGCCAGCTGAGTTGCTACTCAACCTAGTTGGAGTGTGTTTAAGATACTGGGGGAAACCAGAGTGCCAATACAAAATCCCATGCAAGTATGAATACTTTATACAAACTCCAATAACACAGACTGATTGGATTTGCACCCAGTCTCTTAGAGCTGTGGGACACCATAGTTGACCAACAAGTGAATGTGCCATCCCATTTTCAAACAAATCATAGACTCAGTGATTTTAGGTACTTTGTATGGATTGAAAGTAAGATGAAATTGTTCTGCTTTGTGAAATGCCATGTTATTTAGGTTCTACAGATACTGTTGAAACTGTTAATGCCATAATATCCTTCTGTAAAACAGAATTCCATTTGCCGGAGAGCTAAGTTTAAAAGGCCCCAGATTCTATAAAGTGTTTGAATGACAACATTCTTCTGCTAGTTTAGTGAGGTCTCAGGTCATGACCTCAAAAACAGGACTGAAGTTTTCTGTGTGGCATCACTAATATTCAGAACAGAAGAGTAAACCTTTTTCTGACTTTACTGTAACCCCGTCTTTGGGGGCAGTGATTAAAGACCACTGCTCTAAATATACACTACTTCATTTGTGTCTAAAATAACTGGTTCAATAAATAGATCTATGCTCTCAGTTTTGAAAATGAAAGGATAAAAGCTTGGAACTTTATAATTAAATCAAGTAGACAGTACACTCCAGTAATACTAAATTGCATATTAATATGTCACCCACTTCAACAGCTGTGTCCATTGTTATTTTCCATTTAAAGCCCCATATGCTTGTCTCTCCATTCGTCTCCCTACATTAACCTTTTGCACATTTTAATAACTGTGTCTTTTTGTTTTTGCTTGTTTTCCTCTTTTCATTTTAATACTTTCAAATGTCTATTCATTTTGTTCAATCCTTACTTTGTCCACTGCAATGCAGAAGAAACCTGACCCTATGCCTGCTGTATGAGTTTGTAGGTACAAAGTTCTCTGGATCAAATCTTGTTCATAACAAGCCATTGTATCTACCATACGATAGTTGGTCTGTCGTTTAAGATGCTGTCTCAACCATCCAGTTTTCCTTTTCTTTATTTTTAGAATGATTATATATGTATAATAATTATATAATATATATATTTTATATATATATATACGCAAGAAGAAAACCCATATATTCACCAAATTGTTAAAAAAACTTTATTATTATATGCACAGTAAAACTTAAAAAATACTTTCCTCGAAATGCAATACACATGTCCCAGTAGTTTTCCCATTCCTGGAAATATTTCCTGTTTTGTTTCTGTGTCTAGTGCCTACTCAATTTTTGGAGGATTTCTTCCACTGTAGCAAATCTTCAATTCTCAGTTTTAATCTCAGGAATGAAAAGAAGTCGTAGATATCGAGTACTGGTTAATACTGGCGAAGCAACAATTATATTGTTTTTGGTCAGGCAAAACAAACAATGCCATTCACTGGTATCCATCATTGTCTTACTCAGTATTTACATAGTAAATTTAAAACAGTCATGTCAGTCTGAATTCAAATTTGCCACCCAGAAGAACCCAGTTTATAATATTTAGGTCGGAAATACAGTTTAAGAAGAAGAAAACATGTAATATTTATGTTGTCCACAATTGTTTAATTAATACACTATGGGATACAGGTGCTGACCCAGGACATATTTCTCTTGGCTGGAATAAAAATATTTTGGAATTCTAAGAGGGACTGTTGCTGAAGATACAGTGACTTAATTTGTCCAGTTTGCCACCTGGAATAGTGCATTAAAATGACAATGTTTTCATCCACATATTTATGATTTGTGTAAGGCACTTGGGATCTGTTTGGAAAGCATTATATAATGCTCTGTGTAACAAATTAGTGAAAATCTTGAATTAGTTAAATGGACAATGATATAAATACAAGATTTTTAAATGTGTATTGAAACATACATTTTTCTTTTCCCTATAATTTAAAAAATGTGTTCATACCAACAAAGAGCTAAAATGTATATGTTCAAAATTGCATTAGCTCTTTAACACTAGTGGATGTGCATGCAACCCAAGAATTGCAGCAGTGCCAGGGTACCAACTAAGCCTGCACAGATCAGTCTTACAAACCTGACTCATCTACTGTGCTGATAAATCTGTATTGTCTTTGTAAAACAATGAGACAAATTCCAGTTATAAATTGCCAGAATAACAGAGAATTATTAAAGGAATACAATATTATAACTACAGCCATATGACAAAGTTTAGGAACCCCACTCAGCATGCATAATAATTTACTCTACTTTCAACAAAAAAGATAACAATGGTATGTCTTTTATTTCCTAGGAACATCTGAGTACTGGGATGTTTTCCGACAAAGATTTTTAGTGCAGCAGTTTTTAGTTGTATGAAATTAAATCAAATGTGAAAAACTGGCTGTGCAAAAATGTGGGCCCCCTTGTAATTTTGCTGATTTGAATGCATGTAACTGCTCAATACTGATTACTTACAACACCACATTGGTTGGATTAGCTTGTTAAGCCTTGAACTTCATAGACAGGTGTGTCCAATCATGAGAAATTGTATTTAAGGTGGTCAATTGCAATTTGTGCTTCCCTTTGACTCTCCTCTGAAGAGTGACAGCATGGGATCCTCAAAGCAACTCTCAAAAGATTTAAAAACAAAGATTGTTCAGTATCATGGTTTAGGGGAAGGCTATAAAAAGCTATCTCAAAGCTATGCGCAGGATTGTAAGAATGGTTACAGACAAGCCACAGATCATCTCCAAAGACCTGCAAGAAGATCTTGCTGCAGATGGTGTATCTGTACATCGTTCTACAATTTGCACAAAGAACATCTGTATGGCAGGGTGATGAGAAAGAAGCCCTTTCTGCACTCACGCCACAAACAGAGTCGCTTGTTGTATGCAAATGCTCATTTAGACAAGCCAGATTCGTTTTGGAACAAAGTGCTTTGGACTGATGAGACAAAAATTAAGTTATTTGGTCATAACAAAAAGCGCTTTGCATGGCAGAGGAAGAACACCACATTCCAAGAAAAACACCTGCTACCTACTGTCAAATGTGGTGGAGGTTCCATCATGCTGTGGGGCTGTGTGGCTAGTTTAGGGACTGGGGCCCTTGTTAAAGTCGAGGGTCGGATGAATTCAACCCAATATCAACAAATTCTTCAGGATAATGTTCAAGCATCAGTCACAAAGTTGAGGTTATGCAGGGGTTGGATATTCCAACAAGTCAATGACCCAAAACACAGTTCAAAATCTACAAAGGCATTCATGCAGAGGGAGAAGTACAATGTTCTGGAATGGATTTCACAATCCCCTGACTTGATCGAAAATTTATGGGATGATTTGAAGCAGGCTGTCCATGCTCGGCAGCCATCAAATGTAACTGAACTGGAGAGATTTTGTATGGAAGAATGGTCAAAAATACCTCCAGAATCTAGACACTCATCAAAGGCTATAGGAGACATCTAGAGGCTGTTATATTTGCAAAAGAAGGCTCAACTAAGTATTGATGTAATATCTCTGTTGGGGTGCCCAGATTTATGCACCTGTCTATTTTTGTTATGATGCATATTGCATATTTTCTGTTAATCCAATAAACTTAATGTCACTGCTGAAATACTACTGTTTCCATAAGGCATGTCATATATTAAAAGGAAGTTGCTGCTTTGAAAGCTCAGCCAATGATAAACAAAAGCCCAAAGAATTAAGAGGGGTCCCCAAACTTTTTCATAGGACTGTTGTGATAAAGGCGCTATATAGCGCCTGACTTGGCACAGACTCACTCAGAGACACATGTAAAATCACATAAGACTTTTATTTTTCTTCATCTGGAGGGCATGTCTTCCCTGTGAACCCCCCAGCCACAACACAGTCCCAAAAGCACTTAATATAGATCACAATCCTCTCCACCTTGGCACCACCACTCCTCCCAGGCAACCTTGTCCTCTTCCTCCCGATTCTGGCTCCTGATTGGTGGATGCTGGCCCTTTTAATAGCCCACCCGGAAGTGCTCCAGGTGCTTGATCACCTGTTGCTAATTGCACTTCTGGGCGGGGCTGTAGAGGTGTCCAGGTTGGATCCATGCAGCACCCCCTGGTGGCCAACCCAGATCCCCACAGGGTTGTGGAGAACTCCATGTCCCATGGAACCCTGCGGGAAACTGAGGCACCATCGTCAACCAGGGAGGCTGACACAAAGTGTCCCGGGGGAGGTACTGAGGAGCCCACGGCTGCTCCCCCGGAACATAAGCAGAAGGGGTGTTCCGGCCGGGCATGAGACCCAGCCACCCGCGACATTGCCCCTTTCTCAGATGAGCTCCGTGGGGCACATCGGCATGTCCCGCGAGGGCCGGTCCTCTCCTGGATAGGGAATTGGCACTCTTCAGTCTACGGCTCCACCCTGTGGAAATATAAAGAACAGGTCTGGAGGTGCTGCCCCGACATCCCTGCCACTTGGATGTCCTCTCTGGACAACACCTCCAGACATGGCCACAGTTATATAACACACGACTCCCATCCACCCGAACCTTGCGGGAGCGGAAGCAGGCAGGAAACTCCTGCTCCTCTGCCTGCTCAGCTGAGGGCTTCTGGCGTTTCTGCCCCTCTGCAGCATAGCCCTTCCGTGCCCTCCAGCAAACGGGCTCACACTGCGTTCTGTCAGGAGTTCCCGGTTCCATCTTCAAGGTCCTCCTCTTTCTCTGGGGTGCACTGACAGTCTGAGTCCCACTATGGGAAGAAGAGGGACCCCTCGTTGTCTGCACCCCTTTAGATGGCTGCGAGACCGGCACCAGCAGTCGGGGCAAGGTTGTTTGGCAGCCGACATCCACCAGCTGCCTCCCCGCATGCTCCCCTGCCACGCTGTTGGTCACTGCGGCAACATCTTGTGTAATGGGTGGAGCGGCCTGGAAAGCAGTACTGATCATGACTGCGGCCACTGTGCTCCGCCATCCCCTTTCCTCTGCGACACAGGCCTCACTCACCTGTATCACTGTGTCCTGCAGGCTGGAGGATGACGTACCACGTGTGTGAAGCCAATCGGTAATGGCTCCTAATGGGACGCCAAGCTTCTTTTCTAATCCCTCCTTCATCTCCTGCAGGACCTGAAAAAATTTGGCAAGGGACTGCAGGGGTAGGAGAATGGCTTCGACCTCCCGTACAGTCCATGAAAAGTTATTATTGTCGGGCTCGGGCTTCCCTCGTCCTCACCCGCCGACTGCGAGCCATCGAGGCTCTGTGGATCCCCCACAGGCCCCTTTGGGTAATCCCGAGGTTTGGGGAGAAGGTCCATCGTCCCCGCCTGCCAACCTTCCTCGGCGGGAAAATGACACACGCCCTCCCCCCCCCTTTACCTGCTTCAGGGAGGAGCTCCTGCTTCTCTAGCGGGGACACCGCGTCAGGAAGCTCATCCAGGCTCTCCTCCTCCAGCCGATGGATTGGGCTGAAGGGAAGACACAGCTCACAGACACGCCACGGACACACGTCCTCCGGCCACCAACGGGTGCTTCGTCCCTCGGCATCTAGGAGGTAGGCAGACACAAACGCGGAAAACCCTTCCCGCGGCCCTTCACCCTTGGGCTTGTCACCTACCTCCTGCTGTAACCCGTGGTGCGGGTTAGCATGGCGGCATCTGGCGGCAGACTTCTGCGTCCACCCGGCTTTCTTCTTCCCCATCTACAACTGGATGACTTTACATGAGGATTATGCAAAACAAATTAGGAAAGATTTTTTCACTGACATTTTTGATACTGTTTGCAGCTGCCCTGTGCCTTCATAGACACCTATTCGATCTGAAACTTTGTTATGTCCATTTTGCATGAAAACATGACATGACACTTTTTTCTCTCCATCACTACAAAGTACATGCAGTAAGTAACAAACAAACAAAAAAAAACATGTTTGCATCGAGTATTCTTTAAAAAAAACAAAATAAAATAGTCTAAGTCTTCATAAAAGGTAAAATAAAATCTTGCAAATATTGTCTGTTAATGAAGGTGGAAATGCCTTTGAATTAAGTAAGTTTTCTCAGAATATTTCTGGAAAAAAAATTGATAAACGGAATTTCACAAAAATGTGTAAATAAAAGGCCCTCTAAGAGGAATGAGTAACAGGCTTATTGTTAGGTTTAACTAGAATTGCTGTCTTAGCTTAAGTATATTATATTTAAATATAATTTTGAATATTATTCTTTGTTTTCATTTCTTTATGTAGATTGTTTGTTTAATAAAGTGTCATTTATTTATTTTTCAATTTTTTTGTGTTATGGTCTATGTTATCAGTCCTGTCTCCTTTGTGAAGAACCCAAGCAGGTGGGCCCACCAAAAATATACAGCTGGGGGTCCTAGTAGGTATTTAAGGAGAAGCTGAAATTCTCTTTTCAGCTTTAGCACTGTTTTGTATGATCCTCTTGTAATTTTTTTGGATTGTCTGAATTTGGACCCCTGTATTTTTATTTAAAGTACTGGTTTTTAATTCATGGACTATTGAATTTGTTTGCTTTTGGGTTTGCTGTTTTTACTTATTCTGTGCTCTGTTTTCTTAATCATTATTGAATAATATTGTATAATATTGTAATACTGTAATATTGTATTAAATAATAATATTTGATTATTAGCTAATCTGTTTAGTTTTTGGATGGTAAGTTTAATAATTTTCCTTTTCTCCATTTTTGTGACTATCTGGTACTTTAAATCTTGTAACAACTTTAGCCCATTTTCTAGGCTTCTGCAGGCCAAAGCCCGATTATTGAGTCAGGCCTTTTTGTGTTTTTTTTTTTGAGGCCTGCTTCTCATTTTTGTTCTTTGTTGTGACTTATAAGAACCACTTCTCTTACTTTATTAAAAAAAAGTGACATCTTTTTGTTCATTAAGCCCTGTGGAGTGACCATTTTACAACTTAATATCCAATTAGCTGCTCCTTGTAAATGAGCGATGTCAACATTTTCATGTTTTGAAGAAGAGTGAACAATTACCAAAATAGTGACTGTAAGCAGAGAAATAGACTGTTATTTTTCAATAAAGTATCTAGATGCTGAATGTTGCATAGACCAGTGTCACTTGCCCTGGTGGCTACACTCCTTGTCATTATCATTGTTAGGATTCAGTTAACTGGGCAAGAATGTAAAACTGGACACAATAACAATATTTCTAAGTTTCTCATGCATGTACATCTCATACTACTACTCATTTCTAACTACAGAATAAGAGAAGAAAAAAAGACCAGCTAAACAAACATTAAGTTCAGTTACAGATAAAATATCCAACTAAGAGTTGTGAGTGAATAATTTAGAGGTAACAATGGTTAAGTAATATTGTTTGGGTACATGTTGAAATATATAAGCATTTGTTTTAGAAATGTCATGAAGAAAGCTACTGAAATGGTTAAGTTAACAAAATACAAGAATGTGTAGCGGGGCCACATAGTGTTTAAATGTCAGTACTACGTGCGTCTTGTTTCATTGTCCCGTTTACTGTTTATGTGCATCAGTTTATGCCGTCCCGATGATGGAAGGAGACCACAGCCGCCAACCTGGAAAAACACCTGTTTTCAATCAATCAATCCCAGCCGTCACAGGACTATATAAGCCATCAGGAGGAGAAGGAAAGAGAGAGGAGAGAAGGAGATTTTGTTTCAACATTACGACCACGAGCAACCTGTACCTGTTTTCCATATTGCGCTTATCCATCCAGTTTGTTTTCCATCTGCCGGATTTATTTCAAGGACCTCACCACGAGATACCCCGGGGTAGGACTTAATCATCTACCATACACATGAGGATTCACGGTGAGGCTGTTCCATTTCTTTTCCGGGGAGATTCAAACAACTCAATATCACTAATTCAGTCATCCGCTATCAGGACAGTTTCATTATTACCGGACTCCCGTTCTCATTCATTTTCAGTTTATCATTCATTGTTGTTTTCGTGTTGTGTGTTTATTTGTTACAGGGACAAGGGAGGGTTTTTGTTGTATATATTTATATATGTTTGGTGGTGTCTTGTTATTGCTGGGGTGGAGGGATATTTATATTTATATATTTGTTTCTGTTTTTTGCATGTCATTTTACTTAATACATTTAATCTGTTTAATTTTACATCCTGTTTTTGTACTTATATTTTTCACCGTCGATTGTGGGGAAAAGTTCAAATGGTAAGAAGTACGGCTTGATAGTAGATTATTTCTCAGTAAATTATCCAGGCCACTGGTCTTGGAGGTGTAGCTGCCGGCTGGGTAAAAGGGGTCGGCCATTACAAATGTACTAGGGGGGCAGTTGATGTAATACACAAAATGTACTAGGAGATGATTAAGAGATCAGCAGAAGTCCTGTAAAGAACAAGACTAAACAGTTGTCATATACACAGAGATTTCAACAATAATAGCTGTACTTAAAAGATGTAAGAAGAACAAGAGTGTAATAGAATAGACTTTTATTTCAATAAGTTATTTGGGTGTAAGCCAATCAACCAATCAGAGTAAATGTATGCATTAATCAGTACTGCTATGTAAATTCAGTTGTTTATAAAACGGACTTCTGTCCTTACTTTTTTGACCATTCTTTAACAGACTGTTGTTATGAATTTTGCTAAGTTACAAACGCAGCACCCTGAGGCGCTTGTGATAATCGCTGGAGACTTTAACCATGTGACGCTGGACAAAACATTACCTGCATTCTCCCAGTATGTGGACTGTAACACCTGGGGAAATAAGACTATTGATTTACTGTATGCAAACGTTAAAGACGCATACAGCGCCACCCCGCTGCCTGCGCTTGGGAAAGCAGATCATAACCTGGTTCTGCTTCAGCCTCACTATAAACCAAAAGTGAGAGTCCTACCTGTAACCACACGATCATTCAGGAAGTGGACCCCGGAGGCTGAGAATACTCTGAGAGAATTTTTTGGAACTACAGACTGGGATATCCTGCAGGGATCTCATAATGAGAACATTGAGGAAGTTGTTGACTGCACTACTGACTACATCAACTTCTGTATGGACATTGTAGTTCCAGTAAGAACTGTACGCTGCTATGCTAACAACAAGCCATGGATTACAAGTGACATCAAGGGCCTTTTGAACCAGAAGAAAAGGGCTTTTAAAAACGGTGATCAGCATGAGCTCAAGCGCGTGCAGAAGGAACTCCGAGTCCAGCTCAGGGCGGCGAAGGAGCAGTACAGGAGAAAGCTGGAGCAGAAGTTGCAGAATAACAGCATGAAGGAAGTGTGGGATGGGATGAAGATCATCACTGGCTGCAGCTCGAAGCGGGGTACCACCATTGAGAGAGACGTGAAGAGAGCAAACCAAATGAAGAACTTCTTTAACAGGTTTGACCACCCTAACCCACTCTCACTCTCACCTCGGAGTATTGCACCCTCCACACATCCTTCTGCTGATACCAGCATAGGAAAGACATCCCCACCCATAATTACAACAGCGCAAGTGAGCAGAGAGCTGAGGAGACTTCGTGCCAGCAAAGCAGCGGGTCCAGATGGAGTATCGCCACGACTGCTGAAGGTCTGTGCATCGGAGCTGGGGGGCCCTCTACAGCGCATCTTCAACCTGAGCCTGGAACAGGGGAGAGTCCCGAGGCTTTGGAAAACATCTTGTATCACCCCAATCCCAAAGGTATCACGTCCTAATGAGCTGAATGACTTTCGGCCTGTTGCTCTGACATCACATGTGATGAAGACCATGGAGAGGCTGCTGCTTCACCACCTTAGGCCACAGGTTCAATACGCCCTTGACCCTCTGCAGTTTGCATATCAGGAGAAGGTGGGAGCAGAGGATGTCATCATCTATATGCTACACCGATCCCTCTCTCACTTGGACAGAGGTAGTGGTGCTGTAAGAATTATGTTTCTAGACTTCTCTAGCGCCTTCAACACAATCCAACCTCTGCTCCTTAGGGACAAGCTGACAGAGATGGGATTAGATTCATACCTAGTGGCATGGATCGTGGACTATCTTAAAGACAGACCTCAGTATGTGCGTCTTGGGAACTGCACGTCTGACATTGTGGTCAGCAACACAGGAGCGCCACAGGGGACTGTACTTTCTCCGGTCCTGTTCAGCCTATATACATCGGACTTCCAATACAACTCAGAGTCCTGCCATGTGCAAAAGTTCGCTGATGACACTGCTATCGTGGGCTGCATCAGGAATGGGCTGGAGGAGGAGTATAGAAACCTCATCAAGGACTTTGTTAAATGGTGCGACTTAAACCACCTACAACTGAACACCAGCAAAACCAAGGAGCTGGTGGTGGATTTTAGGAGGCCCAGACCCCTCATAGACCCAGTGATCATCAAAGGTGACTGTGTGCAGATGGTGCAGACCTATAAATATCTGGGAGTGCAGCTGGATGATAAATTAGACTGGACTGCCAATACTGATGCGCTGTGCAAGAAAGGACAGAGCCGGTTATACTACCTTAGAAGGCTGGCGTCCTTCAACATCTGCAATAAGATGCTGCAGATGTTCTATCAGACAGTTGTGGCGAGCGCCCTCTTCTACACAGTGGTGTGCTGGGGAGGCAGCATTAAGAGGAAAGACGCCTCACGTCTGGACAAACTGGTGAGGAAGGCAAGCTCTATTGTTGGCATGCAGCTGGACAGTTTAACATCTGTGGCAGAGCGAAGGGCGCTCAGCAGGCTCCTATCAATTATGGAGAATCCACTGCATCCACTTAATAGTATCATCTCCAGACAGAAGAGCAGCTTCAGCGACAGACTGCTGTCACTGTCCTGCTCCACTGACAGATTGAGGAGATTGTTTCTCCCCCAAACTATGCGACTCTTTAATTCCACCCGGAGGGGTAAACGTTAACATTCAACATTATACATAGTTATTGTCTGTTTTTCACCTGCATTATTATCATTCTTTAATTTAATATTATTTATTGTATCAGTATGCTGCTGCTGAAGAATGTGAATTTCCCACTGGGATTAATAAAGTATCTATCTATCTATCTATCTGAATGCTCCCTCTTTGGCATTTGCTGATGAGATAATTGAAGATGTAATGAACAGGTTTCCTCCTGCCTGGTTTCTGACTCAAAGAGGTTTAATCAGACTTGCCCTAGTAGAGGATACATTTCTTTCTTTAATTAATATATTGATTTTGTCCACAGTGTGAAACCACATGGAACAAAAGCCTGCAGCCACAAGAGTTTCCCAGGACTAGAATTGTTCTTTTGATCTGAGAATGGAGCAAATACAGGACAACATCATTGTCAATGTTTGTATGCTGTGTGTTTAATTGACAGCTCCCGTTGGAATAGATGCTTTGAGAATGTTCCTGTCTTTACAACAATAAATCGGATCTTCTTGGAAACCTGGACTCGACACATTTTCTCTTGTGCAAGTTGGTGACCCAACCATCACAGAAAAAGAATGAATTAGCACAATTGTGGACTGAGATGTCCAAAACATTGACAACAGAATCGCTGAAATGTAAAGAAAATATTTGTATCATAGAACTTGAAGTATTTATGAAATACATTGTAAGGGAAAATGAAAGAAAAGTGCTTGAAACTGCCTGCCTGTTAAGTTAGGATACCATGTCTTCATTTGTACCAGTACATTTAAATTAGAAAATGAGATCATATATAACATCTAACTTTGTGCTTTGTTCTGTGATAACATTACATATGACAAGTCTTGTTTTTTACCTAGGAGTTTTAATATAGTTAAGTTGTTTCGGTACACAAATATTACATAATATTTAATTCAGAAGTTACATAATATTTAATTCAGAAGTGTGTTTCTGGAGTAACCCATTTATCTAAAGCTGATTGGTGAAATTAAAATATATGCAAATATGTTATGTAAATGAACCTTTTTCATGATGCTTTGAAGAATACACATGCGGGCTCTACCTATAGGTGTAAATAAAAGACAGCCATGCTGGAATTTTGCATATAAAGATGGCTCAAGGCTCTTCTTTATTTAGTATTTTCCTTCAACATACATGTAAAGATTCAACATTGCTTTGCCAAATAATTAAACACTGTCTATATTTCTGGCAGCTCGCAGTGTCCAGATTGAGTTACTTTATTTGTTATAGGAAATGGACTGACTCACAATAGTTTTGTTATCACTGTATCATGGCTTACACAAAATTAAAACAGAGAGACGGATAGGTATTTAAGTGTGCCATGGGTCTGCACCCTAATTTGCACCTGAATTTCAGGGTAGGCACCACAACCACATTTAGAAGCTTTCAGACCCGCTTCGTGGGAAATCTGCCCTCACGGGATTGGCCGCTGTGCCTGACGGGTCTTCACTGGCGATGGGGCAGTGTCACAGGAGGCTGGGGGTCAGACCCAGCCGGGACGCCTGGAAGGACCGGGAGGTGTCTTATACGTTCCCCGGGCCACAAGGAGGTAACCGCCCTGGATAAGGAGAGGACCACGGGGAAGGAGTAAGGAGCCTCAAGCCCATTGGGGCCCATGGCCCCTGCCAGGGGGCACCCTGTGCATCGTGGAGCCTGGGAGATGGACACTTCCATCACACCTGGGAGGGTGGATGAAGGACCTTCCAGGGACACCCAAATTGCTTCCAGGTGCAAGGGCAGCACTTCCGCCACACCAGGAAGTGCTGCCGGAAGAGTGTCATCAGACACCTGGAGCACATCCGGGTGGGAATAAAAGGGGCTGCCTCCCTACAATCAGGGAGCTAGAGTTGGGAGTGGGAGCAGGACGAAGCTCCCGTGAAGAGAGGAAAGGCGGCCCATGGACAGGGAGAGAAATTAGTACGCTGCCGTTGCCCCCTGGCACGTCAGGTCCTTAAGCTGCTCCCCATGCGCTCATGCGTGACAAAGTTTATAGAGAGAAATACAAAGACTTAGCGTGCATTTCTACCGTTAGTGTTCCTGGCAAACACATTTCTGCTCTTGACATTTTCTCTGCATGCTTTGGTTTTGATTTTTTGTTATTACAATCATGCACTTTGACTTCCTGATTATGAAACCCTGGTTAAACGTGTTATGATTTGGTCCTTTCCCAAGTAATTTCTACCTCTCTTTCTCAGTCAGACAGAACACTAACAGTCAAACAAAATATGAGAGAGAGATTGTCCTAAGTGCTCCATCAATACTGAACTCCGGTGGCGTTTTCTTGGCAGTGCCTGACATATATTGTAAATTGAATGATTATTTAATACAAACTACATATAAAATTACTGTGACCTGATTGGTGTTTAGTGTTTCTTTTTTGCCACCACTTTGTCTGTGAGATGGTGTTGTAAGTAAGATGAGCTACCTTTCCACAACACATATGCCAGCAGTGAACCTGGGCCATTCATGGAGCTAATTGTTAGCTGTTAGATACACACATTTTGATTTCACACGTTAACCAATCAGACACATCTTTTAAATCTGTGAGGCAACAGTTCTAACACTTGTGTGCAGCCCTAAACAGACAGCCAATTATTTGAAAGCAGTTGTTTTTTAGCAATTTTTTAGGACTTCCATTGTTTCCTATAATATAACAAGTAACATCCTAGCTAAAAAAATCTTAACGTAAGAATACTTTTTTTCTGAAATCGCATAAGAGTTAAGGTAAATTTGTGTGGGTCAGCATTAACTTTGTTATGACTGTTCATTTGTTGAAAGAAAAAACTTAAGTGCTGGACATCTGAGTTGAATTCCATAAACCATTTCGTAAGTTAATTTGCAATTTCAAAATTTCTCCAAGTCTGGACTTCCCATCCTGGGCAACCCTTATCCTGTGAAATGTTTGGATTCAAGCTGTATTAATCAGCTTGGGTCTATAATGACAACTCCACTTCCATCCTGACAAAAAAGTGCCACATCAAAATTTAAATAAGACATCCACATTACCATTTAGAAAATGAAAGTGCTTTTATGTCAGAGTTCTTATATATATTGTCTTTCGTATTGTTCTACTTGAGCAGGGTTGTCTTTTTTTAGAATGTCCTTCTGGGCACAACTAGATAAACCTCATATGGATTTCACGGGGGTGAGTGTGTGCATTTGTGGGGAGTGGGGAAGTTAATTAAATAGAAAGCTAGCAGGTGTTGCATAAATTGGACAGAAGACTTTTATGACCTGCATGTTACAGAAGATTGCCACAGAAGATGAATAAATTCTTTCAGGAACAATAGCTAGGATGGCGACTTAATATATAACTAAAGAGAATCAATAGGACAAAGAAAATAAGCAGAGGATACAGTACTACCATTCTTTTTTAAAAGTGGTGAAGGCAGTATAAGCCCAGAGGAAACTGCAATATGAATGAGGAAAAGAATGGCTGCTGAATGCAGGATGTACCTAGCAATTTTTAATAATATGACTGACAAGATAAACTTGAGACTGCTGCCACTGGTGTGCAAAGCATACTGATATGCTGGCAATTCCCTCTGAAAATGTGTTCAAGTTGTTTCCTATTAATTAAACTAATGAAGCATGCTAGACAAGGCCTAGTTTAGATGCATCCTGCCTAGATTCTACAGTCCAGTGCAATTGCTCTGACTGTCAGTTTCAACTAAAATGGTGTCCTGAAACTTGCTGATTGACGCTGAAATCATTCACTTGTCTATCATAAATGAAGTTATTGTCTGAACTACTGCATTATAGTCTGACTGAATAAATTGTTCTATATATTTCTGGACAGCATGGGATAAGCAACTTTATTTTAGTTAGTTTTTTCTTTACTATTGCATTTTCTGTAGGCTTGTTTTTGTTTTTCTCATTTTGCACGACTGATTTTAACAATTACAGATATAATACTAAATACATAACTGAGAAGTTTAAAATATAGCTAGTCCAAGGTCGAAAGCAATAAAACACTGCAAACATAAATAAAATACAATGTATGCCACTGTTTCTGAATTTGTTTAATTAAAGGCTTGAATCTTTTATGAGTGCTCACACAAGAAGAAGCAAAGGGTTTTGTTCAGAAAGCAGACGCCAAAAGCCCCTACTACAAACCCTGAACTTAAGGTTCGTGGGGGTAAGGCCAGGTACACCAGGGTGCCTAATCTTAAAGTTGAGCCCTGGTGTATATTGATGGTGTCCGCTTTCTGAACAAGACCCGAAGCAAACACTGTTTATATCACCTGTGAGACACGGGTCAGAACACCACCAGACAAACACCACTTCTTTATAAAAACCACACGTTTATTAATTAAACACAGTCCCGCACAGCACACAGTGCTCCCCGCATTAATCACCCTGCACACAGGCCTTTCTCTCCCTGTCTGTGGGCCACCTTTCCTCTCTTCACGGGAGCTTCGTCATGCTCCCACTCCCGACTCTAGCTCCCTGATTGTAGGGAGGCGGCCCCTTTTACTCCCACCTGGATGTGCTCCAGGTGCCTGATGACACTCTTCTGGCAGCACTTCTGCCCTTGCACCCGGAAGCACTCTGGGCGTCCCTGGAAGGTCCTTCCTCCACCCTCTCAGGTGTGGTGGAAGTGTCGATCTCCCGGGCTCCACGATGTTCGGGGAGCCCCCTAGCGGGGGCCATGGGCCCCAGTGGGCTTGAGGCTCCTTACTCCTTCCCCGTGGTCTCCTCCTTATCCAGGGCGGTTGCGCCTTCATGGCCTGGGGAACGTATAAGACACCTCCCGGTCCTTCCAGGCGTCCCGGCTGGGTCTGACCCCCAGCCTCCTGTGACACTGCCCCATCGCCAGCAAAGACCCATTGGGCACATCGGCCTGTCCCGCAAGGCCAGATTTCCCACGAAGCAGGTCTGACCTCCAGCCTCCTGTGACAACTTAATGAACTAGGAAGTGCAAGATATGATCAAAAAGTACAGTGATATCACAAGTTATGCATTTCTGCATCATTTCCTAAGCATAGGCAGCAACCTGCTTAAAAAATGAAGGTGCCCACAAAAAATAAAATGGTGCTATAAAGATACAAAAATAATTTAACTGATTTGAATAAAGTCCATACAGAAAAACTGTTTACAGAATAGAAATCTACAGTACATGTTTCAAAACCTAATAAAGGAAAGCCAAAAGAAATTTAAAACAAATTCAAATTACAACGGTTAGGTGATCTGCTTTCAGTGCTCCGGCAGTTGTTTTACTCTAGGTGTTGTTGAAGTGTGCAGATGTTTAGAGGGTGTAAGGTTATGGAGGGCCATGATTAAAAAATACCAGTGTTGAGTGGATGTGGTACACCAGTGTATTTGGGATCCAGTGGTATTAAGGTTGTCAAGGTTTCCTAATTCTCAACACTATAGTGTAGAGATTTATATATAAATAATGTCTTTGCATCTTAGAAACAATTATGCTTCAAATTTATCTTCCCATCAACACAATGTTTCCACTACAGTGATGCCTCGCTGTATCGCACTTCGCCTTTCGCGGCTTCACTCTATCGCGGATTTTATATGTAAGCATATTTAAATATATATCGCAGATTTTTTGCTGGTTCGCGGATTTCTGCGGACAATGGGTCTTTTAATTTCTTGTACATGCTTCCTCAGTTGGTTTGCCCAGTTGATTTCATACAAGGGACGCTATTGGCAGATGGCTGAGAAGCTACCCAACTTACTTTTCTCTCTCTCTCTCTTGCACTGACTTTCTCTGATCCTGACGTAGGGGGATTGAGCAGGGGGCTGTTCGCACACCTAGACGATACGGATGCTCGTCTAAAAATGCTGAAAGATTATTTTCACGTTGCTACCTTCTGTGCAGCTGCTTTCGTGAAGCGACATGCTGCACGGTGCTTCGCATACTTAAAAGCACGAAGGGCACGTATTGATTTTCGATTGTTTGTTTTTCTCTGTCTCTCTCTCTCTCTCTTCCTGCTCCTGATGGAGGGGGTGTGAGCTGCCGCCTTCAACAGCTTTGTGCCGCGGTGCTTCGCATACTTAAAAGCCAAACAGCCCTATTGATTTGTTTGCTTTTCACTATCTCTCTGACATTATCTGCTCCTGACCCGCACTCCTTTGAAGAGGAAGATATGTTTGCATTCTTTTAATTGTGAGACGGAACTGTCATCTCTGTCTTGTCATGGAGCACAGTTTAAACTTTTGAAAAAGAGACAAATGTTTGTTTGCAGTGTTTGAATAAAGTTCCTGTCTCTCTACAACCTCCTGTGTTTCTGTGCAAATCTGTGACCCAAGCATGACAATATAAAAATAACCATATAAACATATGGTTTCTACTTCGCGGATTTTCTTATTTCGCGGGTGGCTCTGGAACGCAACCCCCGCGATGGAGGAGGGATTACTGTACTTTCAAATCAGAAACTTTGCTCAAAGGAACCTGCCCAACATTCCTCAGCTTCCACCCATTTCTATTCCAGAGGCAATACTGATCAGTCTTGAAGACTCAGACAGCATCTCAACAATATATAAAACATCTTAAAGTCTTAAACTTCCTAAAGTTTCAAAGATCCTATGGTACAATGAGGAAAAGACCTTTCACTTAAAAGTTCAGAAAAGTAGTGGAAGGCAGACATGCATAGAATACACTCTAGCTCTATATGCACTCAACTATTCAACTTAAAATGTTTTATTGGGCACATTTATCTTATTTAAAATTGTCCAAAATATATCCAGGGCAAGATTCAACCTGTGAACATTGCAATCAAGCTCCAGCTTCACTGGGACACATGTTTGGGGCGTGCACCAAATTAACATCGTTTTGGTGAAAATTCTTTAAATGCCTATCAGACATCCTTGGTGTCACAATCAATCCTAACCCATTAACAGCTGTGTTTGGTGTACTCCCAGATGGGCTTAAAGTGTGGAAGGACAAATTAATTGTAATTGCCAATACCACACTACCAGCACGTAGACTTATCTTGTTCAAATCTTGTATATTTTGTAATTCTCTGTTGTCAGCGAGAGGCAGCAAGTCTCCATGCTTAATGCTCTGTGTCAGCCCTTTTTTACTTCTTTATGTTCATTGTGTCACACATGTGTGCTTAAGATGCAGTCAACAAGCCCGGAGGTGAGTGAAATATCATGAGTCAAAGGGTTGATTTGCGGTACTAATGCCTTTCTCTCTTTTTTCTCAGACTCAAACAAGAAAAATAAAATACCATACTTCCGGGTTCCCAAGATGACTGCCACACATCACTTCCGAAACTCTCAAGTCAAGTCAAGTTGTAGAGCATGCACTGGTACAGTGTGTTGCAGCACCCACTACATTACGAAACAACTCGGGATCCCAGTTGGCAACCCCCCATGCAGACACGCAGTCCAGTCTCACCCTCCAGAAATGACCCTCTATCTGCAGCAGTCAGGTGTTACGTGGGCGACCCTTGGCCTGGTCTAGCCACTCGAGTCCTAAGCAATGAGGATCTTACAAGCCGGATCACCCTCAGGGAAATGCACTACAT
Source organism: Erpetoichthys calabaricus (assembly GCF_900747795.2). Taxonomy (NCBI): domain Eukaryota; kingdom Metazoa; phylum Chordata; class Cladistia; order Polypteriformes; family Polypteridae; genus Erpetoichthys; species Erpetoichthys calabaricus. The sequence goes on along the minus strand of NC_041398.2, from coordinate 89,265,286 downwards.
GGCCGTAGTGCCATAACTGACGCTCCCTCACAATGCAGGTAATGTGTCTCATGCGGGACTCCATGAGCACCTGCTCACTCAACACAAAGTCAAACCAACGGTACCCAAGGATTTTCCGGAGAGACACAGTACCAAAGGAGTTCAGTCTTCTTCTCAGGTCACTGGATAGCGTCCATGTCTCGCAACCATATAGCAAGACAGGAAGCACCAGGACTCTAAAGAATTGGACTGTCGTCCTTTTGCATAGATATCGGGCGCGCCACACACCCCTTTCCAGCAACCTCATGACCCCCCATGCTCTCCCAATCCATCTACTGTCTTCATAGGAGTCACCAGAGACATGAATGTCACTGCCAAGATAAGTAAACCTCTTGACAAGGTCGACACTCTCTCCGCAAACAGACACACTGCTGATGGCTGTGCCCAAGAGGTTGTTAAAGGCCTGGATCTTGGTTTTTATCCAGGACCTTTGCAAGCCCAGACACTCAGTCTCTCAAGCACCCCGATCAGAGCCTCCATTGACTCTGCAAAGATCACAGCATCATCAGCAAAGTCAAGATCCATGAATCTTTCTTCACCAACAGATGCCCCACAGCTGCTGGACCCCACAACCTTGCCCAACACCCAGTCCATACAAGCATTGAACAGAGTAGGTGCAAGAACACACCCCTGACGAACCCCAGAGTCAACTGGGAAAAACGCAGAGGTTCTGCCTCCACTCTGCACAGCACTCACAGTACCAGTGTACAGGCCGGCCATGATATCCAGCAACCTCGAGGGGACCCCACGAACCCCCAGGATGTCCCACAGGGCAGCTCAATCAACCGAGTTGAATGCCTCACGAAAATCGACAAAGGCTGCAAAGAAAATCTGCCAGTATTCGCGTTTGTGCTCCATGAAAACCCTCAGTGCCATGATGCAATCGATGGTAGACTTTTTAGGTGTAAAACCAGACTGTTCCGGTCGCTGGTAGGTGAGCAAGTGATCACGGATCCTATTGAGGACGACCCAAACAAGGACCTTACCCGGCACAGAGAGCAGTATTATCCCCCTGTAGTTGATGCAATCCAGGCAATTACCCTTCCCTTTCCAGATAGGGACAACAAGTCCTGTTTTCCAGTCAGTTGGGATGATGCCATTCTCCAAAATGGAAGCAAAGATTGCTTGCAATGCCAAGAGGACATCCTTACCACCAGCCTGGAGAAGTTCACCCCGAATACCACAGAACCCTGCAGTCTTTCCCCCCCTCAGCTGGTTCACCACCTGTGCAATCTCAGTGAGATTGGGTGGTTCACAGCTAATTATGGAGGATCAGCCTCAAGAACCGTAAACCCAGAGATATCCAGTGTCCTAGCCGGAGAATCAGCTTTGAACAACTGCTCAAAGTAGCCAGCCCAGCGGGTCACAACTGCAGTGTCATCCGTAAGGACATTTCCATCAGCCATCCTGACTGCGACTCTCCAAGGAACAGATTCAGGTGTGCGTAATGCTTTGATTCCTCTGTAAGCAGGACGTAGGTCGTTAAATCACAGATGGTGTGTCACTTGCTCACAGATTTCTCTAATAAACGCCTCTTTATCTGCCCTCAGAACCCTCGCAGCCGTCCCTCTCAGTTCTCGGTACAGACCAGAATTGCCATTGAGCCATGCGCTGCAACTCCTCTCGATGATATCCAGGGTGTCCTGCGAGATGAAACACCTCCTTCTGGGAACACCAGTAATACCAACACAACCCTCAGCAACCTTCAGGGTTTTGTCACGGAAGGTCTCCCACATCATATTAGGACCAGCAGTCATACCCAAATCTGCAAGTTCCTCACACAAACTACGTGCAAACTCATTAGAAACAGCCTGGTCTTGGAGTCTGGCCAAGTCCAGGCTCATTTTCCTAGTAGGTGGTAACCTACTGGACCTAAGCTGGATCCTAAGAGTAGCAACAACAAGTCTGTAGTCAGAATTCACAAACTGGGCACTTCTGTAGACCCTGCAGTTTAGCAAGAGCCTCCAGCGTCTGCCCACGAGGATGTGATTGATCTCCTTCACCGCACCACCAGTATTGGAGTACCAAGTCCAACGATGCGGTTCTGGGTGCTGGAACCAGGATCCAGCGATTCGCAGCCCCTGACCTTTTGCACAATCAAGGAAAATGGAGCCACTTTCACCACGGTCACCAGACCCATGGGGACCGCGAAAATCCTCATAGCCAGCCTGGTCAGTGCCAGTGGCTGCATTGAAGTCACCAGTGACCAGAGGAGTGTCACCCTGCAGGCATCCATCAACCACCGAGCGAAGCTGTGAATAAAATGTCTCACTCACCTCAGTCAGAGCATACACTGAGACAACAGACGAGGCACCCAGGGAGTGCCGTAATCTGAGTCTCATAATACGCTTGTTGAAAGGAGTGATATCAGACACCATCGGAAGAAGCCAATGTGCTACAGCAACAGCTACTCCCTGAGTATGACAGCCATCAGACCGACCAGACCAATAAAAGGTGTATCCACCTACAGAGATCTGGCCAGTCCCTAGTCTGCGCACCTCAGAGAGTGCCGCCACTGAAATGTGAGTTTATGCAGCTCCTCCGACAGCAGAGGAAGATAATCATCTTGCCAGAGAGACAAGACATTTCATGCACCCACCCGTATTCAAATTGGGACCCAAGTGCTGCCATGCAGCGGGCAACGCCTCAGCACCACACCGATTCCGATCCCCAACAGACCTGACCCCATTGGCTCTCCAATGGTTTCGATTCTTCCAGGGATGGGGCTCCCGAGGGCTTTCTCCCATCCCCTTCATGATGTGAGCAGCCTTCCTATGGGTGGCTGCAGCAGAGCTACTCCAAAAGCAAAAAGGAGTCTTTTCTGTTGTCTCTGAGCTGTGTGAGTTTTTTTTTTTTAAATTTTACGGTGGCTGGAGTGCCAATCCTGCCACCAACCCCCATGATTTCCCTGCAATCATATATCGACCACTGTGAAGTATTAAATGTTACTTGAACTTCATTGCTGCCTATAGTAAATGGCTACGAATGAAAGTTAGTGTATGAAGATGTATTTTGGCATTTGGCTCCTGCCTTGTGTTACATCCTAGCAGATTAGACAAATTAGGTTGCTCACTACTAATTAATGTTTTAGTGGCAGAGCTTAGGTTACCAGATAACACAGCAGTAAGCATGACTGGTGACTTTGCCAAGAACATGGGTTAGTCACTGTCTCTTCAAAGTACACATATCCTTTCCATATCTGCTGTGTGTGTTAAGATAAATGACGATTCTAATTTGGCCTCATGTGGGTATGTGAGTGAGCATTTTGACTAGAGCTAGTTCCCATTATTTACCCAATATTATTCACCCCGTATGCACTTGAGCCGCAATTCTGAATTGGATTAGGTACACTGATTAATGTAATCAATATAATCATTTAATTTATCCATCCATCCATTTCCAAGTCAGTTCAAGGTTGAGGGGCAATTCAATGATGGTAGTGCTGCTACCTTGCAGGTCAGGGTTTGTGTCCCGGGTGCTCCTAGCATGGAGTTTGCATGTTCTCACTGTGCCTTTGTAGGTTTCCCCCCACAGTCCAAAGACGTGCAGGTAAGGTAAAGTGGAGTGGCTAAATTGTGTCCTGATGTGTGTGTGTGTGTGTTTTCACTCTGCAATGGAGTGGTACCCTGTTCATGTATTGCTGTTTCCTATCGCCCAATGATTGCCGGGACAGACTCCAGTTTCACTGCGACTCTGTCGTAGATAAGCTGGTATAGAAAATAGATGGTTAATGTAATATATAAATTTGTTTTTACATGCAGTTTTGCCAAATTGCCTCTAAAATTAGTTTCTCATGTGATTCACAATTGTGAATTGTGCAACCACCTACATTTTTTTTTGTGGTGGTGGATAGCAAGGAATACTGTTCTCTAAAGGTTAGTCCATGGTAGAAACTTCTAATGTTACTTATCTGCCTATAACTTCTACCATGTGGCTTCATCTGCCTAGTACACTGCTGCCCACACCTTGACCACTGGTTCTTCCTTGCACTGTTTATTTGGGCTCAGAGGTAACACCAGATGCATTAATGATCCATAGCTGATCCAAGCTGGAATCCTTCTGGAAACTCGCTGGCAGTCACAGACCCAGGCAAATAGATATCAGCAGCATAGAAGAGTCTCCTTAGTGCTTCCAGCTTAATTGCCCTCTAACCACTCCCCACTTCCCACACTGCACAGCAGAAGCATTGTTCATGTGCTTTTGCATATGTACAAAAAGGTTATAGATAAGATGATAGTAATATATATAGCATCACTATCAAAGAAGAACTAATAGTAGTATATTCTGAACCAGACTTCTTTTTGAATAAAACCGAACATGAAGTTTGGATACAGAAATATTCCCAACAAATGTTGTAATGCACAGGCTGAAAAATCTAGAAATTAGATTTTTGTAAAACTGTTACAATTTTAGATTTTTTGTTATGCACAAGCTATAATTTTACTGTCTTGTGGAAAGAATTAATTTTTTTATTTTTTAGGTTAAGAAGGGAGGTGATGATTAGAGTAGCAGTATGGTTTCATACCTGGAAAGAGCACCACAGATGCAAAGTTTTCTCTGATGGTGTTGATGGAGAAGTATAGAGAAGGTCAGAAAGAGTTGCATTGTGTTTTTGTGGGCCTGGAGAAAGCATATAACAGGGTGCCTAGAAAGGAGTTGTTGTATTGTACGAGGAAGTCGGGAATGGCAGAGAAGTATGTAAGAGTTGTACAGGATATCTACAAGGGAAGTGTAACAGTGGTGAGGCCTGCAATAGGAGTGGCAGATGCATTCAAAGTGGAGGTGGGATTACATCAGGGATCGGCTCTGAACCCTTTCTTATTTGCAATGTTAATGGACAGGTTGACAGGCAAGATTAGACAGGAGTCCCCGTGGACTATGATGTTTGCTGATCACCTTGTGATCTGTAGTGAGAGTAGGGAGAAGGACAAGGAGACCTGTGAGAGATAGAGATATGCTGTAGAGAGAAGAGGAATGAAGGTCAGTAGGAACAACACAGAATACATGTGTGTGAATGAGATGGAAGTCAGAGGAGTGATGAGGATGCAGGGAGTAGAGTTGGAGAAGGTGGAGGAGTTTAAATACTTGAGATCAACAGTACAGAGTAACAGGGAATCTGGAAGTGAGGTGAAGAAGAGAGTGCAGGCAGGGTGGAATGAGTGGAGAGGAGTGTCAGGGTGTAATGGAGCAAGATGATGAGGACAGGAAGATATGGAAAAAGATGATGCACTGTGGTGACCCCTAATGGGAGCCGCCAAAAAAAAAAGAAGTAGAAAGTCATCAGTCATTTTCCAACCCGCTATATCCTAACACAGGGTCACGGGGGTCTGCTGGAGCTAATCCCAGCCAGCACAGGGAGCAAAGCAGGAACAAATCCCAGGCAGGGTGCCAGCCCATCACAGGACACACACACTCACACACACACTAGGGACAATTTAGGATCGTCAATGCACCTAACCTGCATGTCTTTGGACTGTGGGAGGAAACTGGATCACCCGGAGGAAACCCACACAGACACAGGGAGAACATGCAAACTCCACGCAGGGAGGACCCGGGAAGTGAACCCAGGTCTCCTGACTGCGAGGCAGCAGCGCTACCACTGCGCCACTGTGCCGCCCAGAAGTAGAAAGTATTTATTTTTTATATATCCAGGCTGTGGCTGCCTTAGATGGGATTTGATTCTATCACATGGCACACACCCACACTAATAGCATCAGGGGATCTGGAAAGGAAGATAAAACCTCTTTTTAAAACAAGCAAAATGTGAATAGTACATTGTGTAGGTGTTCAGCAGTACATTTTTCAAATTCTGATTGTTTCATGACATACAGTCACCTCACACTATGGTGTGTCCTCATCACCAACTGAACAGCTACAGTGGCCTTTCAGATGTACAGTAAATGAACACCAAGGACCTGCTACATCCTGGTAGTGTTTTGAATCAAAACAGAAGTAACGCATAGGACAAAAAATAGTACCAGGATAAAGACCAGGATAAAGTCAGATTTAGCCCAAGATAAGAGCAGCTGAGCAAAGTATGGATTCCTTGGAATGAAATGGTTGAAAATATTTAAAGCACAAGCCATGAACAAATGGCTGGAGAAGGTATAAACTGATGGTAGTGTAAGTGCTGTTGCAATGTAACAAAATTTATAACTGGGAGTGAGAGGCGTGCCTAATGTCATGGTCAAGCGTGAGGAATGACAATCGTTATTCAGAGAGAAAATAAGCATAGCCTGCAGATTGACATATTCTCTTGCAAGTACTGTCAAAGACGGTATGAAGGAGGTTAAGTTCAGCTCTGAAGTATATTCCTGCACAAGATGATTCTAGTATCATGAAACATAATTAGAAAAACAGAAACTATTAAGTGAAAATCCTGTTTTGTAAGTAATTTAACTAAGATATTTGTTGATGTCAAGTCTTTTATAGGCATATTTTTTGCAGATAACATTTAAACCACATCACTGACTGCCTAAAGGTCCTCAGAAATCTGCAAATATTGATAATGCTTTTTAGTGATTTAGCAAAGCAGGTATTTGGATGAAAAAATGCAAGAATTCACACCTATAATACCATAATTGTAGGAGGGGGTATGCTAAAATGTTAATTAGCGTTAAGGCAGCATGAATACATTTGCCACTAATATTGTAAGGCAGATATTAAAAGAAAAAAAAAACCCTTAAATGTCAGTTAATTCAGAATGCATGCTTATTTAATGCTCCCAACAGTTTCAAACTGTTAGCTGAGTAAGATGTAGTGTATTTTAGTTCTGAAACCTCTTGAAAATCTGAAAATCATTTTGTAGGGTTTTTTTGTCAAGTGCCTGAAAGTGAACTGCATATAAAGCATGTTGTGTGATTCCTTTTTCCCAATGCAGCCACTTTCATTCTCATCTTAATATCATCCTGGTCTAACCTGAGATTCTTACATTATAGGTTCTGAATTCTATCACCTACAAAAACTCTTCCCCAACATGGATTTATTATTATGTTTTGAATTTAGTGGCATTCCCTAAATGAGGCTTTTGTTGGATTACAATGCAATGACTGACTCATCTGTAAAAAGATGCATGAACCTTCTATTTGTTCGAAATAATGGAGGAACTGAAAATTTGGCCTCTGAAAATGACCGGAAAAGGGAATGAAAACCTAAATATTACTTATGCATACTGGTTTAGCAGGCAATGTTTCTGTTGTTCAAAAAGGACTGCATTAGGCATTCACATTTAGGAACATAATTTTAGGAAAAAAAAACGTCATCCTTAATTACAACTGCAAAAGTAACATGAGCATGGGAAAGGCGCTATATAAATAAAATGTATTATTATTATTATTATTATTATAGATAATAACAAAGTGTATGCTACTTGCAAAATATTTAAATAAGCATTTTCAAATATATATTTTAGATATATTCAGCATTAGTTTTCTGTCATTATTGATTGCTAAAAAATAAAATTTACATTTGCGGTATCCAGTCGCTTTAAGTCTCTGTTTAGCCTTAAGGGTGCCGCTGTACGGGACATATTGACAGTTCTGAGTACTTAGTGATTTCTTTAGCATGCAAAGGCTGAAGCCTCTACCTGGGGAGACTGGAACTAAGGTAAAGTGACCTCCTCTCCAAACCATACTGTCAGGTATGAGTGCTGGAAAGAGTATTAAGATTAAGTATTATCCTCTTTAATAAAATCCCTTTGTGTGTCCAGGTGTCCGTGTGTGTGTGTCTTCTGGTGAACTGTGCATGCGCGGGGCTTCTGGTGAAGTACGCATGCGCGGGGCACGGTGCGATGCGTGATATTACTGTCAGAGAAAGTTAGAGCCGTTTTATGGAAATACAAACCAGTATTACTGCGAGAGGAAATTAAAGGTACACAATACAGTGACGCATATTACAGCCACATACAAGCCAGTATTACTGTCAGAGGAGATTAAAGGCATATTACCGACGCGCACGCCTGTATTACCGCCAGAGAAAATTAAAGGTATATTACGGACGTACAAGCCAGCGGACGTACAAGACAGTATTACTGTCACAGAAAATTAAAGACACACAATACACGACGGCAGCCCACGAAGAACGGTCAGCTCAGCAAGTAAACATCAACAAAAGAAAGGCTGAAAGAAAGAAAAATACGACCAACAAAAAGAATGAGGTCAAAGTCCCTTGCCATTTAATATAGACTGTTCCTACTAATGTTTATGCACTACTGTTCTAGCGCCCGTTATTGTAACGGGCTAAATGACTAGTTATTAATAAGAGTGTAAGAGTGCAAGACCCATGTGCAAAATACAGTTATGAAATAAATGTAATAATCACATCAGTTTACACTGAATTTGTAGTCTATTTTGTTTTATAATCCACTCGAATGGCAATGTTACATACCTAAGAAAACTTCAAACTTCAATTTAAACAGCCATGGAAAACTCTCTAAGTTTCACTAAATGTAATAATTTCAAAACAGATTACAGTTAGCCTTTTTACTATTTCAAAACCTTGTTAACAACTTTAAACAACAGCTTAAAGGAATGTAACTGCAGTAAACATATTAAAGAATATTCCAGTGAGCACAATGAATACTGAGTAACAGCTTGACAAAGAACTGAAGATAGTGAATTGCAGGTGACAGAAAACATATGTTTGAGTTACAGACTGATTCACTGATTATAAGATTCCTTTTCAAACTTCAGGATTATGAGAATAATATTGTAATTTCAATAAATTTGTTTGTATTTTAAATGTTATATAGGTGATTTCATTAGTTGCCATTTTGTGTTTTTCATGAGGGCTGAGATTTTGTGTGTTTGGTTGCTATGATGTTGTGTGGTTGCTAGGCACTTCTTGCATATTCCACGTGACCTGTAACATCGTTACAGCTATAGTATATAAGATGGTCACTTGCATTACCAGATGGTTGCAGAACTTGGTTGCACAATAAAGAAATTACTTAGATATATAAATAGACATAAAATCATCATGATAGATAAAAGACCCAATAAATGTCTCATGAGTATACAGTAGTAGTAGGTACTACATGTTCATTATTGGTCATCAAATGTTTGTTGACAAAGTACATTTGCAGTAAGTGAAAGTGTAATGAGGTCTGACATTCTGTCTGTCATCTTTTTAGGAGTATTTACATTTCTTTTTGTGGTTGTGATTTTTTTTAACATTCTTTCAACACCATTTTGTGTTAGGTTATTTGAATGGTCACTGTCATTTTATGACAGTCTTTCATGCCAAGAAAACAAGGCCAAACACAAATCAAATCAATAGTCTTAAAATGCTTGCAAAGTCCTAATTCCTCAGAAGCCTTTAGAACATCTAAGGCCTTTAGAATTCAATCCAGAATTTTGGACAAAGAAAGTACATAGATAGATAGATAGATAGATAGATAGATAGATAGATAGATAGATAGATAGATAGATAGATAGATAGATAGATAGATAGATAGATAGATAGATAGATAGATATTTTCACATGCAAGTTCTTGGGAGGTAACTTAAGGGCTCTAGTGATGGTAGTTGGCACTGAGTGCTAATCACTTCTCTCTTCCTCCCTCTGCAGAACGGAAGACTGATGGCCATTCCTGCACTGACGTCACTTCTGCTGTCCTCCATCCTGGACCTGCCCCTTCTTGCCTGGAACCCATATGACTGGAAGTTCGGCCATCATTGAGTTAGTTTAATATTGGACTCCTATCTGAAAAGACATCAACTTCAGCTTTGTAAACATCATTCCTTTTTTTATTTATTTTCATCATATGGGGTCACGGACATGCCCAAATCTTTTCCTTGTCTGCTTTTTTGTTTAACAATAGATAGCTAGCTAGATAGTGTCACACATGCACAATTAGGAAGCAGCCAGCAAGTCCTAAGGTGAGTGTTACTTCGTGAGGTGAGGGGTTGGTTATGTGCACTGATGTCTCTCTCTCTTTGCCTACAGAAATAAAGTAGAAAAATAATAATTCACCTGTGTTGCTTCTGGGTTCACAAATTGGCTGCGACATCACCACATGCAACATATGTGATGTCACTTCCGGTTCCTACACAGTGATGTCACTTCCTGCTATTCCCGATGATGTCATTTCCGTCATGTCACTTCCTTCTACCATTTTGTTTGATTGCATATAAAAATGCCATAAAAACAAATGTACTTTGTCTTCTGTGATCAAATTTTTGATTATTTTGACCTCATTTTTCATCTTTGTCCGTTGGACAATATACAGGGACATTCCCCAACTCTTTGTGAGCATTTTCTCGTGGCTTATTTTACCACAATGGATAGATAGATAGATAGATAGATAGATAGATAGATAGATAGATAGATAGATAGATAGATAGATAGATAGATAGATAGATAGATAGATAGATAGATAGATAGATAGATAGAGCACAAATCCGGTTTAGAATCTTTTTAATTAAGACGCTGGTTTTGCTAGTGAGTGAATTTAGCATTCTCCTCTAAAACTAGACAATCAATTAGCCTTTAATGTTTCTACTTTAGCTATGCCTGACTACCCCTGGACATTAATGGAAAGCTCCAGGCAGTCATAACACAAAAACGATGCAAAGGAGACAAGAAAGATTACTGAACCAGGACTATGAAGAAATACATGAATATAATTCAGCAGAAACAAATTCAGATTCACTCCATAACTGGGAAGTTAAAGAGCTGACAAATGACAATGGGATATAAGATGAGGCAAGGATTACATTGACAAACTGTATAAAAGAGATACAATTATAAAATTCAGTTATTGGAATATTAGAACTGAATCTTGACATGATTGATAGTTAGATATAAAAGAAAAGATCTGATTTTTGTATTAGTGTATAAAAATTTGACATTAGATATATTAATATAAACAAAGAGGACAAGGTAAAAGTTTCGGTGTCTGGAATGGAATCCCCATTTAATGGTTGACTTATATAAGTCTGTAAATATACAAAGAAATGTGTGTGAATGACAGTGTGTGTAAATTAAGGGAAAAGGACCAGGAGGTGAAAACACGTAATTAGACAGGCTGGAGTTGTTACCAAAAAGACAAGAGAACCAAGCAGATAACAGAAAGAATAGCCAGGAATACTGAAGCTAAAGATTAATGGGAAGTGTCTTTAATATGTTATCTTCAGGTTTCTCCACAAGTGTTCTATGGGATTTAATTCTGGACTTTAGCTGGGCCACTCAAGGACAATCAGAGACTAGTCCCAAGGCACCCCAGTTTGTTCTTGGCTGTATGCTTTGGGTCATTGTCATGGTTAAGGGTGAATTGTTGCCCTAGTCTAAGGTCATATATTGTATGCTCTGGAGCAAGTTTTCTTTGAGGACTTCTTTGTATTTGGTTGCATTATCTTTCTCTCAATTCTGAGCACTTTCCCTTTCCCTGCTACTAAGAACCATTCCCAAACTATGATGATATATATGTACTACCAGTCAAAGTTTTGGAACACATCATTTATTCCAGTTTTTCTTCAAATTTAATCAGTTGAAAAGGTTAAAACCTACAGATGTTCTGCAGCAATTAAAGTAAATGAAGCTTTACAAGTTGATGCAAACAGTTTGCACAAGTCTTTCAACTTCTGTTGATTACTTAAAAACCCTCTGTCTTAAAGCAGAGTTGGAACATACTGTGTTACTACACCCTCTAAAGTACTACTTGGACAATATTACTCTGTAGAAAGTTGTAAACTCCAGTGACAATGGCAAGAAAATGGCAATTAAAAAAATGAAATAATGCAGAGCATTATTACCCTTAGAAGCTTAGGCATTTCATTTAGAGAAACTGCAAAAAAATCAAAGGGTCAATGAGTATGGCGTCCAACACAATCCAAAGGCAACTGGAAACTGGATGAAACTCTGATAGGAAGAGATCTGGCAGACCTAAAGTCACAACCCGATCAGAAGACACGTTTCTAAGAGTCACTAACTTGTGTGATGGGCGCCTCACAATACAGCAGCTTCAAGCACAGCTTACAGTGGTCAAAAAAAAGCAAGTCTCAGTTTCTACTGTGAAGAGGAGACTTTGTGCTGCAGGTTTGACAGGGTGAGTGGCAGTAAGAAAGCCTTTCCTTAACAGACAAACTAGGGCCTTGAAATACCGGCTGTGGACTTCGGCATACTGGAAGAAAGTCCTTTGGATCAATGAATCAAAATTTGAAATCTTTGGTTCATCACAAAGGGTATTTGTATGTCATCAAGATGGTTCTTCAGTGTGTGACACCAAGAGTCAAACATGGAGGAGGACGTGTGATGGTTTTTGGTTCTTTTGGTGACTTGCACAACGTGACTGGCATTCTGAATCAAAAAGGTTCGCACAGTTTGGCTGTATCACTAAAAGATGGCTACTTTGATAAATCAAAAATTTGAAGAAAATTTGTACACTTAATGAGTCCTTTACTTATTTTTTATTTGCTATTGTTTATATAATTTATGCCTTGATTTCATGAAACATAAAGATATTAAACTGCTTTTCCATAAAAACTCAAAATCTGAGGGGTTCCAAAACTTTTGACCGGTAGTGTGTGTGTGTATATATATATATATATATATATATATATATATATATATATATATATATATATATATATATATATATATATATATATATATATACAGGAACATATACTGTTTAATAATAAAGCTTAGAATTCTTTTTCTGTAAAAAAAAATATCCATGTGTTTTGTTTGCAGTTAAGGAAAATATTAAATGGCCTGCAAATTATTTGTTCGAAGTGCAGCACCACACTATAGTGGACAGGTAGCTATGGTCAGAATATGGCTGCTGTCTGTGGATTCTCAGCAGCACATACAAAAAAACCTTATGCACAAAGACCTTAGATTTTCTATCAGAAGACATCTTTCTATAATAATTGCTAAATGCATCTACCCCCTACTGTGACCCTGCTCTCAATTCTGACATATTGTATATGCTGCTTGTCACACTTTGATTACGGGTTTTGAACTGTTCAAAGAGGAAGGGCTGCATTTTGTAGGCCTGGTGTTGTTGATTAGCATCAGCTATGTGCATAACAGCAAAAATAACAGTACTTCTGCATCCCCCCTGTGAATGCTGTATATATAGAACAAATGCAGCAGGAAAAAATCATTCTAAAATATAGTATTATAAAGAAAAATGAAAGCATACTTTGCATGTACCAGTTAAGTGCAAAGGTCAAAACTTTGCTTGGTTATTAAGAGAATATGTTATTGTTTGCAATTATATTCTGATACTAATCTCTGCTTATCCCGTAATAAAGAGACAATTATTCATATTAAAGGATTGGCACATTTAAAACATGAAATTCTTTTTGGATTCCAACTAGCTACAAGACAGAAATGAGACTTAGACTAGGATTCCAGTCCTAATTAAACAGAGATGCAGGGGACAGAAGGCCCTATTTGAAAAAGCATTTGGCATAAGTAGGAAATTAACCTTTAAATAAAGCAGCAGTGGACTGGGTGCCAGTCATTTTAAGTATAATATAACATTCCCAAACCCAATATATCCATTTTGGGGTCACAATGGGCCATAGCCTATCCCAGCAGCACTGGATTTCATGCAGCCACCACTGCAGGGTACACACCTATCTAATTCTGTAATTACTAAACAGCCAATCACGCCAAAGTACCTGAAAAAAAACAGAGAGATAATTTCCAAAATCCACACAGATGACAATAGGCACATGATGTGAACCCTGAATAAAAAGAAAGGAAGTTGTGCTAAAAACTGTGCCACGATGTCCCTGCAGACTTCAGTCAATTTATATGTATTTTGTACAGAATGAATAAGCACAAAGCACATCAAGGGATAAAATATTTTAGATATGAGAAAGCAAACTTTAAAGAGTCTTTAAGAATAAACATGAAGTTCAGAGTAAATTGGTAATATGATTTGACAATTCAGCAGTATCAGTGTTATTACATAACATTCTCAAAACTGCTCAATCCATTGCAGCATCATGGGGGCAGTGCCTATCCCAGTGGCCTTGGGATCAAGTGCAAGACAGGAACCAGCCCTGGATGGGGCTCATATCAACTGTAGGGTCAACCTAATTCACATACTGGGGGAAATGTGGGAGGAACAATGCAGTGCCCAGTGGAAAACCCACACAGATGTGGTGAGACTGTTCAAACTACAGTACACATAGATAACAACTTGGTATGGAATTCAAACATACTGCTCCAGCATAGTAGAATTTGAACTAGTACAGTAATAATAATGATAATTTATTTTGTTTCAGGAGTACAAACAAAAAACATTCTTTGCAGTTTATACAGAAGACTCATTTAGATCATTTAGGATCTGGTATAGCTGATGGGTATCTCAGTAACATATTGTGAAGTAGAGTAGCTGAACTATTCCAGTCTGGCCCAACATATCCCTACACTAGATAGTATATCTAACAGCCAGAAAGAGTAAAATTATATAAAATCCTCTACCAAATCATGAATGTTTTATTATAACATCCATTTATTCATCCATCCATTCATTCATTAACCTGGCTTAATCCAATTCAGGGTTGCGCGGACAAGAGTCTAACCCTTCTTACTGGATTCAAGTCAGTAACAAACAAGGTTACCAAATGCTACAGTCAAAATCTCCCTAACAACAAGTCGATTCTCTTCCATTCTGAGAATTTACCCTACATTCTGAAAAGCAACATCTCAATTTTTTTTTGTAATTTACACACTTAATACACTCTGATAAAGAAAGGTCTTGTCAGACTTACAAGTCAATTACGTTGTGAGCTACAGTTGTACTAAAATATTTTAAATTATTATGACGAAAAATCTATTCTGTATCTGTACTCCACCTGCAAAAGAGTGGCATGTTTTTGCATGATGCAAAAAGCATGATGTTTTGGGTGTAGTCATTACAAAAAATGAAATCTAGAGTATATAGAAATATTCTTAAAATATTTGATTCTAATCTTGAAAAACTAAGTCAACAACTTTAGAGGACTTTTACAGATCCCTTCAAGCTCATACCAGCCTTAGATTTGTTTTTGTACTTATCTAAAATTCTGAATGTTTTAAATTACACTAGAAAAATTAACAAGATAAGTACAGGCTGGGACACAATAAGAATGCCGCTGTCAGGCAACACATCAATCCGAAACCACTCCAACCTCCAACCAATTATATATGAGCTTCAAAATGAGTGGGCGGAGCAGTGAATAACAGCTTACTATTGCAGGATTCAGTGTGTTGGTTATTGCTGAATGATGCTTCCATTGAGCATTTGGTTGGTGGGGAAAATGTGGAAGGTAGAAGTCCATTTCCATAGGAATGAAATTCACATGAAAAAAAATCTCCCTTATTTTTAAGAAATCCCCCATTTTATATTTTTCCCCCTGAAACTCTTCCCCCCATTTTTCTCCCTGTGGTCGTAATTTCCCTTGATCTAGCAACATTG
The DNA here is from genome assembly GCF_900747795.2 of Erpetoichthys calabaricus. Lineage (NCBI taxonomy): Eukaryota > Metazoa > Chordata > Cladistia > Polypteriformes > Polypteridae > Erpetoichthys > Erpetoichthys calabaricus. Next base: position 89,249,829 of record NC_041398.2, on the reverse strand, counting down.
GGAAATTATCATGGATAATATGTCAGTCTTCACAGGACACACTCATGAACACATTTATGCACAACTTTATTTATTGATTTTTTTGCTTTAGTATTTTTATCAGCTCTTCTCAGGAGACATGCAAGCAAGAATTCCATTATACTAGGCACACATGACAATACACTTATCTGAACTTGATTCCAATTTACATTCAGAAGACCATTTGATCAAAAGCTTCAAAACCTTCCTAAAATAATCAAGTGTGATTTGGTGGATTGTTGGATGCTTATGCCAAAGTGGTAAAAAGAACACCTTATGATCTGAAGCTACTGGAAGTACGGTCAAAGTGTTCTTCTGGTTGTGTGATTTTGGGCTATACAAAAAATAAATTGTTGTTATTGTTATTGGTATAACAAGGATGAATTTTGTCACACATGTGTGCATTGGAGGCAGCTCAAGGGCTCTAGTGAATGTAGTCACTCACTGAGGCAGAGGTTGGCACTGTTTTCCTGATCCTTTCTCTCTTTTTCCCTTTGCTGCCCAAGTGAATGACTCCCCTTCCATCACTGACGTCATCTCCGGTGTTTGTCTTCCCGGATCCACCCCCTCCTGCTGTCTGTCTTCATAACCCAGAAAACCAGCTACCTGCTTCAGTTCTGTTTTGGACTGGTGTCTTTAAAAATTTCTCCACAACCAACTGTGTGTTTATTTCCATTTAACTTTTCAGATTATATGGAGTTACCAATGTGGTACACCAACTCTGTATCTGTGTTCCTTCTATCATGTTACCATCTTTACACTGTAGTTTGTTTTGTTTAAAGAAGTCACCCAAAAATGGTATATTTTTAATATGTTACTTACTCCACATGATTTGTAGTGATGGTCAAGAGATATTTTAATGTCATGTTTTCATGCAGAATGGGGATAAAATAAGTTTCTGATAGAATGACTGTCCATGGAGACCAGCGCTGGACAACAGCAATCAGTATCAAAAACATCAATGAAAAAGTCTCAGGTTACTTGTGTTTGACAATCCACATGTCAAGTCACTCATTTTGTTTGTATTATTAAATAACTGCTTCCAGAAAAAATCAGAGTAGTGCATAAACAGGCATTTTCATATGGGATCGAGTGGGGAGAGAGGGATCTTCAATTCAAAAGCTTGTTCTCGTGTGAACATGCTTCCTATTCATGCGCTACTCCGATTTTTCTAGAAGTGTTTAACAATTTATTTGCAACAAAATGGAAGCATTTTGCATATTGTCAGCAAATGACTGGGTGACTTGTGGATTATGCAACACAAGTAATATGTTGACCTTCATAGATGCTAATTCAGTCAGAAGCTTTCTCATCTCAATTCTCCATAAAAACATGAGACGTTGATCAGCCATTACTAAAAACTAATGGACATGGGGTAAGTAACATATAAAGTTAATATCATTTTTGGGTGGAGTATTCCTTTAAAATTGATTTTTATTTTATGAATGAAAGAATGGAATGTTATTCACTAGCAGCATAGTTGCTAGGAATTTCTCTGTCCTTATGAAAATATTAACATCAACACACAATGCAATATGTGACAGCAACACAACACTATAAGCATCATCAGTAAATGATAATATAGTTTACAATGCACAGTAATTAAATCAAAATGACAACAAGCCGAACTGTACTCATGCTCCACATTCTATCAGTCTTTAACAGTTATCATGATTTGGATTGAATGAAACTCCTTTGGAGATCAAGCAGAAACAAATATGAGTCAAACGTCACTGACTACAGTAGGACATAAACAGACATGATTCTTCCTTTGAGTGACCTGTAAGGTTCTTCTGCTATTAAAAGTTAAAGCAGGCAGTTACCCAGGTGAGTGTGGTCTTTGATTAGACTACTGGCTCAATTCTTTACAAGGAATAAAAGGTATAAATCTTGAGTACAGTGCTATTTCAGATCTAAATATTTCCTGTTATCCATTAACATGTATGACAGCATAGAACAGCAAGTTCCTACAGTGAGTTTTGAGACAAATTGAACACCAAACTGCTTTAGAACATTTTCTGTTTCATTACATGCAAGTTTGTAATAAGGTAGACACTTGTGTGCATAATACATGGTAAACAATTGTAGCTGTCAGATTTGCTAAATTACCAGAGGGGAGGTGTATTTTGTTGGTACATTGCTAGCTCTTGATGTATTAGTACAGCATCTTTTCCTAAGATGTAGCCTTCCACTGAGTGGGAAATGATGCAAAAAAGACATTATTCACTTGGTGAAATTTTCCAATTTCGCACAACACAAATCTGGATAACTGGTTGAGTGAATGTGTTTTATTTTACCCCAGCTGAGATGTACTTTCCATGCTGAATTACATCCCAGAAACTAGGGCCTTCATATTGATCCATTAACATTTATAAATGACCTGTTGATCTTTAAAGTCTGCACCAGTCAGATTTTTTGGGTAAGTGCACAGTGAATAGACATTTGCCTCAGCAAGAGCTATTGCTTAGCTGTAATGAAGCAATTTCAAATTTTGAGATAGCCAGAATTAAGCAAAAAAAAAAAGGGCAAAAAATACAAAATATCAATTTTTTATTCATTAAGGAGGGATGAACAAAAGTTAACAAACCCATTTGTAGTAATCCTCCTTTCTCAGTAACTCACGCCTGCTCTGTGCTTTCCTGACACTCTCCTCTTAGCTCCACACTCACTGGAGCTCTGTCTGTAAAGCTGCCCTAAATTTCATTTGAGCTGAGCCTTGGATATCTCGTCTGCTGGGATTGGGGGTGGCTGCTATAAAGTCACAGGGCCAACAAAACACATTGGCCCATGGTTGACCAGATACCACTGCAGGCCTGAGCCTGCCACTATTTATAAGGTACCAGGTCAGGTCTCCAAAGTAGCTCTACTGCTTATCCATTTAAATAAGAACCACTTTTAGCCACAGGCTCATTCCATCATGATGTGCTATGAAGCGCCTCTAGGGGAGGTCTTTTCTATCCACTGCTATCAGGTAATTCAGTGCTTTCACCTGATGTACTCATTAAGTTTGTTTTTATAAACTGTATTTACTTATCAATTGATTGATTGGCTGCATTATTTGTACTGTGAGTCTGCATTCTTGTTTTTATGTTTCTTCTGCTGCATGCATCTGAATTTTGTCATGAGATTAATAAAGTTTATCTAATGTAATCTAATCTAGTCTCTGCACTCCCATCTTGGATCCATGTACTGCCTTTTATTGGCCAAGTTGTCTTGTACCCTCTGCTACAGTTATTGCTTGTTGCTCTTTTGGGACACTCATTACATCTACAGGGGATACCACCACCTGATGGTGCCCTACTTTCATTGCTGGCAAAACAAAATGCACTGGCCCTGCTACTGCCTGCCTCTCACTTTACACCGGGGCCTTGTCCCCATCCTTGCCCTGTACCAGTCTGCTTACAGTACCTCAGTCTACCAAACCATCTATCACACTATACTGTTTGATTATAAATATTTAAATGACTTCATTTATATGAGGATGCCATTTTCTTGATCTTTTTTTACAGTTCCTTGTGTATCCACATGGTCTCTTTTGACAATGATAGATAGACAGACAGAACTTTATTTGTCCTTGGGAGAGAAATCTGGCTTTCCACGGAAGCTTTTTAAATAAATATATGTAACACTCATTCTCAGTATCCAATTTTACAACCATTTGCTCCAAGTTGATTTTTTTTTTCTTAGTGATTGATAATTTGTACACCATCTTGCTTAAAGCTGAACCACCTTGCTGAAACCTTCCATTTATTTATCCGTCTATCAATCCATTATCAAACTAGTTTATGTTTAGGGGTCAGAGCCTATCTGAGCAGCATGGGTCACAAGGTAGCAAGTAGCTGCCTTTAGATGACGACGGCAAAAAATGAATTTAAAAACCATAAGTACTGTCGCTAATTGAAAGAACTGGAAGCTCACTGTGAAGCAACTGATCTGTCTATGTAGAATGCAATCAGGGTTATCAGGGGAGCTAATTATATAAGATGATTTCCCAGTATTACTCTATATCTGAATGAGTCCTTATCTACTGTGTACTGTTATTCTTGATAAACATTACATGGTAACACTTGACAATATCACTGTACTCACCCAGGTAGCTACTGAGGTAATACTCTACACATACACTAACATTAGGGAGTTGCAAAACACCCATAAAAATGCTCCACCTAGAAATTCACAAGTGTATTGCCCAGGGTACATGCAGTTCTATTGTCTTGATGAAACGGTTCCATATTGTTGCTTTTTCTTTGCAAATGAGTAACACTTTAGAATAGGATCTTTAAGAATTTTCTTTAGTGTGTATATTCGTAATTTATTTCTCTGGAACACAAACAAAGGCATTGCAAATAAAAGTGACTAACTGAGACATTACAGATAGCCCAGTGTTACGGGTGTTTTGTAAATCTTATTAATACCAAACAAAACATAAGGTCTTGCTACACAGCGATTACTGATTAACAGATGCACCTTGGTGGCCCTTGTGCTAAAGTGTCACCTGCAGATTTTGCAATGTGTGCCTCTATGCCCAGATAAAACAAAGACTGTTCTGATCCTTTACACCTTTTTCTCTATAAGATGGTGGTAGGGTGTACCTTCTTTGTACAGTATGTGGAACATCCACAGCTCACATGAAACTTACTGTGTCTCCAATTCTACCAGCAAGTAGAATTTATTAATCCCGGGGACAAAGCTGTCGTGCACATCCAAGTTGTTCTTAAATGTGCAATGTCCTGATAACTGACATAATTCAGGAACAAGGTTTGGAAAACAGACTCACTGTGCTTAAGAAACCTGTCATGTCCTTAAAACCTCAGTTAAATTTCTGAAGGTTATTAGCCAAGGTGATTTTTACAAGCTGCACTAAATCCCCCCAACTTTCACTGGCACAGCAAGGTCCCTCATTACTTTAAACACCGTTTAGCACCTCATGCAGTAAGAAAGTTTAAAACTGGTTTAACTCCATCAATAATATAATTTATCAAAAGATATGTTCCACATTTATGTTGTGTTTCACCTCACTTGTGGTTCCTCAGTTTCACAAATTCACCAGCACTGCATTGTCTTCTGTTGTATTTTTATAAAACATTTACTGGAGTTAATTACCACACAAGAATATAAATGTAATTTTAGGTTTAGGTTTAGGTTTATTTGTCATATATAGGTTAACACAGGGTCAACATACAATGAAATGTGTATGACGAGAAAAACAAGTCACTCAGCCTAGATCCAATAAAGCTTAAAAAAAGATTACAAGTTAAAAATAGACAAGTCATATAAAATAAAATGTGTATGTTTTAAAAGAAGTTATAGAGCAATATGAGTTGAATGAGCAGCAAGTACAAATGACAGTTATTGCACAGATGATGTTTTATAAGTGCAGATGCATATTCCATAAAGTGCAGATGCATGTTCCAGTCAGTATTCTGAGTGTGTGCAGGTACAGTTTGTGTGTGAGTAGTGCAATGTAGATGTAATGTAAGTGTGTGTAAGTGTTCAGGTGTTGCTGTTGAGGAGTCGAATGGCCTGGTGGTAAAAGCTGTTCTTAAGTCTTGTAGTCCGAGCAGCCAGACTCCTGTATCGTCTGCCAAACGGTAACAAGGAGAACAGCTGGTGTGCTGGATGGCTGTGGTCCTTTATGATGCTGCTTGTCTTACGCAAGCACCGATGGAGGTAAATGTCTTCAATGGCAGGAAGACTCTTGCCCGTGATGTGCTCTGCTGCCTTCACCACTCTCTGTAGTGATTTCCGGCTGCTGGCAGAGCAGCTCCCATACCAGACGGTAATGCAGCCTGTTAACAGACTCTCGACCACACTCCTGTAAAAGTTTGAGGTGATGTTGGCATTCATGCCAAACTTCCTCAGCCTCCTCAGGAAGTAGAGCCTTGGTGATGTTTACTCCGAGGAACTTGAAGCTGTTTCACACACGACTTTCATCAACTTCTCATTTTTGAACAAAAATGTACATTTTGTAATATGTCAATGACTGCTATGATTACATACTATATCTTTGTAAATTATTCCTGGGATTTGTGAATTTATTTTAAATTTGATTGCTTCTTATTTTCAGGTTAAAACAGAAAATCCAATTATAATATATTATTATTAGAGTTTTGATTAATCCTAGACCTAGTCCACACTACAACTTTAGAACTTTATTTGTCCCCAGGGAGATATTTAACGTTTTACAGAAGCTCTTTAAGTAAATAAATATACACACACAGACTTTGGTCTGAACACACACCAGAATGACTATAGCAAGAAAATTCAAAAGAAAGAAAAGTTCTGACTTGGCTGCCACAGTCCCAGTGATGCATTTTTGCAGATGTATTGCCATGGGAGCCCCAGTAGTGTTTCTTGACACACTTCTGCTGAATAATTCGTTGGCTGAAAATACTCAAGTGTTAGTGTGTCAGAGAGAGGATTTGCAGCATTGTTCACAATGGCACTCAGTTTTGTTTTAATTCTCTCCTTCATTACTATCTTCAGGGGGTCCAGAATGTGTTCTATAACTGAGCTCACCCTTTTAATTAGCTTGTTGATTTGGTGGGCCTCACTTGAGGTGATAAATACTTCCTCTGTGTTACGAGACCAGTCCAACCTGTCATTGATGTGGACCCCCAAGTATACCTTTATATGAACGCCCTTAATAGTGACTGGACATAGAGGCTCTTTAGTGCGGTGAGAGTCATTAAGTAGTTCCTCAGTTTTGCTGATGTTAAGTTACAGACAATTCTTTCTGCACCAAGAAACAAAGTTCTCCACTTGACTCCTATACTCTGTCTCATCCTCTTTATCAATACATCCCATAAGTGCAGAATCACCTGAGAATTTCTGTAAGTGACATGCCCTGGTGTTATATTTATAGTCTGAGGTGCACAGAGCAAAGAGAAAAGCAGACAGGACTGTTCCTTACGGTGATCCAGTGTTGCTCACATCTGTATTAGAAACACAGCCCTTCAGTCTCTCAAACTGTGGTCTGCCTCCATTATCCAGGACCCCATAGGCTCATCCACCTGCATATCTCTGAGTTTACTCCTTCCTTACTTCTCTGCATTAGGTAAATGGCATTGTGCCTCAAAACACTCATATATTTTAGTGAGTTTATTTAGGAAGGAGTCCCAGTCTATTCTATACTTTACACTCATTTGTAACCTTTAAAAGCAACTGTACATCATTGTCCATCTACAAAAACAAGTATATTTTCTTTTGGTCATTCATATGGCACTTTAATTTACGTCAGGTAAAAAACAGTGTTCGCTGTTTCAAAGTGGGATGATAAACTTTAAAAACAAAAAAGGCACTTTCAGATTTACCTGTGTTAGTGTGGACTAAGCCTTAAATAGATTTATATATCATCCATCCATCCATTATCCAACCCGCTATATCCTAACTACAGGGTCACAGGGGTCTGCTGGAGCCAATCCCAGCCAACACAGGGCGCAAGGCAGGAAACAAACCCTGGGCTGGGCGCCAGCCCACCTCAGATTTATATATCATTTTGTTTTGAAATTTCTCGACAATGTATTTTTTTAACAACCATTCTCAAGAGCTGTCTATATGAAATGATAACAGGCTGCTCTGCGGTGGGCTGGCGCCCTGCCCGGGATTTATTTCTGCCTTGCGCCCTGTGTTGGCTGGGATTGGCTCCAGCAGACCCCCGTGACCCTGTGTTAGGATATAGCGGGTTGGATAATGACTGTCTGACTGACAGGCTACTAGAGAGCATAATCCCAGAAGTTACAACCGCATAACATTATCAGCCTGGTGATATTTAAGCCTGTGCCATGTGTACTTACTGTGGATACATTCTGAAAATGTTCATGGATGCCTTCATTTTTATTTTTATGAACTCTTGCTTAGCTCTTTTTGATTTTTTATTGCTTTTTTAACTTTTAATCTTTCAGTTCATTCTATTCATTTTGCCTGTCTCTTTCTCTCCTTCTGGTAGAATGCAAACCCTAAATAAAGTGTTAGTTCATCACATGCACATTCATTCATAAACTCACTCACCACTCAAACTTAACACGCTTTAATGGGAGGAAACCAGAATATTTCACGAAAACTCACAGAAATGGAGATAATGTGCATTCCACAACTAATGTAACCACTGCATCACCATTCTGCCATAAACTCAAACTAGATACAGGGGCTTCAAACAAGATATAAAACTCTCCTAAATAGTAGGAGAAAAGGTTAATTTGAAGGACTGAACTGTCACGCTGTGGGTTACCATCAGATATAATATTTTCTCAGCTCTGCTGGTTGATAGGGGGAGTTTGCAAATGCAACAATATATCAAGGAGATCCTGTCACCCAATTTGCACCTTTTCATGGTAGGCTGCTCTACTGCAAGTTTCCAAAAGAACAATGATGAGTGCACATATTATATAGTGAAAGCCTATATGATATCAGCTCTTTTCACTGTCTCTAAACAAGCATGTTTGGGCCATCCTGATTTGCTTATTACAGGTCATTTAGAATCTCCAAGGACTATTAACCCTCCCTAAAAATTAGTTGTAGAATTCTTGGTTGGATATAATACAAGGCACCTTTTTTACACTTTTATGGTTCTTTTCTATGATGTTGACTTGCTCATATCACTGATTTTGTGGGCTTTATCCCAAAATAACAACACAACATACACCTCTGTTTTTGAACAACAAAATGTTCAGCTGTTTATTCATATTTTTTTGTAACTTAGTGTATTTTAACTTAGCAATAGCCTAATTACAGTAATAGACAGGGCAATGCAAATTAACTGCTGTTTTTAGATATTTATGTAGAAGTACCATTCTTATTCCCCAGACGAAAAAAGCAATTAAAATTATAACTAAAATATTATGTTATGCCATCAAAAGTATATAAATCAAAGGGTATTGTGTTCAAACACTATGTGATGTACCAGTCAGGCTATATCTGAAGTAATATGTGTACAGTCTCATTCATAAACCATATATATGCATTTCATCATGAAAATATAAAGTGGACAAAATCAAGGAAAACTTGTCTGGCAAAAAACGCCTGGATAGGCACATTTGTACTCAATTTACCTTTATAAATCATAATAAGCCCCAGACACACACAGGCACAGAGACACAAGTGCAACATGCATTCTTTTATTTTCTCCTTCTCAGCACACAGTGCACAAATCACCAACGATAAGCTCCGTTTCTTTCCTCTCTCTTTCTTTATTCTCTCTTTTCCGCCTACACTCATCCACACAAGCTCTGTCCTCCACTTCCCGACTATAGCTCCTCAAATGGAGTGAGGCGGCCCCCTTTAAGTTGTACCCAGATGTGCTCCAGGTGCTCATTGATGACCTTCCTGCAGCACTTCCTGGTGTGGCGGAAGTGCTGCATGGGCACCTGGAAGCACTCTGAGTGTGTTTTGGATTCTCTTCCAGCAGCACTTCCTGGTGTGGCAGAAGTGCTGCCGTCCAAGGTTTAGGAACTGTCCAGGCGCCCCATAGTGGTGGTTCCTGTGGCCCTGATGTCAACCAAGGCGGCTGCGCTCTTGTGTCCCTGGAGAGATATTGTTTCTCCCCTGGTCTTTCCATTCTCCAGGTGTCCCAACTTGGCAAGGGCCCATCATAATGTGCATATGTGAATACGTCTCAGACACTGCCTGGCTGCCATCCTGAAACGACCACATATAGGCTATGCTACTCAGCCTCATACATATGCACTCACAATTCTGCAAATACTGGTAGATCATCCTTCCACATGGCACATCAAGACACCGTTAACTTCATCTGTCGTGTGCTCAGCACAATATTAAAGCATGAGATCGAGGAAAGGTGTAAGGCACCATCATCTGAGTGGGTATTCGCTATCACCCGACATATGTAATAATATGATTGCAGTTACAATGAATAGTGTATGCCATATAATAAACTGAGGGTTAAGCCAGTTACCTTACTAACAAGCCAGCCATCACACACAGAAGCATCATCAACAAGTCCTCTGATCAACAATACTTGGCTTTGATATAAATGAATCATGGGTTGGCAGTCTCATCTTGGCATCACAGTGTGTTAACTTGTGTGTTAATGGAATGTCACTGCTCACAGCTAACAAAAGCAGCATCATTCTCAGTAGGTGTCCTTATTGCTATGAGAGCTGTCATTTACCTCTATTGCATAAGGAAAACTGAATGGCTCTTGGGAGCCTAAATCGGCTCATAAGCCATCCATCATCATGGGCAAAAAATAACCTAACTGGTCTCTAAAAGCTTGTTTCTTTCATATATTCATTTATTTTGATCAAATGTGATCATATCTCTGTTCAATTGATTGTTGGAATACTTGCCTCTACAGTAATTCCTGTGCTGCAATCCTTAATTTAAAATGACTATAAATATTGTGTGCTAAGAAAATGTCTACCCATAGCCATTATTCTCCTTTCATTTGGGATGTACATCAAATGAATAGAATGGCTGCCATCTCTTCCGGAAGTATGTCCAAAGTTTATTGACACTATAATTACCAAAGCCTACGAAAAAACTCGTAAATTTGGCCCACCTTAAATCCCTTCTCACCTCTCCGTCGGCGCCTTTTGTCTTGCAAAGGTGTCGATAAGCCCAAGCAGAAAGCAGCCTGATATACCATCTCCCCCACCAACGCAGAAAGGGCCCAGCTCAAGCCTTGATTATCTTGGAGTGAAGTGCTGGAGTTTTAGATGGGAAATAATAGATCGTTATTTGGAATACATACATTTCATGTGTGTTCTGTGTCTACAACAATCTATGTAAACACATCGTTAAAACAGAAATGTTTTAGTAATAAATGACAAAATGTAGACATGAATTGGATAATGTGTGAAGCCTGAAGTCCAAATATCAAATAAACACTTTCAAAAAAGGTGCAAGTGCAATACAACAGCTTCCGTGGTGCAGTGGTAAGAACTGTTGACTTGTAATCAAGAGGCCACGGGATTGATCCTGGGTGTCTCGCAAATTTACCGTTTTGAGTAGTGAGCTGCTCTTATTGTTAATATCATACAATAAAAACATACATTTGATTTGCGCCTGTAACAGCCGGTCTAAATTTATAGGACTTGTAAAAGGTACTGTTTCTTTCACTTTTATTCTCTCAGTCACGATGACGATACAACCCACCCCAACCAAACAACACCAACACAGATCTGACGCTGTTAGTTTTTATTTGAAACTGGGAATAATTGTAGATGTGAGTGGTGTTTTGAGACAATGAAACTGATAATTCTCTGATCTGGAGGGATAAAAGCTGACACACAAACGCTGGTGTGTCATGCCTTTTTGGTATGTCATTATCACTTAAATTTTTTTTATTCAGTTTTATTGAGTGTTCCTGCTCATGCTGAATTAGTATGCACCTTATGGTCCATGATGGCAAAGCCACACTGACAAAAACAGGGACATAGTTAGATATGATATTTGGAATTATTCATTTTATGACCTGTATAATACATTTCAGAAAACATTGTGGCACTGATGCAACATTTTTCCTATTATTCATATTCATTTGCATGCATTCTTCACATTTGTAATCAGTGACCGCATTTCTTTTTATTCCCAGTCTCCACATTTTGGTGCATGGTAGTGTTTATTTTGTACTCCAGGACACATTTACAAGACAAAAGACGCTGACAGAGAGGTGCAAAGGGATTTAAGGTGGGCCGGATTTACGAGTTTTATTGTAGGCTTTGGTAATTCTAGTGATAATTCTACATTATGGTGTTCTTCCCAATGCCAAGATTTTGCCATATGTTTAAACGTATTATCACTTCAGTATTTCTGATCAAAGCACCTTCTTGATTCTGCAATTTATTTTTAATTAAGCTTCTGAAAGTTGCATTGTATATAGCAGGTGCCTTATAATGTCATATTGTTATTTATGAGAAAGGCCAATTAGATCCCCTTTGAAATGTGCATGTACCCCTGCATCAAATTTAAATTTCCCCCAAGAGTGAGACAGAACTGTGTGCTGTTCAAGGATCCATCCCTTGTAGGAGAGCAGACTGACCTACGGAGTGCTTTTTAAACTTGCGTGGGATATTGGTACCATCCACTTGTTACAGACTAACAGCACTGAGGCCGATTAAGGCTGACCAGTAGGTCGGAGGTGTATGCAGTTTTCTGTGCTCTTAAAATTGATGGTAATTGATAACAAGGTACTATAAGGTATGCCAAGTAGTCCTGAAGAAGACAGTAAATTGGTAATAAGCACCGAGCCTTTAAGTGATCTCATGATGAGGTATACAGTACAGGCTTCACTTTCAAATTTGTATTTTTATTATCAGAATCTAAAGTTAAATTTATTTAACTCAAGTAAACTAATGTTTTCCACAAAACAATAAAGTAAATGTTGTACCAGAATTCAAATTATTGTTTGTTTTTGAAATGCCTTTACCAAATGAGACTTCCAAGATAATGAAAGTTTTAATTCTGTTCACTTCATATGGTTTAATTTGGTTCCTGTTACACAGTAAGGTGGAACTGAACCAGTAAACTTGTAATTGAAAGTTCAGTACTCTGCCCACCATGTGACTGCCTTCTACAATGATGCCAAAGATGCCTACAGTATAAGAAAATGGTACGTTATTGCTGTTTTATTACCTTTGTATAGCAACCTCTATTGGTGCTATTTAAGAGAATGTTTAATTAAGTTAATCTCTTAATTCATTACAAAACTGTTAGGAGTTTGCTTATTCCTATATGTGTTCACCTTAATCTGCCTGCTACTTATTTTAATGTCTTTGATGCCTTCAGTGCCATCGTTTGTCTTGACATATATTTACAGATCTTCATATGCTTGATATTTCACTAATAGGTGCTCTTTTTTGCAACCCATACTGCTGGTCCATAAAATGTAGATTTTTCCATTTCCTTTTTCCTCTAAAATTTGCCCTTTCCCACTTTATTAGTTAACACTTTAGAACAGTGGTCTCCAGCTTCTGTCTTGGAGGGCCGCAGTGGCTGCAGGTTTTCATTCTAACCTTTTTCTTAATTGATGACCAGTTTTTGCTGCTAATTAACTCCTTTTCCTTTCATTTTAATTGACTTGTTTTTTTAAGATTTGTACCCAGCAATTTCCACTAAATTGCTTCATTTCTATCCTTAAATGGTAACCAAACAGAAATGAAATGTGAAGTGAGTGAGCCAACAGAAGACCAGCTAAGACAGGGCCTCAAACTCCAACTAATTTCACTCCAACCAGTTGCTTAATTAGGCATCAATTCTTGTTGTTAATTAAACCTGTTCTTCAATTCCATGGCTTGTTGACTTTCTCATTGTGCAATAGCATACATTTCCAAAATTATTGATTTTCTGTTTTATAGAATCACTATTAAAATGTTATGGGGACCCGAGCAGATGAACATTCCTGAGACCTTCATCTTTCTTTATTTTCAGATTTTGTGTGACGGACAGAGTATGCTGGACATGTTTTGGCTTCTTGTGTATCTCATTATTGTTTGGCCGCTAATTAAGTAAAAAGAAACAGTTAAGGGGCCTGAGTCTTCAAGAGCAAGTCAATTACAATTAATTCAAAAGAAGTTAATTAGCAGCAAAAACAGGTCACTAATTAAGAAAAGGGTTAGAATGAAAACCTGCAGCCACTGCAGCCCTCCAGGAATGGAGTTGGGGACCCCTGCTTTAGAAAAACAGCTAAACTGAGGTACTACTGTGTAACCAAACCTTAGCAAATGCTTCATCTGGTCCTAATAAAACTTACATTAGAATGGGGTTACCTATAGTGCATGTACTGCTCAATTAACATTATGTGATACATTAAATGACAATAAGGGGGTGGATGATGAAATGGAAGGGATTTCTTAGAAGAACTTGGGATAATTTGAAGAAGAAAAAGAAGATGAATTGTATCAATGGGATAATACTAGGGATATAAGTGTTAATTCTAAGAAATAAAGATATCTACTAAGTTGGGCAGTGGAGAAGGAATTAAAAAATGGGAAAATAAAGTTCCTATTTTAAAGTGTTACCCATAATGAAAACACAACGGAAAACTGGGCACAGTTTCTTTTTTAATATCTGATGATCCCTCTTTCTTTCACAATAACAGCACTTCCATTATTTTTTCCTCTAAACCTAGACAAACAGTTTTCATTTTGTATACTTCACTTCTATGTGAATACAATTCCCTCTCCACTTTACACATAAGACACTATAGTACAATTTCTTTCATGATTTTTTAAAAAATATTGGAGCTCTAGCAGTGTCACACAGTAGGTCAGTGATGTAAACTGAGCAGGTAACCTTGTTGGTTTGGGTTTAATACCACCCTTACATTATGTGATTGCTCAAATACTACACTTTTTTCTTTCTTGAATGATTTTATGTATCTGTGAAAACTGTGTACATGCTATGGCCTTCAAGCTAAATACCCTGACTGCGTCATCTGTTGTACCGTTCCTTTGTTAACTACTCCTGTTTAAAAATAAGATGTCCCCCAATATGCTCCATTCAGGGGACACACCTTTTTAAAGGTGCAACACAGTCACTGCTTAAACTTTAACTGTTTACAATGAATGGTGTTAGCTGCTAATATTTTCTGTCTAAGCAGCACTCAAGTTAAAAAAGGCTCATTTTTATATTGCATTAAGGGGCACCAGTTACTGCTTCTCTGTGAACATGCTAAATTAAGCAGCTAATTTATCATAAAATCTTCAATATGTAGTTGAATTTATGGATTAAAAAGTCACATAAGCAGTATGAATTGAAAGAGTTTTTCTGTCTCTTCTACTGTGATACCATCAAAAAGTCAAAAATGCAGTACCATGCAACATATTCATACATATTTTCACATCTACTCAGAAATCCTTTAAAGTAGCATTCAATTTCCAATTTATTTTTGTGTAGTACTTACAGGCTTAGAGTGCACATAGAAAACTACTAAACTACTACTACTTAACATTAAACTACTATGCCATACACTGTATACGTATATGAACAAAAAACACAGTAAAATGGAGCTGTTTCAATTATGAACTAATTAAGGCAATGATAATCAAATTGGCACAAATTGTTGATTCTTTCCAATTTTAATTTACAATATGTGAAAAGTAATTGAGCTAACTTCATGCTAGACAATTGCTGGGCTGAATGAAACCTCTGGAGCTGTGAGGGAGAGCTGCCCGCCTTAATAACCCACATTAAACCATCCAGCCCTCCACTGCCTAAACTCACTTAAATCAAGTTCTATATAAAACTTACATGTGAAAAAGTTTATTTACAATAAGGATCTCACACTAAGAAATAAGAATGTCCAGTAAATGAAAAGGAAAACTGTAATCATGTAATCTATATATATAAAAGTCAAATACCACTGACTCACTCATCACGAAATCTCCCGAACCATGAGGACTTGGGACTTGAAATTTGGAATGTAGGTTACCCTTGGCCCATAGATGCTCGCTAAGAAACGGTTTTAAAAATGTCGTGTTCCAAGCGCGAAATTTCTTATAGTTTTTTAGACCTGTTTGTATGTCTGTCCACTTTTCACAAGAGAACTACTTAACGGATTTAGATAAGGATTTTTTTCTATAATTTGGTTGAACATTCCATTGATTTTACGACTTTCTCATCACGCTAAGTATCATAGTTCACTTGCGGTACCAATTTATTAGCGCAAATCCAAGACAGACTCATTGGGCTGTGGGGAGGGGGACCGGGCCCTCCTCACTCACGTGTCTGCTTCAGGGAGTAACCTTAACTTTGCTTAGTTAGTGAACGAGAGAACTACTTAATGGATCTAGATCTTTTTCTTTCTATAATTTGCTTGAACATTCCAGTTAATTTTACGACTTCTCTCATTGCGCCAAGAATCATATTTTGCTTGCAGGAGTGATATATTTGTGCTAATCCAAGACAGAGGCTGCGGGTCGAGGGGAGGGGGAAGAGTGACGTCAGGAGTAGAGAGCTGGGCAGGGCCCTCCTCACTGTCCTGTTTCACTAATACGCGGGCGAAGCCGCGGGGGATGGCTAGTGTATTATATGTGATAAAACAGTGAGTACAAAAAAGCAGTGTAAATTATACAGCATAAGGCAAAGGTCTGACATTTAATAGTTTTCTATTGGACAGCAGTCAGACAGTCCAGTTTCTCAAGAAACTGAACTGAAGTAATTATCATTATTATTATGCTAGTGGGTTAACTATGCTGTCTGTTTCTCGACCAGGTACCTAAGGTTAAACTCAGCACTTTAGAATGAATGTGAGTGGTTCCCATGAGTGCAATCTACTGTACTTCTTAGGTTGTACAGTGACCTGGCAGCTCCTGCAAATTCTTTTCAAATTCTTTCTTGATGGTACCTGAAGCCCCAACTACCGCAGGTTGCAGTTCTAGTTTTGGTGCCCCACATTCTGTTGATCTCATTATCCAGGTCTTTATATTTGCTTTTCTTTTCAGTTCCTTTGAATAAAAAGTTGTTGTCATCTAAGACTGCTAGGTCGATCAGCACATGTTACTTCTCCTTCTCATGCCTGACCACTTTTTTAGGATGGCTAGCTGAAATGGTACGATTGTTTTCATCAATATTATTATTATTATTACATTTACATTCACTTATTTGGCTGATGCCTTTATCAAAGGCAACTTACAACATTTATGATACAATTGGTTACATTTCTTTTGGTTTCCCAATTAGAGCAGAGGCAGGTCAAGTGACTGGCTCATGGTCACACAGTGTCGAGTGTAGCGAGATTTGAACCCACAATCTTAAGGTTTGAAGTCCAAAGCCTTAACCACTACATCACACTGCCTTATTATTATTGTTATTATTATATTGAACTGCTTAGGGATGTGAAATATTATGCCATCTATCTATCTATCTATCTATCTATCTATCTATCTATCTATCTATCTATCTATCTATCTATCTATCTATCTATCTATCTATCTATCTATCTATCTATCTATCTGTAAAGGTGATTATATGTGAAGATCACATTCAATTGTCAAGAGCGTGAGCTCCTCTTCAAATCCCACTGTGGCTTTGGCGCAGATACTGGAAGAGCACCAGCATAACAAAATATTGTTAAACTTGCCTAATCCAATACAGGGTCACAAGAGACTATTGGCTATTCCAAAGGCACTGGGCACAAGGCAGGAAACAGTCATGGACAATGCACTGGGGCCTACTCAGCTACATACCAACACTCACAGCAAGCTAATATGGAATTATCAAATAACGTCACCTGAATGTGACAGAAAAACCAGAGTACAGAGAAGACAAGCCAGGCAAGTACAGGGAGAACATGATAAACTCTATACATACAAGGACTAGGCCCAGGGTGCTTGTTCCATAAAATAGCAATGCCAGCTCACTATCCAGAGCACCAACAACTGTTTTCAAGTAATGAAGCGCAAAGTAGAAAGGAAGAACTTATGACATCTATGAATTAATTGTTACTCTTTTCTAATTTCCATACTGGTAACTTATCAAAAGATTATCCCATTTCAAATCTACACTGAAAGACAATTATCTTGGAAAGAAGGAAATGCAGCCTTAAGGCTCAGATGCATCTTGTTTTGACCCTTGGGGAATTACAGTTTTCTTTCTGATCTTTTAATAGAAAAAAGCCATTCTGGCATATGTCTTAAAAGGCCTGTTTGTTAAACTGTTACTCTTTTCAATATTGGATATACTATATATATTTTGCAGTACAAATGGGTTAGCATAAAAGTAATGACACTTTTTTACTTACTGCATTAGAAAGTGTGATTTCATAGAGTTTCCAAGTTTGGGCATCATGGTGATGCAGTGATTTGCACTGATGCCATATGTGGAGATATGTGGATGAGTTTATAAAGTAAATAGTTATACCAATATATAACAGCTGAACTTTGCTTACTGCAAATTAAGCATATTAAGTTTAGTTTAAAAAAGTGAAGATAACTTAATTTGTTGCAAGATTTTCATGTACTGTTAAGTGTTATGGGTGACATAGTGGTTAGCCTTGCTGTTTGAAGGGCCTGGGCTTAGTCTGCAGGATTCTGTGTCTATATGGAGTTTGCCAATTCTTATAATGTCTACACTGGTTTTCTCCAGCTACTGTAGCTTCCTTTCACATCTCAAAGATGAGCAACTGTTGGCTATGCATTGGGCCTGTGATGAAGTGGCTTATTTAGAATTGGCAGGGATGTTTAGTCTTATTTTCCAGGATGTTTAACCCACTGCAATCTATGGACATTCAATTTCACCCAGAAACGTTATAAAAGAAAGAAATATATGAAGCACGCTCTATGTTGATCTCAGAAACTATGAAATGAAATTATTCCATTGATTTTTTAAAATGATAAGTTGTCATTTCTTATACAAAGGAGAAGTAGGTTAAGATGGGAAAGAAAAAAAATGTACATTTGACAAGCTTGAAATATAGTCTATACTGGTTAACCAAAAGGAACACATACATTTTCTACATTAGAAGAATTCCCATTATTTTTCTCTCAGCCATGAAAATCAATTCTGAAGTGATTGCATTCGGAAGCAACTTGATGTGCTTTTGGCAGATCAAAACGGACAGAAAATAGAAGGTGGCTTTTAAATTTCACATATCTTTGTGTAAAAGTCACAACTTGAGAGCTAGTATTTAGTACACTGTGTTTGCTTTAAAAATATTAGCATACTGACACCAATAAACGGTTTTACATTAGTGGTTTCATTTTTGGGAAGTCAGGTTTTTTTACCAAGAAAGGAAAATCATTTAATTGAAGTGTTTTTCTTTCTCTTTCTATTAATAAAGTTTATACTGTATATGCAAATTTTAATGTCTTCTATGATGGTATTGCGTACTAAAAAATTTAATATGCCATATTGCCTGACTTCATATAATGATGAGGCTGCACATTTCTCAAAATTGTGCTTATATTCTCTGATCTTCTAATTATGTTTATAATGAAATGTTGTAGGTATGTACAATATGTTTAATAATTAATGATTACGTTATAGTCTTCAATATGCAGACAACTCATCCTTGCAATTTGCAGTTAAAACTTTAATCTGAAGTGCAAGAACATTTGATAATCTGATGACATTTGGGTGTCACCAAATGGGACATGGACATCTGGAAAACATAAACAGTTGGGCTAAGCAGTGACTGGCGATAAAGTCATACATTTTGATGATCGCAAGCCATCTGCACCATGTGAGAATTAATTACCGTAGTATTAATCATGGTGGAGTAATTTTTCTTTAGTGCCTTTGGAAAACACACTGACAGTGTTTACTAACAAAAGCTTAACAGAATTAGACTTTTATTTTACAAGTGTAGAAATTATGTTAGGTGCTGAAAAAACTAATTATTTTTTATACCCATGATACTCATTGATGTTAACTTAGCAGGCCATATGGAGGTAATCTAACTGGTAAAGACTAACTAAACTGTAGAAGAGTGACACAGATCTGCCCTAACAGAATAAAACAAAGTCGAGCAAGTTATTGACTCTTAGACATTTGTCTTCTGATTCTCTTATGGCTTTGTGGTTACCCAGATTTGTTTTTTTTTTTTGCAGAATTTCATCTGGTTTCTAAGTTCCCTTTGATGATGCAGGACCTCACTGATACTTTGCCTTTCATTGTAGTTTCTTTAAAGGAAAGACCTACACTTGTAAGAATTATAATGGTCTGCCTGTATCTCTTTATTGAATACCTTTACCCCTCACCATTATGATAACAAAACACAGTGCAATATTGTCCAAATAATGTTTCAGAGGGCATAGCAACTCAGTTTCCTTCAACACTGTTTTTATACAGACAGAGAGTTTATCAAGTAATCAATAAAAGTTGGGACACCTGTAGGAATTGTTTGCATCCACTTTCAAAGTTTCATTATCTTTGAATGCTACAGAAAAAGCTCTAAGTTGTTATCCTATCACTTGTTCCTTGAAAAGAAGTCTTTCAAAATTAACTTATTGTTCAGTTTTGGGAACCTAAACTCTTTATAACCTCTGGCAGCTTGCTGCATACCTTTGTGCCATTTTAGGCTATTCACTGGACTTGAATTGCTTGCATTTCAGTAAAACTGGAAAAATAGGGGTGTTTTAGAGTTTTTAATCGGGGGGTGTATATATTTCTACTGTAGAATACTTTGTATTATTAAGATAAGCTTTATAATAATACTTTTTAATTATGAGAAAATTAAAATGATGTATTATTGTTTTGAGTTTTTCAATAAACAGTTTATGTTATATATTGTTGCTCATTTGCCATTACTGACATCCAAACATTTATTGATTTTTAATTCACGGCATGGTGATTATCTTCTTTACCATTGTAATGACAACTGTTAATCCCAGACAAAAGGCAAGGATTTAAAATTAAACTATGTATCATACAGTGAATACATCCTAAACAAATATTTATCAAGAACCATAAAATTTGAATTATGTTAATTGAGCAATATAAAAAGTTCTTTCTTGCTTACATTTGCACATTGCCAAAAATCATTATCTTTCATAAATAGCCTTATTCAAGCAAATTTTCTGAACATAAATTAACATTTCTAATAGTGTTACAATCTTCCAAGATAAACAGCTATTAATTTACTGTGCCAAATTATTTCTGCTTCACTGTCTTCTTTGCCAAATATATGAGCAATGAGCAAAATAATGACATTAACCATTAAAAGTCTATTATTTGAAAAACAGTCTGCTTGGAGCTTTGATATACCCTATTCAAAAAACCATCAGCTCCCATATTTTTTCTATGGTTTTTAAAACATTTTAATTATGAAGATCAGCACACATGGTGGAAAGTGAATGAATATACAATGTAAAGGAAAAATAAAATGATGGTGCAGCAGATAACATGTGTACTTCATATGATTGAGGGCCTAATGCACTGTGGGGCTGGATTATCTTATTTTTGAAGTTTACAGATGCTTTCACTTTTTAGGTGGTGATCTTCTGTTAGCTCAAGTTTTGGTTTGAATCCACAGTTAAAGTTGTCTAATGAGCTGTCACATAAGTCTATGCATTATGCCATGTTCCCTGTGTATCTGATGGATAGGAGGTCTGCAATGCATTATATCATGTCTGCTATGATATGATATGGTGGCACATAACTTGAAGAGAATGTAAGAAAAAGGGATAAAACTTTACAGTTCCACTTTATAAACAGTTATAATCATATTAAATCATGGTTATAAGAAATACATTATATTATTATTGGAAATAATAAATCCAAAGGAGCGATGCAGCAGTTTAAGGACTTTATAATGTTATGTTAGAATACGTTTGGTCCTGTTTGCTGTGAAAGGTGGATGTCACTGCCAGTATTGCTGTTTTTTTGTATTTGAAATATTTTGTACTGTTTCAGTCCTGGAGACCATTCTGAATGGTTTACAGATTTAGGTTTATTTGTCATATATAGGTTAACACAGGGTCAACATAAAATGAAATGTGTATGACGAGAAAAACAAGTCACTCAGCCTAGATCCAATATAGCTAAAAAATAATTAAAAAAAATTACAAGTTAAAAATAGACTAGCCATATAAAATAAAATACAGCGCCATATCATGCTGTACAAAGCTAAATTGGGGACTCCCTCATCATCGCTGCCTGTAACACTGACATACACACACAAACACACACACATGCTCTGTGTCACCCAAGCATCAAAACCAGATACACAATGCCATCAGATCACAGTGTGGAATGCTGTATTGAGAATGTGACCAACTTGACGACGTAGATAACTGTACTCAGAATGGATAAAAAAATAATAATTGCTTTGGAAACTGAGCCTAAAATACTCCATAATACATTTGTGGAGTCTGAGGACAGATCAAGAAGGAAAAATATCAGTATCAAGGGGCTACCAAAAGAAGTTAATTCACTAATCCAGTGAAAGTTGTTTTCTAAAATGCTGGCTGATGGCTTCATAGCAGACATCAAAATCATGGGCATTGCTGGTATATAAACCCTCTATGCTTTTGTGGATAGATTTGGCAAACTCCATAATAAAAAAAGGGGTTACTTCATATCAGATACCTGAATATGTATATTTGCAAGATATCTCTGCTTGAAAGACAGCAAAAGTTACAGCATCAAGAAGAACGTATACAAAGTGGATATCAGATAAAGCTTTTTGTTCCTTGCCAGACTGGTCACATACATACCAAGCTGTCCAGAAAAACCTGGATAAGACTTAAAAAGAATAATAACCACAATTGTTAACACATAAATACAGTAGGCCCTATTAAGGATTGGATGAAAAAATTGCAAATAGGCTTTCTTAAGCCAATATTTGATTACTTCAATTAGAGAAATGCAAAGAAGAATACCATTAATGTGAGAGAGTTTAGCTAAACCTCTTATGACGTACTATGCTTAATAGATATTCTCCTTTTTTGTGTTATTCATCACTATACAAACACATCTAGTGATGCTTCCGGACACAACTTCAGTGACACACCTGGGATCCTCAGATGTTTCAGGTCTTTCAACATCACACACCCTCCACCGGGCGGACAACCCAGCTGAGGCTGTTCACACCCCAATTTGGGTTCAGCTGGCTAACAAGCTACTTGCCCCAATTGTTTTCCCCTCTTAAGCCATAGCCGTCTTGAGGCTCTCTCCACTGCTTTGGTGATGGCTCTCCTCTCCCTTGATTCCCAAATGGCTTTAATCAAAGATCTGTATTCTTCCCAAGGGAACTATTCTATCTATCTATCTATCTATCTATCTATCTATCTATCTATCTATCTATCTATCTATCTATCTATCTATCTATCTATCTATCTATCTATCTATCTATCTATCTATCTATTCGTTCCAACAGTACTCCTTGTTTAAAGGACATAGTCCAGAGAACAATATCTTGTCTCTGGGAAGTGTAATTATCACTTTTGCATCTGAGCAGTTTGTAAAAGAGGAGAGGGAACATATCAGATGAAAATGTTCAAGTCCTAGTACAAGCAGGCAGGAGTAGAGTAACATTTAGGCTTGTACAGCTTACAAGCATCCTACGAAGAAAAGCAGAGACCTCTAGGAGTAGCCTTGAAAGAGCCCACAAACAGGCTGGGTTCATTGCTAATTCCTATAGATTTGCCAAGGAGTTATTTTTGACAGAGGTGAAGCTGTAAGCTGCCCTGTATACAGGAGGAGGTAAACCACCTGTGCGCCGTGGCAGTCCTGCTCCCAGAAGACACTTCATCTTTGCTGGGAGGATCTTTAGGCTTAACTCGTTCTTGCAGATCTTCCCACATGCACACTGCTTACTTATTGTCATTACTCCATTGCTTTAGTCTAGTGCCACTGAACTAAGCATGCACTACAGAAAAAAGTGCTTCATTTTGTTTCATCATGGCTTTTCTATATTGCATGATTTATCATCATGCATGCTGATGACACACTACAAAAAAGCACATAAATTTGAGTGTTCCTTGGTTTCAGTTTGGGAAAGGTGCTATACAAATAAAACATATTATTATTATTACTAACTTAGTTAACAATATTTAGGGTTAGGGTTCGCTTTGCTTTGATAAGAAATGTAACCAGTTAATCCCAGATTTATTGTCTATTGTATACACTTCAGTGAATTTTCTATTTACACACTTGATTGACCTGCATCACGCTATCACTATCCTTGTTCAGTGGCCTGACTGTCACACCACAGGTTTTTAAAATATAAAATCACAAAATATAATAGGTAGTGATGAATGAAAGAACCTTGTGTAACTGCTCATATAGTTTCACAAAACTGATACTTAAATTCATTTTGCTTATGATTTCCCTAATGTGAAACTCACTACAATGAGTTATTGGAGTTTGTAAGGTTTTTTGAAGGAGGAAAAAAAGGAACATTGCTACTTAAGGGTTGGGCAATACTGTACACCCCTTTCAGACCTGAAAATTTCTCCCAAAAAATTCAGATAAAAATGAACAGGGGAAAAGTGACTTTTGGAAATGCAACATGGCTAAAAAAACATGATGAGCATTACCATGATTTAAATGGAACAAGTGTTTGGCTGAAAATGCCTAAAAACTGCTGGATGTAAGAGCTCTCTAAACCATTCACTGCTAAAATGCTTAGATGTGAATAGTGTCATTGAAGACAATGGCAAGTAGCTTTTCAAGCTTTTTAGGAGCATTCTGGTCTAGCGCTAAAACACTAGGTAAATACTAGTTTACTAGGTGCGAATGGGCCAAAATGCACACTGAATGAATGTCAGCAATGATGCAGTCTTGCTGACCAGGGAACCGTTGAGAGAGGCATTACTGTACTTTAGTATTAGTTTGTTAGAGACTAATATTTTCATTTTAAACTCTCTTTTCTCAAGAATCTTTGGTCTATTGTCTTTGGTAATGCTTAAATTACTAATTGTTTGTATAGCAGCAAACATGATATTTCTTTGTTTGCTTTTTCATTTCTTCCATGGGATTACTAAACATATCCTATGACTGTGTTATTGTGTTAATAAGAATACTCATAATTGCTGATATATCAGTTTAACATTTTTGGTGGCTCTGAGGCTAGGGATTTGCACCACTGGTTCAGATCCCATAACTGCCAGAAGTGATTCCACCCCGTTGAGCCCAAGGCCCTTAACCTGGAATTGCTCCATCCTAGTAATGACATTAACCCGCATCCAGCTCTGCAAGCAGGTCCTCCAACTTGCAGGGAAAGCCCAGGGGTTGGTGGCAGGATTAATCCTCCAGCCAATGTAAAAAAATCTCACACTGTTCCATTCCATTCAAACTAGTGAAGTGGGGAGGTGTCACCTGTAGCACAGCTGCACTTGGGTCCTAATTTGAGATCCTGAGGTAGTTTGTTGCATGATGGTATCTGTGTCAACCTCTCTCACCTCTATGTTAAAGAACTGGGACACTGAAATAACAGATGTTATCCTCATTAGGGCAAAGAAGATGAGGCATACAAGTGAAGGGAAAGAGAGCAAGTTATTATTTCTTGCCATTATCCACACCTTGTTTTTCTATAATTTATTGGTTATTGATTCGCTATTTTACCATAAAACCAGAGGTGTGGGAATTTTAACTCACAAAACAATACCATTTGTGGCCACTGGCATAATGTCCAATTCTGAAGAGCAATTTATTATGGTGGTAGAGAATTTCTAGTAATCTAAATTAATTTTGGGAAATATATATGCACTGAATAGGTATGCCGGAGAATTTATGCTTAATTTACTTGCATCAATTCCCAGAAAGAACATTTATAAACATAATGATGGGAGGCTTTATTATTAAATTTAGTATTAAATCCTGACTTGAGTAGGTCCTCAGGGAATGCTACTATAACAACTAAAATTACAGATTATTAAAATGTATTATCTTTGCTTCCCAAAGCATTTTCTATGTCCAAATTTGAGAAATTATTCTTTCTTTGTGTCAGTATATCATAGTTACTCAAAACTGTAATTTTTCAATCAATACTATGTTAATACACTTCATTAAATCTTGCAGATACAAAGCCATCAATACCTCCAACCACACTCCCCTTATTTTAGAGCTCAGCTCATTATGTCCAAAAAACCCAAGATGCAACTGGCAACTTCCAGTTAATGCCCCTAATAAGGACTTTACAAAATCTTTTTCAACACAAACTAACATTTTCTTAGTTATTAATACTTCCCCAGAAATTTTTACTGGTATACTATGTGAAACACAGAAAGGAGTTTCAAGAGAACAAATTACTATATCTTATGTGTTTTACATTAAAGGATACTGTAGATTAGAGGGGCATCAGAGCAGATTGCCGGGATTTCTAGAACTGATCAGGAATACAGTTGAGGTAACTGAAGCAAGCACTTGTGGGCTCATTTCAGGCTATATTTTAAGTCAAGTTTTCAATCAGACAACAAATTATAGTTGTTGTTTTTAGTATCAAACTCTTGCTTTGTTTGTCTGCAAGTGGCTGTGACATTTTTAGATCTGTAAACTGGCCACACAATATAAAAACTTTTGCTAAAACTCTACTGTTAAATAAATTGCTAGTTGTATCTACATTTGTTATAGTTGATGGTCTGGTTTTTGCCCTATTGCTTCACAATAATTTATCATGCTTTGGATTATGATCTTAAGACTAGGTGTGACTATGTAATAATGTCATCATATTTTCCATGTCTTTCAGCTCCTCTTTTGTACTTAATGGTAGGTCTGTGAATCTGACTACAATCAGGGCTGGATTTTCCTATAGGCTAACTAGGCTTCAGCCTAGGGCCTCAAGATCAAGAGGGGCCTACATTCAAATTGTTAGCAAAATTAAAATTACACTATTCTAAAAACAGTGAACACTAAAACACTGAACCGAAAATAAGGAGAAATTCTACGCATATGACTAATAAACAAACATAAAAATGTATTGGTTAAGATCAACGCGTTAATTTTCCACACAGGTTAGTACCAATCACATGTTTCATTTAACATATTGATATATATCACAGTAATGATGTATTTTATTATCTCTCATGTAATTTACAAACTTAAAAATGGAAGGTGAAAGGGCCTCATAAGTGGAATAGCCTAGGGCCTCTTTTCATATAAATCCGGCCCTGACTACAATATATACTTTTTTTTGGTGAAGCATTTCCATCAAAGTACCATAACAAGACTGTATTTCAACCACTACTATCTCTGAATCTAGTTTTCCATCTTGGGCTACCACTGATTCTAGATACAGTGGAACCTCGGTTCATGACCATAATTCATTCCAAAACTCTGGTCGTAAACCGATTTGGTCGTGAACCGAAGCAATTTTCCCCATAGGATTGTATGTAAATACAATTAATCCGTTCCAGACCAAACGAACTGTATGTAAATATATTTTATATATATAAGTTTTTAAGCACAAATATAGTTAAATAAACCATAGAATGCACAGCGTAATAGTAAACTAAATGTAAAAACATTGAATAACACTGAGAAAACCTTGAACAACACAGAAAACTAACACTGCAATAGTTCGCGCTATAGCGCTACCAACCACTGGCTAAAAACACTTTAAAATGACTTTTACATTAAACATTAAAATGAGTTTTAAGCATAGGGAAAAAAATGAACATTTGAAAAAATCCGTAACTTAATAAACCACCAAGAAAAGTAACATTGCAACAATGCACGCTACGAACCGATCGCTGTAAACAGAAGTGAAAACAAAATCAAGCCCAGTGCATTCTTTAACTGCCTTCCTACCTTATGCGTCCAGCCCCCTCTCTCTCGCGCTGCCTGTGTGTGTGCGCGTCTCTCTCGCGCTGCCTGTGTGTGTGTGTGGCTCTCTCTCTCGCACTGCCTGTGTGTGTGCGTCTGTCTCTCTCGCGCTGTCTGTGTGTGTGCTCTCTCTCTCTCGCGCTGCTTGTGTGTGTGTGTGTGTGTCACGCTCTCTTGCTCTCTCTCTCTTGCTCGCTGCACAGGAAATGCACAGGAAGAGACTGAACATGTACAAACCGAAAGGGAAACCGGCTTGTTCGTATACCGAGTGTGTGGTCGTGAACCGAGGCAAAAGTTTGGCAAACTTTTTGGTCGTAAACCGATTTGTATGTGTTCCGAGACATTCGTGAACCGAGGTTCCACTGTATTTAAATGTATCCACACTTTTCAATAGCTATACTTGCAGGATAACTTCTGAATTCTGATCCTCATCAAACCTCATATATTCTGTCTTGTTTCATATTTATCGTAGTTCTCTATCTTCCAAAGCCCTTCTCCCTTCTTCCTCTCCACTTCCTCTTTTCTGGTGCTACACAACACAATGACATCAGCAAAAAGCATGCACTGAGGGACTGGTCTTTTATCTTGTTTCTCAACATATCTAAAAACAAGATCAAAGAGGTAAGAACTTAAAGAAAATCCCAGGTGCAGACCTACTCCAACAGGGATCTTGTCTTTTACTCCAACACTGATTTTAACCCAAGTACTCACTCCCTTGTGCATATCCTGGGAAATCCTCACATACTTCTCTGATGCTCATTTGTCTCTATGTTAGTTTTATATAGCTACTTACTGTAGATAGTAGACGGTTCTGTTTCATTCCTTTTAGCTAACATGTTAATAGAACATTCCTGACACTTTGTTAAAATTCTGATGTAAGAATAGAATGAGATCAGATAGAAAGATTGAATAATAATAATAATTCATAACATTTATATAGCGCTTTTCTCAGTACTCAAAGCGCTATCCACACAGGGAGGAATCGGGAAGCGAACCCACAATCTTCCGCAGTCTCCTTACTGCAAAGCAGCAGCACTACCACTGTGCCACCTGTGAGAATGTCTGCCTATAAATAGAAAGGTATAGAGACATACAGTTTTATGTACTAACATAATATATATGTGCTACAGTATGTTTATGTCACTAGAAGCATATATTTTTAACTTAAAGAAACATAACTAAAATATGAAAATCTGAAACTGAAACATAAGAAGCTATTTTTTGTTTATATTTTAAATTTTTATCTTCATTTTTTTTTTTGCTGTGTTTGCTTTAAATTTGAATAAAACTATAAAAAATGAAGATACTTGGAAAGTAAATTTTTTTGTGTGTATGCATCATACTCAATGCTTGAAACTTTCCAATAACTGCAGAATTTTGAAAAACATTCAGTAACCTACAAACAGGTTCAAGGATAGGCAACTGACAGAATCATTTCAATTTTCCAGAGAGAAACACTATAATTTCTAGAACCTGTCCCTATCTGTGCAAACAGATCTATAAAGGAACTGTTTTAGGTGTTATCTGATTTAACTTAATGAGATTTCCCTGTGGATACTTTCCTTTACCCAACAAAAATAGGCAATGCATCAAAATTAAACACTACCAGCAATGGCATACTGAAAAAGATCAAATCATTGCTTATTTTTAAATTCAGAGATTTTTGCCATATTATATATATATATGGTATAGATCTTACTTCTGATATGGCTTTTTACATTTACAATTCTGACAAATACAATAAATTTATGTATAAACAATAATGCATATAATTTAACCCACTCCATAAGCATTAAAAAAATGTCTAACAGAATAATTAAAATATACTTTATCACAACAATACCATTATTCTAGATAGAATATATCTCTTTTTATTACATGCAACTAAATTGGTGCGAAGAAACTTAATTTCACTTTTTATTTATGTGTTGTTCCTACACTGGAAAAAATAAATGATTTAAGATAGGACCTTTCATTGTAACAGAACAAAATGCAAGTTGCATGTTACAAAATTGATAATAAACAATGAACGAAAAATATGAGCTAGAAGAATTCTGCAGGCAAGTGATTATGTGTAATTCATTTCTGAATAATGTACATGATCCAATAGCAAATGGGGCAAATAGCAACAGTCTGTGAACACTTTGATGAAATTCTTTACTTCATGATTTTGTAAATGGTGACATTCGTCAGTGGCAAAGGAAATGTATGTCTGGAGGGATTAAAATATAACCACCCCCGAATCCTGTGATTTAAAACTTGTTATTATTTGAGTCATTATGTATCTGCCCATAAATCACAAAAGCTTTCTGCATTTTCTTGTGTTGGTTTGCTGTGACCATCGGATCACGACACATTGACTTGAAATGCACCCTTCTTCATTTTCTGCACACCAGAAGGGGTATTTTAAAAGAAGTTGCAAAAGTAAATTTAATAAGAGTTACACCCTGTTGTTATAATTTTTGCATTAGAGAACATCACAGGACAACCCAAACTCTGGTACATTTTACAAAATGTTTGTTTTTTAAAAAAAAAAAAAAAACACTGACATAAAGCAAGGTTCAAAATCAGAATAAAAAACCACAATAACTTAAGCTGACCTGAGAGAGAACAAACTTTTCTGATTGTGTGTTTGTGAATGCTATCAAAAGGAAAAGAAGAAAAAAAGAGACAAAGAGTCTGAGTCTGATATCACTGCAGTTCGGAGCCTCCACTCTAGGTCTCCAAATGGGTAGAGTTAACTTATTCAATAGTACTTGGCATTATTCAAGTTCGATAACCCTCCCACAATTGTAATCATAACCATAGCGTAACTGGATGGAGCTGTGGAGTGCTATTGGTAGACTCTATTGGCACACATTGGAGTCAACTCCACCTACCTGGTCCGCCATTTGAGTCAAACCCACCTACTTAGAGCCCTAAGGTAAAGATATATAACTCAACAGTCTCGTGTTAACCAGATGACCCTACTACTGGACATACTATTTGATGTGTTTATCTTCTAGTAACAAAATTGTCTTGAAATGAATGGTTTTTTTACAATTTAAATAGTCTCTTGTGTTTCAAATTATACATGCCAGTAAAACAACAACTCCAGTGACAAAATGTGTGAACAAATGGAGTAATATCAAACTAATATAAAAAATACAATATTGAAACACCTAAAATTTCCTCTGCAGTCTTCACTCCTCCCTAACTGGGGGAATCTCGATTTCTATCTACTATGTGCAAAGTGGGAATCTGTGAAGTATGGCAAGAGGCAGACAGGTGAACTTAATCACATGCCTGAAACCATACATGATAGATAGATAGATAGATAGATAGATAGATAGATAGATAGATAGATAGATAGATAGATAGATAGATAGATAGATAGAAATTTATTTGGCATTCAAAGATCATTCAATAAATTATTAAATAAACAGATAAATAAACATATACACACACACCAGAATAACTGAAAATGAAGAAAATTAAAAAGAAAGAAAAACTTCTGGCTTGGCTGTCACAGTCAGAGTGAGTCATTATGCAGGTGTATTGCTGTTGGTATAGTGTTAGTGAGTCTAAGAGAAGATGTGCAGCATTGTTCATAATTGCATTCAGTTTTGTTCTCTCCTTTGCTACTACCTCCAGGGAGACAAGAATGTGTTTCATAACTGAGGTTGTCATTTTAATTAGTTTGTTAATTGGGGGGGGGTCTCCTTAAGTGATGTTATCAGCCAAGCACACCGCAGCATAGAATATCACACTGGCCATCAGAGAGTTGTGGAAATATATGATGGATGTCACTACTCACATTAAAGGAACATGGTCTCCTAAGAATAAGAGCAATTAGATTAGGAATAGGACTGCACCATTACTGCATGCTCAATCTAGCACATGATGGCTCTTTACTCAATTCTTGCATCCTTGGCTATACCCCATTAGGTAAAAAGCTGCTTTAGAATCCACAGGTTTCAACTGAATGTGCAATGATTTGAGTTCTGGAAATTTAATTAAAGAATGGAGCCCATTCAGCACTCAACTAATCCTTGCTCTTGGAAAATGCATTCCTTATTTGTGGGTTCTGCTAGCTGACTGACTCCCAACTGTCATCTCCACCCTTTTTTTTGTTTGTCTCTCTACCCATATAAGACAGGGGGACACATCTTCTAGAATCCAAGTATTGGATTACTTTATAATTGTCTACATTCTAATTAGAGGGGAGGAAGTTAAAAAGCACTTCCAAGAAGACTTTACTGTGAGGTCATTTTGCTTATTTTCTTCAGCTGCTATGTTGTGCTTTTAGTTTTGGGTATTGATGGTTGGTTTTCTTTATTTATCTGACCTTCTGCTTTTACTTGGACCATAAATTTACCTGACTCATTCTGGAACTTTTATTTTTGGTCTTTTTATTTTAAAGCAAAACTACCTCTTTTGCCTTTTTCTCAGCAAATCCATATGATTGAGTCTGCTATTGGTGTTTGTGTTTATACAGCACAAGCAATGCTGAAGTACTGAAAATAGTTTGGGAAATTACTGACAATTACTCTATCAATCCATTGGGCTTACATTGACATTATTAAAATATATATTTTGTTGATTTTTTATAATGACAGCCAAACGGAAAATTAATTGGAAAAGATTTATCATGCATACCTGTGAAGGCCAGTAAAAGATGCTGGTTTCCTACATCCATTATTTATACACCACATTTTACACTTTCATAGAGTTCATTATTAGAGATACTGTATGCCTAGGTTATAGTGCTCATTTTTAATGAAAACTAAAAGTGCTCATAAGACCTCTTGTCTTCAAAATATATCAGGAAGTCAGTGAGGCTCGTAACCTATAGTCTAATGACAACACTTATTTGGCCACAGGTCAGATTGATATTTATCAACAGAAAAGTTATTGGAAAAGCTATCATCATCTATTTAAATAAAAACAAACTAAATGTAGGTATGTTGTATAAGATGGGTACTGTAAAAAAATGGATGATTTAGGCTTGTAGGAGCATTGCACAAGCAATGCTGAAGTACTGAAAATAGTTTGGGAAATTAGTTTAGACTTTCAAGTTTAATTTGTTTTCTACGTTAAGCCACTGTTTACCTCACACAACACAGATTGTCTTCAGGTGAATAGTTTTGAAGAAGAGTTTTGGTAAATGGGTATTACTTTTCTTATGACAATTACTCTGTCAATCCATTGGGCTTACATTGACATTATTAAAATATATATTTTGTTGATTTTTTATAATGACAGCCAAACGCACAAAATAACAATAAGTGCACTCACATAATTTTAGTTTTTTTCCTCAAAATTAGCTTCTAAGTTTAAGGTTTAAAGCTGATTTCAGAATTTTTAATCTGACGTACAACACAGTGATTATGTAGCTACCCCTTTAAAGTTATTATATTATGATTGTAAGGTGGATTGCCATCCAGTTTAAAATATTCAGTGAGTTAAACACACGAACTTTAGGCTGTAGAGACATATATTAGGTCTCCTGAGACTTGCATTTTAAATGTGCATTGAAAAGCCATTACTATAGACTAGACATTAAGTCCGTTACAATAACGGGTGCTAGAACAGCAGTGCATAAACATTAGTAGCAACAGTCTATATTAAATGGCAAGGGACTTTGACCTCATTCTGTTTCTTCTTAATTTTTTTTGTCCAAAATATTTTTGCAAGAAGCCTAAAGTTAAATAATAATAAAAATAAAATAGAAACGTATATGACAATATTGCTGACACTACTGTGCAGTTCCCCAGCAAGTATTTTAATCTGTGCTGGCATGCAGCTGATTATTGTATATGTGGCGTCTCCCCAGCAACAGATTTTATGCGCGCGAAAATAAATCTACTTTTAAAAGTCATTGTATTGTAATATCATGGACATTGGTATATTTAGGAAAACCCCTTCAATGTCTGACACTTTACACTTTACCGGGCCAAGCGTCTTAATCGCAAATCTGACATCCTCAGAGTGAACACTTGGACAACAACAAACATTAATCCCACCTCTTTGGGGAAGCTGGTCTCCGCGTCTCAGTACCCGATTGGATTTTTTGTGCGTTATGTTTTAGGTCTTACCTCATTTACTGAAATCCGATTGGATCAGCCACGCGATATTTTATAGGTCCTTCCCTCTCTGTCTTGTGTGACGTGTCAGGTGGCCTTTGAAGCATCTGCTAGAGGCCAGTGACTCTGCCACTCATTCTGCCCTTCCCTGTACTTCCGCCTTGTGGCGTCTGTCCAGCAAGTACTGTGCAGTTCCCCAGTAAGTATTTTAATCTGTGCTGGCATTCAGCTGATTATTGTATGTGTGGCATCTCCCCAGCAACAGATTTTATGTGCGCGGCCGCGACTACCCAATCAGCACTCTCCCCAGCAATGATGTCCTTTATTAAAGAGTGCCCTGCGCATGCGCACTTCAACAGAAGACACACGCATACGGACACATGGACGCACACAGGGGTTTTATTAATATAGATTACTGAATTGCAGAAGAGAAGTATCCTCACTGTCAACAGTAATTTTTTTTTGTTTTCTGCAAACATCTAAAATAAATTCCTCTATCACTTTACAGATAGCTGTGAGACAGTAGGAGGTGGACGTCTCTGACAGATCCCAAATGCCCTACAGTTTAGAGCAACACAATGTTTTTGAAAGATTGTAAAGGGGTAACTGTTCAAAAGCCTTATTGGCAAGAACACATCAACTCCATGCTTCCTGCTGGCCAGTTGAAGGCACAGTCCTTTGTTAGATAATGAACTATTGAAAAGGGTAAGCACAAACTGTGAGCCTATGCAAAGATTACAAGATGTGTTGTGGACTTTTAAGGAGCTATCTGTTATGAACATAAATGAGAATTGGGGTAAATCTGTTTTTAGTTAAAAAGTGTCCTGTGAATAGGGGTGACATTGTGCCTTTGACGATGAAATATTTTTAACGCCTTTCAAGGACTCATTAATGGCAAAGGGCCTGATATTGACAGAGAATTTTTATAAAGTGTATTGCATTCACTGGCCTTGGACTTGTCAGAGGCATTTTGAGAAAGCATGTGCAAAGATGCTTTACCTTAAGCTATAGAACAATCCTTATTACTCTTCTCCCAGGTTCACAGTATTTGCATGAAATAAAGACCTATGTATTTTGTTTTATGATTATTTCCAGAGCACTGGCAAGTAGGATAAATACTATTATTAGAATTAAAAGTGCCTCTGGATCACTCCCATTATCTACATGGCAATTTTTTTTAATAAAATCTGGCAGTTATGTAACCTCTGCCGTTGCAGAAGAGATAGTGTAACTAGATCAGGAAAATTAATTGGAAAAGATTTATCATGCATACCTGTGAAGGCCAGTAAAAGATGCTGGTTTCCTACATCCATTATTTATACACCACATTTTACACTTTCATAGAGTTCATTATTAGAGATACTGTATGCCTAGGTTATAGTGCTCATTTTTAATGAAAACTAAAAGTGCTCATAAGACCTCTTGTCTTCAAAATATATCAGGAAGGTCAGTGAGGCTCGTAACCTATAGTCTAATGACAACACTTATTTGGCCACAGGTCAGATTGATATTTATCAACAGAAAAGTTATTGGAAAAGCTATCATCATCTATTTAAATAAAAACAAACTAAATGTAGGTATGTTGTATAAGATGGGTACTGTAAAAAAAATGGATGATTTAGGCTTGTAGGAAAAAGGGTGAACTATGTACTAGGCAGTTCTCTGAAACAGAAGAAAAAAGGGAAAGGTTGAGCCGCCCATCTGAAAACAAACATCCTGCAAAAACATTTTATGCTTAGGAAGAACTTCAGTAATAAATTAATATGTTCTATCAATCTGTTTTGAAACTGCATTGATTATTAACGCAAAATCTGACTGTACTTGATGTTATTTTCTAGATTGCTGTGTAATGGATAGGAATAATCGATTTCTTACCGTAAAGTGAATATCACTCTTCCACAGTGGTTGGTTGGACTATACCAAGAGGATTGTCTCCCACAATTAGATTCTTTAGTCGCTGTTTTATTTACACCATTAATTTCCTTTACTCTCATTATCAGCTGAGAAAGATGATTTTTTAAGGCCAAGATTTAACCTGAAAGTAATGAATACAAGGCAGAAATGCTTTCACTCATACAATGGCTTGTCAGAGACCCAGCGGCTAGAGATGAGCCATTTGGATGGATGGGTTGTGAAAACTCTAAACAAATTATACCCAGTGTAGTGTCTAAACCCATAAACAAACATTTTAATGAATTATGAAACATTAACCAAACGTTTCTAACTATAAATGGATCATTTTAAAATATTTTTTGCAGTTATTTAGAATGTCACATCTAATATGCCTAGACTCTCTTTTTATAATGTATATAGATTCTCTTACTGTATCTGTACTGTACTAAGCTTGTAGATAGAACGTGTACTCTTACATTCTTCTTAAAACAGAAGCAAGAAAGCCAGCAAAACCAGAAAAATGAAAAGAAAAACTGGTATACTCACAGAACTCCAATTAACACTTACCTGCTCTATCTTTAAATAGACAAAGAGCGTGCTTAGGTGTGGCAATGTCAGGGTGGCTGCACATCCTGATGCTTACAATAGACATAATAGAATATACCTAAAAATATGACATATAATAGCTCAAAAACAACAAGAATAACAATAAAACACTGTACATAAGTTCAGACTGCTACGTAACACATTGTCAATCAACAGCACAATTTGAATATGTGGACATGATGCATTTATGATTTGTATAAATTGATCTATTTGTATGGAATGATTACAATAAAATTAATAAATTAATAAAATTAAAAAGATTTCTGATAAAATGTAGCTTTACAATCTGCTCAGCTGTAATATATATATATAGATATATATATATCTATATATATAGTGGAACATGACCCGGAAACAGACAGGCAGACACGTTTAAATCACCCCACACACATTTATTTTGGTGCTCCATATTTACACAAGTGCTCAATAGTCCCCAAGTCCCACAACACAATGCCTTTTCCTTCTTCAGTCTGCCTCCTTCTCTCTCTCCTCCAGACCTTGTCCTCTTCCACCCGACTCTAGCCCTGAATGAAGGGAGGCGGCCCCTTTTATAATCACCCGGATGTGCTCCAGGTGCTTCTCAGCAATCTTCCACCAGCACTCCCCAATGTGGCGGAAATGCCGGCTGCATACCCGGAAGCACTCCGGGTGTCCCCGATCCTCTTCCCCCCAGCACTTCCGGGTGTGGCGGAAGTGCTGATGTCCAGGGCTCCCAAGGCATCCAGGCACCCCCTGGCGGTGACCACGGACCCCTACAGGGTTGAGCTTCAAAGCTCTGTACCCGTGGTCCCCATAGCAACCAGGGCGGTCGCCCCCCACGTGGTCTGAGGAAGGCGTAAGCCCTCTTCCGGTCCTCCTGGGCGGGTCGCCCCCATCAGTCACCTGCGACACTATATATATGTATATATATATATATATATATATATATATATATATATATACTAGCAAAATACCCGCGCTTCGCAGCGGAGAAGTAGTGTGTTAAAGAGGTTACCTAAACATATATATACATAAACATATATACTTATATATACATATCTACATATACACATATCTACATATATCAACATATATATACACATACATATACACACATACATACATACATACACACACACATATATACAGTAATCCCTCCTCCATTGCGGGGGTTGCGTTCCAGAGCCACCCGCGAAATAAGAAAATCCGCGAAATAGAAACCATATGTTTATATGGTTATTTTTATATATTTTAAGCCCTTATAAACTCTCCCACACTATTATAAACATTTCACGCACAGTTATACAGCATAAACCCTTTGTATTCTCTTAGATATTAAGTAAGATTCGTTGAAATTATGTATGTAAACACAGTTTACATACAGTAAAACCTAAATATTATTTTAAAGATATCGAGCATCTCCGATATCAATACGTTACAGCCATTACAATAGACAGGCCACCAGCAATAAATACGTACAATACAAGAAAAATTGTATACAGTAAAATGTGTGTACAGCAACACTAAACTATGTACATGTAATAAGTACTGTACGTAAATAATTAATTATGGTTACTCACCAACAATGACACGACGACTTGTCCGATAACGATGAGTTTAATTTTACTGCACAACAAAGGATAGCGTTACAGCTCTTCTAAAGGAGCCTCTTCAGGCGACTGTTTAGCACCGCCATTGTTCTTCTTCCATCACTCTTCAATCCAAATCCCTAAAGCAGATTTCATCAGACTACTGCCTTATCATGTCCACTTGCCACTCGTTTTGCGCCCTGATTAAAGGACACTGCGGCCGTAGATCTTATATGCTTTTCCTCCTTTTTAAATAAAAAGAATCGTGGACTCATTGATGCTGTAATTGTGTCCTGCAGCGATGTAGCTGTTTCTTCCTTCAACATATCCAAAACCTTTTACCTTTCCTGCAATCCTGAAAGCATTAGCAGTAACGTGCATTAATTCTGAATGAGTGAGATTAGACTTCCTGGTTAATGCAGCACTCCGTTGCCTGAGCCAATCAGCAGCACACAGGAACTTAACCACGTGCTCTGATTGGGTAGCTTCTCAGCCATCCGCCAATAGCGTCCCTTGTTTGAATTCAAATGCGTCCCTTGTTTGAATTCAAATGGGCAAATCAACCTGAGGAAGCACACGTACTGTAGACCGCAGACATCCGCGAAGCAGTGAAAAATCCGCGATATATATTCACATATGCTTACATTTAAAATCCGCGATGGAGTGAAGCCCGCGAAAGACGAAGCGCGATATAGCGAGGGATCACTGTATATATATATATATATATCTATACT
Source organism: Erpetoichthys calabaricus (assembly GCF_900747795.2). Taxonomy (NCBI): domain Eukaryota; kingdom Metazoa; phylum Chordata; class Cladistia; order Polypteriformes; family Polypteridae; genus Erpetoichthys; species Erpetoichthys calabaricus. The sequence goes on along the minus strand of NC_041398.2, from coordinate 89,211,780 downwards.
AATAAAAGGGCAAAGCCCTCACTGACTCACTCACTGACTGACTGACTGACTCACTCATCACTAATTCTCCAACTTCCCGTGTAGGTGGAAGGCTGAAATTTGGCAGGCTCATTCCTTACAGCTTACTTACAAAAGTTAGGCAGGTTTCATTTCGAAATTCAAAGCGTAAATGGTCATAACTGGAACATATTTTTTGTCCATACACTGTAATGGAGGAGGCGGAGTCACGTATCGCGTCATCACGCCTCCTACGTAATCACGTGAACTGAAAACAAGGAAGAGATTTACAACACGAGTCACACGCGGGAACGAAGGTAAATTGACGTTAATTTTTTGACTGTCTTTTAATACTGTGTAAGCATACATATTAACACATGTGCAATTAAAACGTGTGCATTTACGGGGTGATTTTCTCAGGCTTAAAAGCTCACCTTTTATCAAACGCGGGAACAAAGGTAACTGACGTTGTTCACTGTCTTTTAATACTTGTGTAACCATACATATTAACACATGTCCAATTAAACGTGTGCATTTACGGGGTGATTTCTCAGGCTTAAAAGCTCGCCTTTTACTAAAAAGGTAAATGCAAAACTATTTTCAATCATTCTATGATCTGCTTCTCACAACTGAAGGCACCGTGGCTGATGTTACGTCACTTGCTGTTCGACCTTAAGCTTTACCTGGTAGGTAGCCGGACACTCACTTCACTCCCTTTCGGGAATCGAACCTCTCAGGTTTTCTTTTGTTCTTCATTAAAATTTAAAACCAATACTTCACCGCTGCTAAGCCCCTCTAGCGCTGACGTCTGAGGTTCGATTACCGTAAGCAACGCACGGCAGTGAGTGTGTAATTACATTCACGGCATTCGTAGTCTGATTCACAATCTGATTGTATGGGTGCTTACTTCCAGGTAACGCTTACACTTGGCCACCAAGTCAGCTCGAAGTGATCACTCGAGTAAAGGCAGCTTCACAAAAAAACTGATCCTTAACAAACTCTTATTAGTATATTTTCCCTCAATTTAAAAACGTTTTATTTTCTTCTTAATAAAAATTTAAAAGCGGTACTTCGCCGGTGCGAAGCGCGTGGATTTCACCGACTGACACATACAGACATATTCATGAGTGCAGGTACTTCGGAAAGAAAGCACCGCGTAAACCTAAACTTTAAATTAACTTCATAGACCTACAAAAGGTTGCCATTCATTTCAGGCAAGATTGCTTTTCTTCTGTACAACTATACGTTGCATTCTCAAAAGAGTGTGCTTGCACGGCTTCGGATATAGATATATATATATGTATGTCTATATATAAATATGTAAGCTTATAAGTACTGCCTTACTTCTCTTTAAGAAAGGAAGATGTAATGATACTTGATTTAAACGATTCCATGTCTTCCTGGGTTTGCGTAGCTTATTGTCTAAAAAGGAGAAACCCTCATTTATAAAACTTTGCTGCAGATGACTTAGCTTATTGTCAATATCTTTACACGTTTTTTTAACACTTATTGACTGAAACGTGCTTTCACGAAAAAAGTTACGGCTTTGCTACAGGATACACCCTCCACAAGTTAAGCAAGTAAAAATAAAATATATATTTCTGTTTTTATTTAAACCTTTTAAGTTCGTATGCATAGCCCCATTGGCTGTTTAATTTTTTTTTTTTCTTTCTTCAGTAATATTTAATCTCCTTAAAGAAAAAGAACATATCCATTTTACTTTTTTTTCTATCTCTGTAGTAATATTTTAGTGTAAAACAATAACCAGTATTTAAAGTTTTTATGTTACTTTATACATTATTTTACACAATGTTGAAAAATTAATAAAAAAGCTACATATTTTGGCAGCTGCTGCTTTCATTTTCAATAAAATTAAAAGCTCTCCAAGAGAAAACGTCAATAAAGAAGAAACAGTTTGCACTATCTAAAAATCAGAAACCCTCATTTATAAAAGTTTGCTGCAGATGACTTAACTGAAAATAAATGAATAGTTCCTATGTGTATAACACATATTTATCTATTTTACTTATGCCTTTATTCCACCAACTTACAACATCTGAAGTACAATTTGTTGCATTACTTTTGTTTTTTGCACAACATGCAGGTGAAGTGACTTCCTCAGGGTCACACAGTGGTGTCAGTACCAGGATTTGAACTGACAAGCTCTGGGTTTGCTGAAATATTACTGAAGAAAGAAAAAAAACGAAAACGGGCAAATGGGGCTATGCATACAAATGTCCATCCGTCCATTATCCAACCTGCTATATCCTAAATACAGGAGCCACTAAGTAGATATGTATATATACAGTATATATATATATATATATATATATATATATATATATATATATACAGTTTATATATATATATATATATATATGTATATATATATATATATATATATATAATATATATATATATATATGTATATATATATATATATGTGAATGTATGTATGTATATATATATATATATATGTATATATGTAGATATGTGTATATGTAGATATGTATATAAGTATATATGTTTATGTATATATATGTTTACATTACCTCTTTAACACACTACTTCTCCGCTGCGAAGTGCGGGTATTTTGCTAGTATATATATATATATATATATACACATACAGACACATATATATACATATACATATTTACATATCTACATATATATACACATATATACATATCTACATACATACACATATCTCTATCTATCTATCTATATATATCTCTATCTATCTATCTATATATATCTCTATCTATCTATCTATCTATCTATCTATCTATCTATCTATCTATCTATCTATCTATCTATCTATCTATCTATCTATCTATCTATCTATCTATATACATCCCCGTGCTTTGCAGCGGCGAAGTACTGCTTTTAAATTTTTATTAAGAAGAAAACCTTTTTAAATTGAGTGAAAATCTACCAATAACAATTTGTTAAGGATCTGTGTTTTTGTGAAACTTACTTCACACAGCCTCTCCGCTGTTTTATAAACGAACGTCATATAAGGTCTTCCTTTTTTGTTGCTTTGCCAACGGAAGCAGCCTTTTTATTTAATCCTGTTTTTACGATTGTTCTGTTTGTATATCACGTTGTCAGTTCAGCACTCCGGTTGTAATATGACCAAGCCGTGCAAGCACACTCTTGAGAATGCAACGTATAGTTGTACAGGAGATAAGCAATCTTGCCTCAAATCAATGGCAACCTTTTGTAGGTCTATGAACTTAATTTAAACTTTAGGTTTACACGGTGCTTTCTTTCCGAAGTACCTGCACTCATGAATATGTCTGTATGCGTCAGTGGCTCAAATCCCCGCGGTTCGCACCGGCGAAGTTCTGCTTTTAAATTTTTATTAAGAAGAAAACCTTTTAAAATTGAGGGAAAATATACCAATAACAGTTTGTTAAGGATCTGTTTTTTTTGTGAAGCTGCCTTCACTCGAGTGATCACTTGGAGCTTTAAGCCTGAGAAATCACCCCGTAAATGCACACGTTTAATTGCACATCTGTTAATATGTATGCTTACAAAGTATTAAAAGACACTCAACAATTAATGTCATTTACCTTCATTCCCGCGTTTGACTCGTGTTGTAAATCTCTTCTTAGTTTTCACTTCACGTGATTACGTAGGAGGCGTAATACGTGATGACGCGATACGTGACTCTGCCTCCTCCATTAGAGTATATGGACAAAAAACAGGTTCCAGTTATGACCATTACGCGTAGAATTTCGAAATGAAACCTGCCTAACTTTTGTAAGTAAGCTGTAAGGAATGAGCCTGCCAAATTTCAGCCTTCTACCTACACGGGAAGTTGGAGAATTAGTGATGAGTGAGTCAGTCAGTCAGACAGTGAGTCAGTGAGGGCTTTGCCTTTTATTAGCATAGATATATATATATATATATATACTGTATATCAGCAACGAGCCAAGAAAGTACTTAAAAGCTCACAAACTTTGATAAATCCTAACAAAATGTTGCAGTCAGAAAAAAAGTATTCTTTATGCTAGATTACAAGTTCTTATTTCTTGACCAGCAAAAGAGCCAAGTTGTTTCTCAAAACACAAAATCAAAACTTCATAACACAGTTCATAACTTGTAAATCCTTGATCCCAAAGGGACGACCAAAATCTTTGAACTGGAGGGATAAAGTCAAAACCAGTAGCTCATGTACAATAAGATGTTCAGACTGAGGCAAAACCAAAACTCATTAACAGGGTAATGCCAATGAAAGAGCCAAGGAAATCTTTTAATTTGGATGTTTTAAAGAGATTCTACTAACACTAAAGACATTCTCTTTTGTTTTGCATGCACTACATTACTGTCAAATTCTCCCTCACTAATATTTATTTTTCCATTCTATGCTAAAACCATGAAACTCTTTTTCCATAAAAAAATGTTTATTTCTTCTGTAATAAGCCCTTGATTTTTTCTTGTTCTATACTAGATTTGCTTCCTTGAAACTGTAGAATCCAAGATATTATAGACACTTGGGTTTACATGTTTTTCTTAACACTTCTTTACCTGACTAAATCTTTTTTCAACTGAAAACCTTTAGCCTTCAATCAACCCTAAATATTTGTTTGTTTTTGTACAAGATTTACTACTTAAAAAAGTAGAATACCTCTTTCGCTCCTGAAAGAGATTTTTGGTGAGCTGTGTATCATTAGCTTTACAAGCTTTACAATTTTGTATACAGACTATAGATTGTAAGATTAGAAAAACTGAAATGTTTAGAAAAAAACAAACAGAAGCTTGAAAGGGCAGTATATCTTACAATATATATTAGTTCTCAACATTTTAATGTAGGATACAATGTAAAAAATTTAATTTTTAAGGCCTAAAAATTTTACAGGGTTGAAAGGTGTCTAAAGACAAAGCTGTCAGTTTACCAGTCGATCTAAATCCTTGTCCTCACCTATGGTCATGAGCTGTGGGTAATGCCTGAAAGAATGAGACTGCAAGAACAAGTGACAGGAATGAAGTTTCTTTGCATGGCTGCTAGACTGTCACTCCATGATAGGGTGAGAAACTCAGTGATTCAGGGAGACTCTCCAAGTAGAGACTAAGAAGAGCCAGATGAGGTGGTTTGAGCATGTCGGAAAGATGGCTGCTGCTGGAGCTGTTCTGGACATGTGCCAATGGGTGGAGACCCTGGACAAGCTGGAGGGATTGTATTTTTTTGGCTGGTCTTGGAAATGCCTAGGAATTACCTAAGAAGAGCAGGAATATGAAACTGGTGAGAGGGAAGACTGGGCTGACCTGCTTCATCTGCTATTGCCACGACTCCTACTAAGAAAAACAGAAGATGATATCAAATGGAGATGAAAGGGTTGGAAGACTAGACTCTGCCCAGAAATTAGCCAGCTGAGATGATAAAGGATGACATGAAATACAACAAATTAAATTTAAAAGGCTTAGGAAATATTTTCTGTTTGGGAATATTGTCATCCTTAATACAAGAAAAGTGTGGTTACAGTTATATATTAAAAAGTGAAAACGTGATATAGTGGACTTTAAGTGGGTGTGTTTGATTCCAATTACCCAGACATTACTCAAAATAATGTTCAAGTCATCTTCATCTGTTAACTTTATAAATGTTCAAAGATATTTCTACATGAAATACAATAATAAGGATGTTGTACTGGTGAGCTTACAGAATTTAAATTTGGAATTAGACCACCAGTATGGATTATGGATAGTGGCTCTGAATAGTGGACTGAGCCTTGACAAAATGTTTACAAAGGCTGAATTTGTATTTTTTTCAAAATACTTTAACTGTTTTTAATAGTTAAGAAATAAGAAAATGCTGTTTTATATTGTGAATCAAGTGAAAACTGAATTGTGTGATTGCATTATATTTTATGAGTAGATGAGAAACCATCCATAAATTTGTTCCTTGTGTGCTTGTACATTTGACAGGTTTAGGAAGAATTATTGTAACCCCAATTGCCATTTGATTGAATCTTTAATATACTGTAGCTTAAAAATGGTAAGTCATTTAAAAGAAAAAAGGTGTGTAGATTCATCCCCAAGAATAACTTTTTAAGTTATAAGAGTGGTATCTTTAAAACAATAAAAGCCATCATTCAACTACATTTTTTCACACATGACAAGAACCACTAAATGACAAGGTTATAGTAAAAGTGAAAAAGGAATTGTATAACTATGCCTTTGATCAGTAGTAGGCTATCTTATTGAAGAGTGCTCATACAGTATGCAAATTACATTTTTAGGATGAATTCTCCTCATGTTTGGATTGGGATGCAAGTCTCTCCTAATTTAATCCAACACGACACATGCACAATGATTTGGATCATCGTATTTAGCACCTACAGAAGCCTTCTCAGCAGTACTGTCAACTGTTATCAGACTTCTAGTTCTATTAAGTCTCAGTTATTAAAAGAGACAAATAGTCTTCAATGACATTGCAGATATCTTTACTTCACTGCCTCAATGACAATTAATTAATTAAACTGATTATTATTTCAAAGTTTCTTAGAGAAGGGTAAAACGAAAATGTTAAATTATAGCGTTAAGCTGCAAAGCAATAACACCATGTTGTATGAAATTCTGAGAATAGACACAAAGAATATAGTGTGTTTGAAGAGAGATGGCTTTATTGGGAGATGTGCTGCTGCACAGCAACAATCTGATGTCAAACCCACAATCACAGGGCACAGAAAATATTACTCATCCCTCTTGGGAGACTATTAATGGTGCTTTTCATACAATAAAATGTTCAGCCATTTCAGATATCTTTTGCCGTATACCAACTACATCACTTGCAAGGTTAATTGCTTTTATAAATTAATTGGTGAAGCGTCTATAACATCATTATTATGAATAACAGTTTGGAAAAGTGATAGGTTGCTTATAAGCTTATTTTAGCTTAAATGTTACTTATATCTTTAAGTAAGAATTTCTTCACCTTCTCTGACAGTTGTTAAGCTCGGCCACTCTACAGCTAAAGGGACAGAGAAATCAGTCAATATTATTTTCTTAACAGAAAAAAAAATTCTCATTGTCTGCTTTCCCTGTCTTCAATTTCTTTGCGTTATTATTTTTAAAACTAATCGAAACTCTTCAGTCCACTGAAGAATTTTAAAGCCTATTTATATAAAATGCCATACTGGCCGTGCATCATTCTATTTTTAATGTTCAGCTTACATAATCTTTCTCACACAAGTAGCGTTATCACTTGGTTCATTTACAACCCTTGAGAAGCAAGCCATTATCACAGTACACTTGGTCAAGCAGACACAAAATACCCCATGTTAGACTAGGAAATGCAACTCCTCTTACAAGGATGACATGAATATATATATATTCAGTCGGGAGCAAGTAAAAAGATAAGGAAAAAGTGACAGCTTTACAATTTGAAGGCAAACCATTGGAAAATGATGACATGGCATGAAACTGTCCTGTTCTGACCTAAATGTCAGTCCATTGCAGGGCAAAGGACTGTGTAGTGCTATCTGTACAAAAACACAACTAGGCTTTTAAGTCTTTGATTAAAACATGCTATCTATTAAAAATGATTAGCATAAGAATTCTGTCATCAATATGCATTTAAACATATGCCTTACAGAAGTTTTTGTGCTACTGTTGGTACTCTTGATTAAATGAGCAGCAGAAAACAACCTGGATCTTGGTCCAAGATCCAAAAACCAAGATCCAGGCCTTTAATGACCTCTTGGGCACAGCCATTGGCAGTGTGTCTGTTAGTGGAGAGAGTGTCGACCTTTTCGAGCGGTTTATTTACCTTGGCAATGACATTCATGTTTCTGGTGACTCTTCCTATGAAGTCAGTAGACGGATTGAGAGAGCATGGGGGTCATGAGGTCGCTGGAAAGGGGTGTGTGGCATTCCCGATATCTAAGCAAAAGGATGAAGGTCTAAGTCTTTAAAGTCCTGGTGCTTCCTGTCTTGCTATATGGTTGCGAGACATGGACGCTATCCAGTGACCTGAGACGAAGACTGGTCTCCTTTGGTACTGTGTCTATCCAGAAAATTCTTGGGTACCGTTGGTTTTACTTTGTGTCGAATGAACGGTTGCTCATGGAGTCCCGAATGAGGCACATTACCTGCATTGTGAGGGAGTGTCAGTTACAGCACTCCGAGGGTGATCCAGCTCGTAAGATCTGATTTGTTGGGAACCAGGCCAAGGGGTTGCCCATGTAACACCTGGCTGTGGCAGATAGAGGGTCACTTCCGGAGGGTGGGACTGGACCGCGTGTCTGCCTGGGGGGGTTTCAAAAAGCTGGGATCCCGAGTTGTTTCATCATGTAGTGGGTGCGGCAACGCACTGTACCAATACAAGCTCCCCAAATTGACTTGACTTGAGAAAACAACTATTACTCCACCTGGAAAAGTAACACCATCTTTTTACTAAAGCAGATTAATTCATTTGAAGAAACTGCTAGAAAATATACATTTTTATTTCATACATAGTATACTAAAAGACACAGACAGTGCATGTTATAAGTGCTATGACTCTTACTGAATTATACATACGTATTTAAAGCAACCCGATACTGTGGGTAGCTCACAATGTTTCAGGATGTATCTCATTATAATAAAGGAATTCTAAAGAGTCTTTTGTGTTTATGGATTTTTTCCCATTGTACTCTTTGTAGTCTTATTATTAAACAAATGTAATATTATCTGCATCATATCATTTACTATTTTTTGTTATGTAATACAGAGGCGCACTTAAAGCTAGCCACCAAATGGATTGCAACCCAAACAGGTAGACAGTAAGGCTAGGAATAGAAGAGGGATTTGAGGGTATATGTAACAGATAAGTTTTGTTACCATATAGACACTGAACTGGGGATATTCCCAAAGCTGAATGAGTCATAATATTTAGAGAAAGCTCAGCCACGAGCCATATATAGATTCTATTATGCAATGCAAGAATTTCTCTAAATCTCCAAATCATTGACTCTCTCAGTTTTGCCACTAGATTCTGGGCGATATCCAGATACCCTTACTTCTCACAGAATGATTACCAAAGCCAAGAGACAAATTGCGAACCACTGTTTCATATTATACACTAGGGAAATCCACAAAGATAGACTACATTTTCAAGAACACATCTACTAATTCTGCAGCAGATAGCAGTTTCTTTAACAGTATAAATTGAGTGTATTTAGAAACTCTGTTAAAAACTATGAATATGGTTGTATATGCATTAGAAGGAGGCAAATCAGAAATTAATTCCATACTAACTGCTTCCCATGGACGAGTAGGCACAGGGATAGAGTATAACAATCATGTAGGATAACTAGTTGTAGGTTTAGCCCTATTGCAGACCTCATAGGCTTTGACATAGTCTCTGATGGCATTAGGCACTTTACCCATCCATCATCGAACCCACTATATCCTAACTACAGGGTCACAGGGGTCTGCTGGAGCCAATCCCAGCCAACACAGGGCGCAAGGCAGAAAATAAACCCCGGGCAGGGCGCCAGCCCACCGCAGGGCACACACAAACCAAGCACACACTAGGGACAATTTAGGATCGCCAATGTACCTAACCTGCATATCTTTGGACTGTGGGAGGAAACTGGAGTACCCAGGAAACCCACACAAACACAGGGAGGACCCGGGAAGCGAACCTAGGTCTCTTAACTGCGAGGCAGAAGCGCTATCCACTGCGCCACCGTGCCGCCCTTAGGCATTTTATAGAATTTTAAATAAGCTCTGCATGAGAAGTCAAGCAAAATGATACCTTTTATTGGCTAACTAAAAAGATTACAAGAGGTTACATGTTGCCTGAAGAAGGGCCCTGAGTTGTCTTGACGGCTTACATATTGTAATCTTTTTAGTTAGCCAATAAAATTGGTCATTTTGCTTGACTTCTCACTACATTCATAATGGCTAAAACGGTACAACACTCTAGTACTACCAAATAGCTCTTAAGAATCCCTACAGTTTGGGTAACGCCCAGATGGCCAAACATTGGTGAATAATGAGCCCATTCCAACATTCTGCCAAAGTGTTCTGGGGTATGTACGTTTTGTCAGAGTGATTATGTTGTAAGGTCTGTATCATTTAATTGAACAGGAGATTTTACACCCACAAATCTTTCAAGTGGCAAAATAGGTTCAGGTTCTTTAGAAACTTCTTTAGGCTCATAAAGTTGAGATTAGGCATCAGCCTTTCCATTTTTATGTCCGCCGTAATAAGAAATGGAAATACTAAATCAACAAAAGAATAAAGCTCAATAGGCTCAGTGAGCAGTAAGGCACTGTTTGTAAATATGTAGGGTTCTTGTGGTCAGTGTAAGCGATAAATGGATAAAAAAGGCCTTTCTAATCATAGTCAACAACTCTCGATTCCCCACATGATAGTTCTGATTTTCTGAGGATAATTTACGGGAAAAGAAAGCACAAGAGTGCACCAACTGTGAGTCAGGGAATATTTATGATAGTGCACCACACACACCAATACTGGATGCAGTCACCTTCATAATAAATTGTAGAGCAGGATCTGGATTTTTTAAATATATAAGCACTGGTGAATGCATGTTTAAGTCTATCAAAGTCTTTTTTCATGATTGGTGAGACTACAATGCTAATGTTTGTGAAGAAATGTCTATAGTTATTTGCAAATGAAGCAAACCATTGCACTTATTTTATGCTAGCTGTCCCCTGCAGCTCTGCCGGTGTAGTAATGAAACAGGACAAACTTTAAAAATCAATTAAAAAAAAAAAAAATTTGTATTGAGAAGAATTTACATTGATAGCTTTCATATTCGAGGGACTCTTGAATTACTTTATTTTAGGTTTTGCTGCCAGGGACAAGAATGTAGAGATACCTTGCCAAAAATGTAAAAAGTTGGCAAGGTATCTCTGGCCAAGCTGAAGATAGGTACGCTCCAACATCATACGTTGACACTGCATCTGATTGTGTTTAGCTCGGACGGGAGAGTGTCCCCCACGTAGGGAGAAGAGCATGTGGTGGCAATGATATCTCTGCCAATAAACAGGTACCCTCTAAAACACATGTAGCTGTGATCTCTCTCTGTCTCAAAAAGGAGGCAAGGTATGCTACAACATGTAGCAAGAGGTACAGTGACTCGAATGGAGGCTGGTGTATGAGTGAGAGTTCCCTGCTCCTGAGGTCCCACCTCCCACGCCCCTCATCCCACAGCCTGTCTCTTGGAATTGCGTGAATAAATCGGTGCTGCAACCAAACTATGATACTTTGTGCAATGAGATAAGTCGCAAAATCAACCGGAATGTTCAAGCAAATTATAGAAATCCCAAAAAAACCCAAATCTAAAGTGGACAGACAGACAGAAGTTAGATTTCATATACAGTAATCCCTCCTCCATCGCGGGGGTTGCGTTCCAGAACCCCCCGCGAAAGGTGAAAATCCGCGAAGTAGAAACCATATGTTTATTTGGTTATTTTTATATTGTCATGCTTGGGTCACAGATTTGCACAGAAACACAGGAAGTTGTAGAGAGACAGGAACATTATTCAAACACTGCAAACAAACATTTTGTCTCTTTTTCAAAGTTTAAACTGTGCTCCCATGACAGACAGAGATGACAGTTCCGTCTCACAATTAAAAGAATTCAAACATATCGTTCCTCTTCAAAGGAGGTGCGCGTCAGGAGCAAATAATGTCAGAGAGATAGCGAGAAAAGCAAACAAATCAATAGGGCTGTTTGGCTTTTAAGTATGCGAAGCAAACCGCGGCACAAAGCTGTTGAAGGCGGCAGCTCACACCCGCCTCACCGTAAGGAGCAGAGAAAGAGAGAGAGAGAGAGAGAAAGACAGATAAAACAATCAAAAATCAATACGTGCCCTGCATACTTTCAAGTATGCGAAGCACCGTGCAGCATGTCGCTTCACGAAGCAGCTGCACAGAAGGGAGCAACATGAAGATAATCTTTCAGCATTTTTAGACGAGCGTCCGTATTGTCTAGGTGTGCGAACAGCCCCCTGCTCAATCCCCCTACATCAGGATCAGAGAATGTCAACACAAGAGAGAGAGAAAAGTAAGTTGGGTAGCTTCTCAGCCATCTGCCAATAGCGTCCCTTGTATGAAATCAACTGGGCAAACCAACTGAGGAAGCATGTGCCAGAAATTAAAAGACCCATTGTCCGCAGAAATCTGCGAACCAGCAAAAAATCTGCGATATATATATTTAAATATGCTTACATATAAAATCTGCGATAGAGTGAAGCCGCGAAAGGCGAAGCACGATATAGCGAGGGATTACTGTATAGAGAGATTTTCAGGAACCTTCCAATTCTGTCTGAGACTGTGGACTGGTCTGTAGTTAAACTCTTCCTAATAATATCATAGCACAAAAAGAGGACTTTATCCTGATGGAAACCACATTTTTCTAATTTCACAAATAATCATTTAGTCTTTAATATACTCAAAACATCTTGTATAGTGTCAAAATCTTTGGAGAAAATCAAAATGTCATTGGCATATACCAAAACACAAATAGCCAATAAATCTCTAAATATATTGTGAATAAAGTTTTGAAAACCCAAGGCTGGGTTTTCTAATCCATGGAGCATGATTTTGTTTTCATAATATTCTGTGGAGGTATGAAAGGCAGTTTTCTATTCATTTCCTTTTCGAATGCAAATTGAATTATAAGTAATGTGTAGGTCAAGCTTGTGAATACTGTGGATCCAGCGACTTGATTCAATAAAGAGGAAATTAATGTAAGGGGGTAATTGTTTTTAAGTGTGACTTTAATTCATTCCCAGTAATCTATACAAGGTCTAAGACAAATCCAGCCCCAATAGGATTACTAGACAGAACAAGAAAACTATTAGCTAAATTTTCTTCAATGTGTTGCTCCAATGCCTTGGGCTACGGTATGCACAGAGTAATGGTGTATTGGGGAGTAAGTCAATAGGACAATCATATTTACAGTAAGGAAAACATTCTTGTGATGCATTTTTACTAAATACTAAATACATCCTGAACGTCTAAATACTTGTTAGGCTAAGCTAAAAATTTCAGTTAGTTGGAATAATGTAAACAAACTATGATATTGCATTGTAATATTTTTGCACAACTTGGAATATGAAGTATAAGCAGTCAGCACCAATTTGATGTGAAGAAAGGAGAACAAGCAAGATGGCACACTGTTGGTGGAATAAGCCTCAAGTGAGGAACGCTTTGCTGAAAGACGGCATATTCCCAACCTTCTCTCAGATATGGCAGACTTGAAAATATATGTAAATTCTAGAACAAACTTGTCTTTCTTTATGAATATGGAAGGACAGATGGAACGTGGCTCTTGGCCTTGAATGAAGCACCTTTTTGGCAAAACATATTTGGAGCAATATTAAAATGCTGATGCACCTGCTGAATCGCATACATTTGCATTTGCACATATTTAATCATACACACTTACAGTATAATGGTTTTACTACAGATGTGTATACAGGCAAAGAAATCTAACTGCTTATGCTGGCATTTGCAGGCAATGTCAGGCAAGCAGTGCTTGTGAAAATGTGAGTGAGCCGCTTTCCAGTACTGTGCACATCACTCATGGCTTGCTCCATTCACAGTGTTCCATCTCATTTGTTCTCCTTTCCCCATGTCAAATTGATGTTGACCGTGTACTTCTTATGATGACAGCTTTGCTGTTACAGCAGACATTTGACACACTTTGTGCAGAGCTGCATTATGTGATATAAGCAAATATAGAACATACCTGGTAAGAAGTTATTCCCAATAAAATGTTGATGCCCTTTCATACAATGAACTCAAGCAAACTCAATCAGTCTGGGATCAGATTTTTTGACAGCTGCTGATATAAATGACAAATATGTTCTAAACACTATTCTGTATTTGGAGAAAGATTACCCTTGATTATCAGGAAAAGACAGTGACTTTTTGAACCCTTCCCATTCAATGCAAGAAATGCCACTGCTGGCAATATTTTCATATCACTACTTGCCTAAGAGAAAAGCCTGCTTTGTAGTAAAATGTAAAGAAAATTAGGCTACCCCCACTGTGAAAGGCAACTATACACCTGTACTGAAAAATATTTGCTTTACTTTATTTATTATTTTATATTTTCAAGCTGAGTGTTGCTTTTGCTCTTAACAATTGAATATTGAAGCATATTTTGAAAAACTGCTCATGTCACAGCATCCCTTTGGGTCCTTCCTCACTCCCAGCAGAACGGAACAGTGCAGGGTGGAATGCATGCGTGATTATACAAATAATAAAAAAAAAACTGTGGAAGTGAACCCCTTAAAGATGCCAAGAATCTATGCAGACTGCTAATGTGGACTGTTTTGTAATAAACCTACATGCTGCTTGTGGCTTACAAATGCTTACATGCCAAAAGAAATATGACTATGGTTGTAAATTTTCAAACTACCTCTACAAAAAAAGAGGTTTCTACTTCATTTGCTATTTAATTTGCTGACTGACATTTTTTGATTTGCTGCTCACTAAATAAATATGAATAAATACTAAAGCAGTTTTCTGCTCACTGTGTTTTCTTAATTGACAATATATAGTAACATTTAATATGATATATATGCAAACAATATATGCTGTGTGCCATGTATAGTTTTGTGTTCACTCAAGCTTTGTTAGGCTATCTATGGCTCTTGGGGGTCATGCAGTAGGGATCCACTATCAGGAGGCCAAGCTGATGGGCTCATTATGTGAACAAAAGGATTAACATGCCATTTGGCATAGCCTTGCCAGTTAAGTGTTGAAAAAATGTGTGGTGGTTTTTAATATTAAGCTCAAAATGAAGTGTGATTGACAATAATAATAATAATCATTACATTTATATAATGCTTTTCTCACTATTCAAAAGCATTCTCCACACAGGGAGGACTGGGATATGAACCCCAAGATCTCCTTACTGCGAGGGCAACAACAAAACCACTGCACAACCTGTGTTAGGAAACATCCAATAGCAGGGTGTGGAAATAATGAATCATTGGAAAAGGAGAACATTACATAGCTTCCCACATTAACCCTTTGCTTCTAGGTGTCCCTAACGGGCACTAAAGGAACAAGTACTGGTCACATGTCCAAAGAATGGAAATTATTTGTAAAAGTATAAAAAAAAAACACTGCACTTGTTTCATTCAATTCATATTCAAAACAGAACAGAAAGAACAAGGAACACATCAATATTTCTGTTGATGGTAGGTCAGCAGGCTTTGAAAAATGTTGCTGTTCAAAAAACGATTTTATGCTCCTGGACATATCAAATTTAGGTGTTTAACACTTAGAATATGCTTTTCACCAGGTTGAAATGAGGGTCAGACGTTGATACTTAAAGACCCCTAACATTGCTGAGGCAGATGTGCAACAAGTTTTAGCTCCAAGTGCAAAACTCAGAGTTGAGCTCTCACACAGCATTTTTTATTTTCAAAATCATCTGAGATTTGACTGCACCTGGCCTACACAAGGTCACAGTTTCTTTACTTTATTTCAGGTTGAACATTAGGGGCTTAATTTAGCAGGAGAACATTGACAGCAAAGAAAAATGACAGCCATTTGTGCTAGTGTTTACAGGAGGATTTGACGTTATAAGTTGGTCTGCTAAAGAACAAAATGAGTTTAAAGAAGAAGACACTGAAAAAAATATTGCAGATTGTCAGAACTGCAAACCAAATTTCTTATGACTTGCAGTTCTTGGTCTCTAAGAATGATTCATATAAAAGAATCACCTCTCTAATATGAACAGTTCAGCACAGGAGCACACCCTGGAGCAGGAAGATGAGTTTGTAGTCAGCTGGGGCTCGCTGCCTGCTGTTCTTCTGCTCTATGCTGCTCTCTTTCAGGTTAGTTTTAGCTGCTGGCTGGGCACATACCAGTTGCCTGTTTAGGGTTCATTTACACTCTTTGACCATTTCAAGACTTTTTAGCAAACATGCTGAAATGCTCTGTGTTTTATTTTGGCTTGTCATTGAGGGAAAACTGTTAGTTTGGAACTTATTTTTTTATGGCAAACCCATATCCCATAATAGTTTTAGGGGCATTGAAGTAAGAATTTCTATTATTTCTATACTAATTTTAATTAGAAGGATGTAATGGCAATGTTAAGGGAGGTTTATTTTATTTTTTTTACATGTTGTCACACACGTGTGTTTAGGAGACAGCTAAAGGGCTTAAATACAAGTAGTTCCTTGCGAGACCTGGGGGGGGGGGGGGGGGGCGGAGTGCACTAATTTTCCCTCTCGATCTTTTGCAGACCATTCTAAGGGAAATCCCACCCGGCTCTGTGGGCAGCCACTGACGTCACTTCTGGGTCCGGTCCGGGATGACATCACTTCCGATACTGGCCTTTAAAGCTGCCATCTTGCTACCTGGAAGTCAGTTCTGTTTTTGGACTCGGTTGAATGAACATGTCCTCTGTTTTTTGATAGCTTTTGCAGCCATAATCGATTAAATGGGTGGCTGTCCCAAACCTTTCTCGATGTCTTTTGGTCGTTTTTCTGACAGTGGCGTAGTCGGCAGGAATGGAGGAATCCCTGAAGAGAACGGGGACCGGACGACCTGATTCATGTCCAGGTGGGAGAGTACCTGGGCCGAGCTTTCGGGTGGTGGAGTGCGTCTCGGGTTTCGGAAAGAACCAGTGCAGACTCCACTCCCTTTGCCTATCTCTGGGTCACCTCAATTGAATAGGGAGAGTGTCGTTGGACAACACAGACGTGGGCTGGTCTCTATGGGGGATACGAGGGGGGACTTATTATGCTCTCTTGGAGGAGAGAGCTGTCCGTTCCACCGGGGCTAAGGTCCCAGAGGAAGGTGGACATTCCCCAGACCAGCAGGTGAAGAAAATTAAAAACTGGAGGTTTAACTCTGAACGGTCTACCCAAGAAACAGCTAGACGTTCTATGGAAGAGGTGGCAGGCTGGTTAAGGCCCGCTGAATGTACCACCTTTCAGTAGTGAAAAAAGTGGCCTGTTTTTTGTCATAAATAGCCTACCAGAGCATTTCACCCAGGCCGGTCTGGGGAGAATTTGCAAACATAAACGAGCTCATTGAGCTCAAAGAAACATCTAGGGCGGCCTCGCAATTTGAGAGGGCTGAACGGTCCTTAAGTAGAAGCCGTAGAGATTACGTCCCTCTTACACTGCCCTCTTGACATACACCCGGAGTTTGCATCGGAGTCCCCGATCCCCGCGGGCGCCGTCCTCCGCTCGGAGGCGAGGCGGAATGTAAGTGGAGAGAGAGGGATGGGTGTGTGCGCTTTCAAACCCCCCTGGCTTTGGCTCATAAAAGGTGAGGTCATAGTAAATGCCACAAGGTAGAAGCCTTATTTGATTCCGCAGCAACATTTCTGTTGTTGATTGCCGATAAGTACTACCGCGACAGTGGTTAAAAACAAAGACCAGAATTACCTGTGTACACGGAGATGTCCGCGCCTATGACTCCGCCCGGTGTTTCATCTGCCACGGAAGAATACTACGAAAACTCGTGGTAGCTGTACATCCAAATCCACCGTGTGCGGTGATTCTCGGGCGGGACTGGTCTGACTTTAAAAGCGGTGCAGTACTGATCTCGCCTTATTCAAAATTAGGCCTAGTAACCGATGGGAATACACCATCTCAGGTTGTCTCCACACCGTGTACGCAGCCGGTGGAGAGAGATATGGGAAACCCCGAGGAGGACGGAGAGCTTCCCGGCCCGTCGCGGACTAATACGTCATCAGTCCGCACCTCACCAGAGCGGGACGACTCTCCGCCCCTTGAGGTCAGCCCGGACCCTCTCTCAGATCTGAGCTTTCAATTCAGACAAACACTGGCATCATTTAGAAGGGAGCAGTGGAATGATGATTCCCTTAAGTTTGCGAAGAATGTAGTAGTCCTCGCCAACGGCCAACGCACCAATCAGCCCATGCCACAAGGACCCCACTTGTGTTAGAAAATGACTTATTATATCGGGTCAGTGAACACGAGGGGGGAGTGCGGAAGTTGCTGCTAATTCCATGAACTTTCCGGCGGCAAGTTTGTGAGTTAGCGCATGCCCATCTCCTAGGAGGCCACTTGGGCACCGAAAAAACTTTAGAGCGTATTAAGCTCCGCTTTTATTGGCCGGGAATTAACGAGGAGGTTCGCCGCTTCTGTGTTTCGTGCCCGGAATGTCAGTTGCGGCAAATTCCTAGGAGGGACCGTGCTCCTCTCGTTCCCCTCCCCTTAATTGATGTTCCCTTTGAAAGGATAGGGGTCGACATAGTGGGACCCCTGGAACCCTCGGCCCGAGGACATAAATATATATTAGTCCTCGTGGATTATGTGACCTGATATCCAGAAGCTGTCCCATTGTGCTCAGCTAATTCTAAAGCAATCGCACGGGCACTAATGGAGGTCTTTGCGCGAGTTGGAATCCCTAAAGAAGTCCTTACGGACCAAGGGACGCCGTTACCTCGGAGACGTTCAAGGAAACAGCCAAGTTACTCAAAATAAAGCACTTGAGAACCGCGGTGTATCATCCTCAAACCGATGGTTTAGTAGAGAGATTTAATCAGGACTCTCAAACAGATTGCTTCGCAAGGTGGTCAGCGGGGATGGGAGGAATTGGGATCAGCTCCTCCCCTCGTACTCTTTGCCTACCGGGAAGTCCCGCAAGCCTCACGGGATTCTCACCCTTTGAATTATTATATGGGCGACAACCCCGGGGCATATTGGACATTCTAAAGGAAGGTTGGGAAGGAGAGGCCCTTCCCACAACTAATATTTTGGAATATATCGCGCAGTTACGCGATAGATTTGCGAAGATTCGACCCATATTAAAAAGCCACATGCAAGAGGCGCAATCAGCACAGGCCCACTATTACGACCGTGGCACGACACTCCGGGAGTTCCAGCCGGGGGATCGAGTCATGGTATTGGTTCCCACCTCCCACTCTAAGCTAATTGCCCACTGGCAAGGGCCAACGAAGTTAAAGAGCGAAAGGGGCTCGTCGACTATTTGGTGAAACAACCCAAATCGTTGACCGAGAGAGTGGATATATCACGTGAACCTGCTGAAACCGTGGAAGGAAAGGGACCCTGATCCCACCTCCGGCCAGCCCCGCTCCCTTTTTGCTCAAAGTAATACCCTTAACTTCGGGTCTATTTAAATAACTGACAGAGGCGGGAGCTAGAGATAGTTATCTCGTCCGTCCCGGAGGTGGTTGACGAAAATCCCTGGAAGGACTTCTCTGGTTGCCCCATGACATTGTGACTGAACCCGGGTCATAGTCCCGAGAACGCCCGTACTGCCTTCCCGAGGCAAAGAGAAAGCAGAAGTGGAACTGGAAATCAAGCGCATGCTGGATCTGAGAGTCATAGAGGAGAGTCATAGTCCCTGGTCCAGCCCAATTGTCTTGGTTCCTAAGCCCGACGGAAGTTGGAGGTTTTGCAATGACCTTCCGTCGATTAAAATCAGGTCTCACTATTTGATGCTTATCCCATGCCTCGAGTGGACGACCTCCTTGAGAGGCTTGGACAGGCAGAATGACTTGACCACACTTGACATGACCAAAGGGTACTGGCAGGTTCCTTTAACGGACTCCGCCAAAGGGTAAAACCGCGTTTAGCACCCCTAGTGGGCACTGGCAGTATCGTGTCCTTCCATTCGGGTTACATGGGCTCCTGCAACTTTCCAGCGTCTGGTGGACAAAGTGGTCCGCCCCCATAACCACGTACAGTGCTGCCTACCTGGATGACATCGTCATCTATTCCAGCACCTGGAAGGAACACCTACAGCACGTTGGAGGCCGTGTTACGGACATTGGGAGAAGCCGGTCTTCGCATCAACCCAAAGAAATGTTTCTTTGGATTGGAGGAAGCCAAGTATTTGGGCTACCTGGTGGGTCGTGGTATGGTGAAGCCACAGTGCTCTAAAATACAGGCCATTTTGACATGGCCCCGTCCGCGAACCAAGCGGCAAGTCCAGGCATTTCTCGGATTAGCTGGGTATTACCGCCGGTTTGTACCACGTTTTTCGGAGAGAGCCGTGCCCTTGACTAATTTGCCAAAGAAGAGAGCTCCTAACACTGTGGGATGGACTGATATGACTGAGGGCAGCCTTCAGTGACTTAAAAAGGGCCTGACGTCGGCACCCGTTTTAAAGGCGCCCCTGATTTTTCACGGCCTTTTATTCTCCAGACGGACACTTCGGACACAGGCCAATGGGGCAGTGCTAAGCCAAAGTGTCGATGGTGCTGAACACCCCCATCATGTTTCTGAGCTGGAAACTGTTGGATCGGGAGACCAGATACGCGGCAGTGGAGAGGGAGGCTCTTGCGTTTAAGTGGGCGATCACACAGTTGAGATACTACCTCTTGGGTCGGGAGTTTACTCTAGTCACGGACCATGCCCCTTTACAGTGGATGGCCCTACACAAAGAGTCTAACCTGTGAGTCACGAGGTGGTTCCTCGATCTGCAACATTACAAGTTTTCGCTCATTCATCGGAAGGGTTCTCTACATGCCAATGCCGATGCTCTCTCCCGCGTTCATGACCTCTCGGTGCAGGACGCCCAACCTGACGGGTCTGGGCTAAGGGGGGGGCCCTGTCACACACGTGTGTTTAGGAGACAGCTAAAGGGCTTAAATACAGGTAGTTCCATGCCAGACCAGGGGGGGGCGGAGTGCACTAATTTTCCCTCTCGATCTTTTGCAGACCATTCTAGGGAAATCCCACCCGGCTCTGGGGCAGCCACTGACGGTCACTTTCTGGTTCCAGTCGGGATGACATCACTTCCGCTACTGGCCTTTAAAGCTGCCATCTTGCTACCTGGAAGTCAGTTCTGTTTTGGACTCGGTTGAATGAACATGTCTCTGTTTTTTGATAGCTTTTGCAGCCATAATCGATTAAATGGGTGGCTGCCCCAAACCTTCTCGATGTCTTTTGGTCGTTTTTCTGACAATGTATAAAAGTTGGCTTTATCAAGAAGTAGAACCACTGGTAGGTGAAAAAAATTAAACTAATTCTTGCTCAGTTTCTGTTTGCTCTTACTGTTTTGGCAATATATCACATTTTAGCCTAATGTGTGAAATGGCAGTATATTTTTTCTTTGTGATAACTCTGTGAATACATTACAATATTGTTGGAAAGTGTCTGTTAATATTTTTTGTTAAGACCAGACTAAATTAATTCCATGTCTGTGGTGAGTAAGCATTTCTGAGCAAATTAGAGTTGGAAAGATTATACCTAAATTTGTTGTTGGAGAACCTGACAGTATTCTCCCAACTCTCCAATCATTAATATGTTGAGCCACTGCTTTGTATTATTTTTAACCTTGTTTGTTACTTTGTTTTCTTTAAGTAATGATGCTAGTATAATTGCTTCTCTTTTAAGCTTGTGTTGAAAAATTAGCGTTTAGTGATTATTGATCCATAATTGTGACATGGTTACTGTTACCATACTTCACAAAAACAACTGAAGGAGGTTGGTGTTTGAAGGAGCATCAGGCAATAAAAAATTCTACTCCAATATTTGCAAGATTGGGAGACAGCCACCCAGGTGATGATGGGGGGACTGGCATCTTGTTGGAGAATTAAAGATAAAGACAGAAAGAGAGATTTAAAATGTGTTTTAAAAGCTGGAATTGATCAAACTGTATTACTCAAATAAAACATTCACGCCTGAAGCTGACCATCCTAATGTAATGAGCTCTTACAGTATGTAAAAACAACGCTGCTCAGGGTTGCAATTGAATCTTTAAGATTTAAAAAAAAAGATTTTGAGAAAAACAAAATTGTAGTCAGGAGTCCGACTAGAGTCAAAATAACCCAAATAAACCACCCAAATCATATATCAAAACACAATACACAAAATTAGGAAATCGTTGTCATAATAATTTTTGTCAACTTTCTAATGCTAGTTTATATATTCAATATATAATAGTCAATATTACGCTTGTTTGAATATCTTTTTATGAGTATATTTTTGATCCAAAACTTAG
The DNA here is from genome assembly GCF_900747795.2 of Erpetoichthys calabaricus. Classification (NCBI taxonomy): domain Eukaryota; kingdom Metazoa; phylum Chordata; class Cladistia; order Polypteriformes; family Polypteridae; genus Erpetoichthys; species Erpetoichthys calabaricus. Next base: position 89,189,848 of record NC_041398.2, on the reverse strand, counting down.
ATACATGATCTATCCTAATGTCATACTGTGCATCACACGATCTATAATAAGCATAATAACTATGAACAACATGGCAATGACAATACAAAGTTAGATGAAAAAAAACCACAAAAACTGCATTGCCAGAATAATAGTATAATATAAATACACCAAAATAAATGTAAAGTAATTCCAAAAATGAAGCAGATCAGTTCAGGGATGACCACAACACTTAAAATAATACAGGATGCTGTGAAGTTAGAGGTGCATTGGGTGATTTTTAGTTGTGTGGCTTACAGTAATTCACCTGTATAAATAGTTTTTTCATATTTTCTTTTTGTCTGATATATTGGAATTTGCACACATACAGTATCTTTCAGCCGCATTAACCATGCCTGCATATATAAAAAAAACAGAATTAAGATGAGGGTCAGCCACTCAGATCATATAGGTTCAGTTATTAATGCACTGTAGACAATATTTTAAGCATGTCAAACCAACAGCAATACAAAAGGAAGCACATCATCTTCCATATATGAACTACTAACCACAAACGTTACGTTTTGTGTCGAAACTAGTCAGAAATGTTACTGACAGTGCTGCAGGGGACACCTATTTAATCAAGATGTATGAAAAATGTTTTGTTCTTTGCCTGTCAAAGAGATATTCCTGCCACAAGACTGTGTGATCTAGTCCTGTGCAACCCCTTTACTTTTATCCTTGAGATCACTTGTTCTCCGCTATTCACACATACCATAATTTCTGAGTTCACGCACCTTCAGTGAACTGCAGGTAGTGATGGTGGGCAATGTGTTTTGTGGGTGGTCCCCCAAGAGGCGACCATCATTACAAGGGATTGACCTCAGCCCTATAAAGGTGGGGGCAACCCACAGTTCCTTGTGGTTTATCTGAATATGCTCATGGTATGGTGAGTTTCTTTGATTACTGAGATTTCCTGTGTTTTGTGATTTCCTACACTCAAATATTTGCTCTGTTTTTTGGACTTCACATTGGATCTCTGTTTTTGGATTTTGTTTAATCGCCTTTAAAATTAAGCACTTAATTGAGAGTAGACACGTTGGTCAGCACCAGAAAGGGGTTCATTTAGCTCCGGGTTTAATCTCTTTAGAGGAAACTGTAAATCAAGACAACATGTGATGAGACCCCAAGGCCACATAGCCCTGAATGGTCTCCTTCTGCTGGTGAAATGAAACAGCCAGACTATTTCTTTAGGTTCCCTTCAATGGAGGCATGACTGGCTTCAAACCTTGGATTGTCTTTGCCATTTCAGTTGATTCCTTGTCTACCTTTTGTGTTCCACAGAACTTCTTGTTTTTCAAAATACAGAACATTTTTGTATTGATGTTTTTTTTTTTAATAAAGCCGGTATTGGGCATTTTTGGAACCGTTTAGAATTTGTGTGCTTTGGGTTTCTTGAGGGACATAACAATCGGAGGGAAAAGTGTATGAAGGAATATGTGTGATAACAGTGGCAGTTCTTCAGCCACGACCAGTGACAGCATTACAAAGTCTAATACCAGTCATAGTGAAGCGTATGGAGGTGATGATTTTGCATAATTGGTAAACTCAGATGTCTCTTCTGAATGTGTGCAGTGTGACCAGAGTGCTGGGCAACATTAAGCTGCCAATTACTGATCTCCTGGGTGTAAGGCAGATTTATGAGGTACAGATGATCCTGTACACAATTTCAGACTGCACTGGGTGTACATTTCTAAACAGTGATGAATCACTTGTGCTTTGGAAAATTCATTTGGCAATGAGGAGACACAAACCTCATTCAATGACCAATTTGGGCGTGTCTTTAGAACTGGTAACTTTAATTATTAGATTGACAAAAGTGCCCAGAGTGTGCAAACTGATGAAAACTTAAATCTACTGTTTTTTTTATTTTAATTTCATTTAGTTTTTTTTAATGTATTTTCATTTTTGCTTTCATTTTTTAAGTTTTACTTTAACAGCTGAAAATTCCTGATATTGTGAAAATATTAGGAGCCAGAATAATGTTTTAAAATATTCTTCCCTACCTCTCTCAAAATAAATAGTAGAAGGCCCAGACTCTTTGTCTTTGATATTTTACTTGGTGTACTGTGCTCTGATGGTTATCAAGTGTAAGCTTTGACAAATGCATACTCTGTCCCTCTTTCTGTATCACTCATAATCTCAGATGCTGCTTCTTGCTGACTAACCATACCCCCATTGCACACTCTCTCACTACTTGCTATTATTGCACTTTGCCTGTTTAAGTCTCAGCCACTCCTAATCTTTGACATTATATATTAGTTTTTCCATTGTTCCCTCTGTATAACTAGGTGGGGCCCAACCTATGGTTCAAACTCGGGGCCCCTTCCCTCTTAAGGCTGACGCTGGTTAGGGTTCCAGAGACACAGGTATGGCTTGATTAGGTGAAATGTGGGTACATTGTTTGCACATACTACTGACAAAAAATCAGAGTTTATTTTGCACTTTGTTGCATTTCCAGTACAGCAGCAGACAATTTGTACTTTAAATTTATCTGTAGTTGTGTGATTTTAGTCAACATTGTATGTCCACTGACTAAATGTCTTTCATTTTGTGATTAAACATTTTCCAATTTCCGTAGTACAGAGGAAAACACAAAAGGTATCATTTGCTTTAATTATAAAAAATGAATGGAAATAATTGTTAAAATAATATGTAACTTTTTGACGCTTAACTTGATTTATTTTTATGGAAAATATGACCAAACAACTTTATTTACAATATTTATATTATTATATTATGTTATATTAGTACTTTTGTCCATTAGTCTTCACTAAAAGGTAGCCATTTGTGTTTTCCGAAGTAAGACCTTCCCTAGCCCTAGTAACTTGAAGCTTTTCTTTTTATTATTTGTTGTTGTTCAAGATAGCTCTGAGATGGCCCTGCGACCAATGGGCACGAACTTCTACCCAGTCTCTTTAGACAACATTTTTTCTAATAACAATTACTATTACTGTATATATTTGGATGGGCCCTTTTCCCAAGGCATCTTACAAAATCAGTATTTGTTAGAGATGCTTTACATGTTTTGTGCACATTTGGAACCCAGAGGGGCCAAGTGACTTGCTAGGTCATCCAGTGAGTCCAAGATGGGAACTGAACCAGCAAGCTTCTTGTTTAAATCTAATACCATAGCCAGTACATACACAACACTGCCTTTTACTAAGCTGTTTATACTGCATTTCAGATAATATTAAACTCCAAATATACTGTAACAAATACTGATCATTTTGCTATACACGAATGGACAAATAATGCAATAATACAGTATAACATTTTGTAATTGAACTCAAATAGCCAAAACGAGTCAGTGGAGTTTTTTATATTCAGTTTCCAATTTCTGCTTAATACTGTATTTAATACATCTTAGGGAAAGTTATTAAATTGTTTATTGTAGATGTCTTATATAAAAAAAGGCATTTTTAAACCATTAGACAGCACATAATAAACTCAATTACTGTAGCTTCATTTCATGTGACAGACTACTTAATGTAAGTTATTTTAGGGATTTTTTTCCCTTTTTTTTTAAGTTATGCTGTGGCCATCATCCAATTTTTTTTAAGATGCCTGCAAAGTGAGTGCCAGAATAAACATAATAATCTGTACTGAAATTCTTCAAAGGTTATCCCTGCATTTCTTGAGTTGTATTGATTCAGTGGAGGAAGATGGTTTGGCGGTGGTGCGTGTGCATCGTGAAACCCTGCATCTCCCCAGTTTTTGCAAATTAGTAGAAATATGGTGACTATATTTGTTTCTTTATCCCCGATACAGTCGTGCAAATTAAAATTGTCCTTGGTTTGATCAGGACAATAAATCACTTGCAACCAAAAGTGTCCCCCCACCCAAGACAACCAGCACTTCAGACTTACCACCTTTGCTGAATAATCTGTACTAATCAAAGTGAATGCATGCAGTGCTGCTGGTCCTGATGGCATTCCCAAATATGTGCTTAAGGCCTGTGCTGGGCAACTGTCTGAGGTCTTCAGTAACCTCTTCAATCTGTTTTTGGCCCAGGCTGTTATCCCTACATGCCTTAAGTCAACAATGATTGTACTGGTGCCTAAACTATCCTCTCCAGGGAGCTTGAATGACTACTGCCATATTGCCATCACACACATCATCACCAACTGCTTTGAGAGTCTGGATCTGGCCCACCTCACTAGATCCCTACTAGTTTGCCTATCGTCCCAATTGGTCAACAGAGGATGTCATATCCTTGGATCTTCACTGTGCCCTGACACACCTGGATAACAACAACTCCAACGTCAGGATGTTATTTGTTGATTTTAGCTCTTCATTTAACACCATCATCCCTCCAATCTGGCAAATAAACTCAGCAATCTCAGTATCAGCACCTCTCTTTTTAATTGGACAGTGGACTTTCTAACAGACTGGTTAAACAACCACAAATCTGTTCAGTCATGAAGACTCAGACAGCATTTCTATAACATATAAAACTATTTTAAAGTCCCTTCATTTTAAAGACCCAAAAGTACAGTGGAAAAAGGATCTCTTACTCAATATTTCAGAAAAGGAGTGGAAGGCAGCCATGTACAGAATTCACTCGAGCTCCATATGCACAAAGCATTCAATTATTCAAATTAAAATTTTTTATCAAGCACATCTATCTTGTTTAAAATTGTCCAAAATGTTTCCTGGGCAAGATCCAACCTGCAAATGTTGCAATTGAGCTCCAGCTTCACTAGACCACATGTTTTGGGCGTGTACCAAATTAACATCATTCTGGGCCAAAATCTTTAAATGCCTATCAGACAGCCTTGGTATCACAATTACTCCTAATCCATTAACAGCTGTGTTCAGTGTACTCCCAGATGGACTTAAAGTGGAGAAGGACAAACAAACTATAATTGCCTTTGCTTCATTATTAGCATGTAAACTGGAAGAATCGTAACCTACTCCTTTTAAGTCAGTGGATAGATGATGTTATATACAATTTGAAATTGGAAAAAAACAAATTCTCAATTACAGGATCTGTTCAAAACTTTTGAAAACCTGGCAGGACCTCATCAATAATATTTTAGAATAATCATTTATACTGGGGAAAAGACTCCTTTCTGTCTTTACTACTTTCAATAGTTTTACTCTGGTTGTTGGCCTTCCTCTCTTTCTCATGGGTGGGGATTGAATTGAATTTAGTTTTGTTGTTTGACTTGATTGCATGAACTTTTAACATGCTTTGAATAAATTCAATAAAAAAAATGATAAAAAACAGCCACAAATTCTCTACCCTTATCCTGAATTCCAGCATACTGGAATACACGTCTCTATATATTACTCTACTATTTGCACTTTCTGGTTAGTGCTAAACTGCGTTTCCTTGTACCTGTACAATGACGATAAAGTTGAATCTAATCTAATCTGACTCCTTGTTTCCAGCAGAGCAAAATTGCAACATCAGGTACAGCAAGGCTCATGGATATTCAGGTTGTAGGTTAAAAGTTAAGAATGATAGTGGAGATGAGAAAAAAATATGGAAAGAGTGTTATTGTTCACTTTTATAAATGCAAGAAAAACATTTCATGTGACCAGTTGGATCAAAAGATGGCATTGTACTACACTGCCATCATGGTATCACATGTGCATTCATATGTGTTGTACATGAATACCCCACAAAATCTAATAAACATCTGACCAACACTGGTCAATTGGAATTCACAAGATGCACAATTAAAGCTGGAAAAGCTTAAACCAACACCATTGGAAACTGGACAGAAAATGAAGCTTACGAAGGAGGACAGCCTAAGGGTTTGTGAACCAAGTCCTGACCCTGGGTGTCATCTCCAGGATGTCTCTTAAGTAATGCCAGAGAGATGAGAGGAGAGGAGACAGCAGGCACAAGCCAGTTGAAACCGTCCAGTAACATTAAGAATTATTATGGCATGCTTTAAGAATTTCACAAGAAATATTTCAGGTGAAGAAGAAGCGTGCCTGTAAGAATACATTTGTAGCCAAATAATTGTCTATGTACAGAAACGGATGAAAATAAAAATCTTCACGCTAGAATAGTGTCTCTGTAAATCCTAGTTTGCTAACTGGTAGATCACCAAACAAAATTATAATAGAATCATAATTGCATGATTTCACATAAGGTTATATTATATATTAATATAATCAACCTGTGAATAATTGTACTGCATGCCAGTTAAAATAGAATATTGATTAAAGTGTACAGTATATGAAAATAATCACTCTATGCTAAATATTTTAGGACCTTTATGGAATTTGTATATTACCCAGGCAGATATGGCAGGAAATCTGAGGATGAACAATTTATGTTTCAGTTAAAAAGATAAATGATATGGCAAAGTAGCATTATTTACAAGTATAAACTTCAGAGGAGCATATAATTCAGACACTAATTCAGTGTGGTCTGAGGATATAAATTAGTCAAAAGCACCTAAGTTTAATGTCATTTTCTTAGTCTAATAGAGGAGAAGCCTAGAGGACCAGCCATCAACTTTATAGCTGCAAATGAAAAGGACTTTTATAATGCTATCCTTTCAAGACATATTTTGGAGTGGAGGTTACATTGGAGCATTTTCCCCCTCCATTCGCTTCATTTTGCAGTTGCCCTTCACGTGAAAATTGTCTTATAAAAAAAGCAATGCCAGTGTTAAGATTACATTGGCATATAAATACTGAATATTATGTATTGGTTGTTTTTCAGATAAACAGCATAGCATTTTTCTCTTCAAAAAAAATAGAGGCTAGGGCAGTGTGAGCTAAAAGAAAGAAGTGAAAGTAAGGCAGGTGGGGAAAAATAGCAGAAAAACTGGACTCGACATGAATAGTAAAAATGTAACCAAATATATCCTTCTCAGCAGTCTATCCAAAAAGAGCAGAGAAAAGCCAAGCAAAGATAAAGGAAAGGAAGAGAACCTTTTTCTACAATTGTGTACATATATACCCATAAGAATATGCATGACACAATTTTAATAACTTTCACTTTGCACAAAAAAAGAATGCAAAAAAGAGCTCAAAAATAAATGATAATTGTAATTTTATTATGACTGGGCAGATTGCATAAGTTTAACTAGACAGAAAAAAAAAAATTAAGTAAAGGCACCACAGGAGTCATTCCACCACATTAAATAAGTTTAACCACTGTCACACATGTGCGATTAGGAGGCAGCAAAAGGGCTTGAGTAAGCGTAATACTACATCAGACCAGAATGGTGGCAGAGTGTGCTGACTGTCTCTCTCAGTTCCTTGCAGACCATTCCCGGGAAATCCCGCCAGGCCCCGGTGCCTCTGATAATGCTACTTCTGGTCCTGGTGCCTCTGATGATGTCACTTCCGGTTCCAACATAGATGACATCATTTCCTCCACCAGCCCTTAAAACTGCCATCTTACCTCCACGTATTCAGTTCTGTTTTGGACTCAGTCTTGTAAACTACTCATTCATTTTTCAACCTTTTGCAGCCAGGATCATAATATACGAGTGGCTGCCCCAAACCTTTCTGACTGTCTGGAGTCTTTTTGTGACACCATTCATTGTGTAAAAATTCAAACATGCTTTCATCTGCTTATTTTAGGCGTTTCTATTTAGTTCTGTATAACCCTAACACATGTGAATGTAGTTTTCAACAGCTGCCAAGTGGACACAAGAAAGCTTAGCTCATAAATGGTAGAACAGCAACCTTAGCTGAGAAAGCTGAAGCCAAGTTTGTCAACAAAGAACGGCAGGTGACTCTGAATCAACACACAGTTGTTGATGTATAGGAGTGGCGCCATCCGGTCACTGCAAGGGGCAGCAGTGGAAATATACGCCTTTAAACTGTTCTGAGAGCCCATACTTAGGGGTTCAGCGGCAATGTTAGTCCGCACTCCTGGGTGTCACTGTAGACAAGAAAATCTCACACATGACTCCGGAAATGATTCTTTACCATTATGCAGATTGAGATGAGATGCTGTGAGTGTGCCTAATCTTTTTACGCAGTTGATTAATCAATTTTATAAAACTGTTGCATGTATTTTTAGAAAGATCAAAAAATATACTACTATTTTAACATTTATCAAATCTTTGGTTTTTTTGATAATTTGTTTTAAATGCTATGGTTAAAAGTGACAAGTACATCTTACCAATTCTTTGCTTTTATTTTTATTTAATAGTACACATTAAAATGCTGTTTTATAAGATTATAAAGATATTATATGTAGGATGCATATTAAAAAGGTCAGAATGCAGAGATTCAATGTTTATTTTTCTATATAACCCATTTCTGTTTTATAGCAGTTAAGGGATTTTTCTGCTGTTATCAGTGCGGCCTAAAATACTGAAGCCTATATTATGAGAGTGTGTTCCAGTTTCTTTGAAATATTATTTTTTATGTTATTTTTTGCCATTACGATTTTAAGTTCATGTTATTAGCAGCTTTACTAATAATGCATAATCAACATTGGTCAATACAATCTTTTTAAGAAATAAAACCCTTTTTTTTCTTGATGCAGATGGGTGGTAGATAATTTCTGTCTGTCTTTCTAAAGCAAACTTTACTTTGTTAATAATAATAATACATTTTATTTACATAGCATCTTTCCCATGATCAAGACACTTGTATAATTAACATGAATAAATATGAGATATTTGATAGAACATGTTTTCTAGTGCTGAATGCTACATTACAGTTTGCTTATTCACGCACCTAGCTGGTATACTTACTGTATGTATATTATATAAAATATAGAGTATTATGAAGTAAAAAACAAAGTTTTCCCAGTTTCATTTCCTTTAGTTCTATTGACATAATAATGATGTAATCCTTGTTAGGGACATTGATGAATAGAAAAACATGATTTTGTTACTATTTATAGAAAAATAAGCTAATATGCAGGAGCCACGTGTGAAAATTAAGTATACACTTACTGGTTCCATTTCATGTTAGAACGTTATCAAAGCCAAGTGTGGTTAATCAAGTTTTCATTATTTATTACGATTAGAAAGTGCTAGAAACTCTAAATAACAACAGAAACTGGCAGTACTGTCTGAGGCACGAAAGATTTTGGCAAAAAAAAAGAAAATGCTAGGGATGAACTACCAGAAGACAGGACAGTGGCAGCTATATGGGCAATGAAATGAGAGTTAACACTAGAATTACCAGCCTACCCTAACGTGGGTTCTTTTTTTGCAGTTATATTCTTGAATTAAAGCACACTTGTTCTGTTATATTTGTACTTTTTGTGAAAGTGTTTATTTGATATTTGGATTTCAAGCTTCACACATTATATGCTTCATGTCTACATTTTGTCAATTATTACTAAAACATGACAAATGTTTCTGTTTTAACAATGTGTTTGCATAGATTGTTGTAGACATGGAACACACATGAAATTGATGTATTCCAAATAATGATATAGTATTTACTCTAGTCTATACAACTGTAAGCAACTGACACGCAGGTAAACAGACTTGAGCTGAGAAAACGTTGTGCGGCGGTGGGGGGATGTGATAGTAGGCTGCTTGCTGCTTATCGACACATTTAAAAGACAAAAGACGCTGATGGAGAGGTGCGAAGGGATTTAAGGTGGGACGGATTTACGAGTTTTTTCATAGGCTTTTGTGATTCTAGTGTTAAACCAAAATGAATAATAAGAATCAAAGAGATTGATCATCAAAACCAAAATGTTAGCCAAAAATGGCACCAAAAACAGCTCAGCAAAACATCAGTAAACTGAGAAAACATAATGGAAAACAATCAGCAGACAGGTTAAGCGAATATTCAGAATCATATGAAAAGAATTGTTCACACCGCTGGCCTTTATTTGGTCACAGTGTAGATGTCTTCATGCACAAATTCCATGACCATGGCCCCTAGCAATGAGTCATCATGCCATACCAACAGCTCAACATAATAGCACTGTGCGTTAAAAAACAAAATGGCATAGTGGAATTTACATATTGTTATTAAAATGTATCCTAGTTCATAAGCAATTACAAAAAGAAACTAATAATAGATTTTGATTAGAAACGCAAAGAAAGCCAAATTTGAATCTTTGAAAACAAATATAGCAAAAACAAAATATTTTTAAGGTTTGCCATATCAAGACATACAACATATTGTCATATTGGTCTCATTTAACTAATTTCTGATGCTGATCAATCTATGTGAGCTTCTTTCCCTTTCTGACCCTCTTTCCAGCCAAGAGTTTGAGATTCTGTCCCTGCTTCTTCATCTGTAAACAGATAGTCAGACGCATTTCTGTCTTATTTACAAACAGACTTAAGAAGTTTAGTTTTTTATTTCCTGTCCTCAGCCATAGGAAAAAGAACCTCATACTCTATCATTTCTTGGATAACAACTACTTTCTGACTGAAGTTCTCTTGAATTTTTTTTGTCAACAATGAATAATAAGATAGTATTCATTATTACATTATATGTTTTTAGGGGATGACCTAAATGTGTTCATGATTTCATAGTATTTGCAGCATGCTATGTTCAAAGAAAAAGCTTATGAAAACTTAATGTAATAGCAGGTTAAACCTCCTTTTAGCAGCAAAAGCTTCAATTAAACATATTCTGTAACTATTGAACCAAATCTATTGATCATAGCAGTTAGGAAGTGTTTTGACCCATTCCTCTTAACAGAACTTCTTCAGTTTTAATTATTTTTTGTGGAGTGTGTTCCATCATAGCTTGCTTTGTGTCATGCCACAGTATTAGGATGAGGTCAACACGATGTCTTGGCTATTGCAAAATCCTATATTTTTCCACTTTAATTAACTCTCTTTTCACTTTTCTCTGGTATTTTTGGAATTATTGTCATGCAGCATGCTCTAGCCTCTTTTGAGTTTAAGATTTCAAATTGATGGCTAGATATTCTACAATAGAATTGCCAGATACAACTACAATCTATTATTCTATCAATTATTGCGTGCAATCATGATACAGCACAGTATATCCCACACCATGATGCTCCTTCCAACATATTTCACATTATTATCGTTAACTGATTAATATTCAATATTATTTTCTCCTAATACAACTTCTGCTTTTACCAGGTACTTCAGCTCTTATCAGTCCATAGTATATTGTTCCAGAAGTGTTATAGAAAATCCAGATGATCTTTGTCAGAATTGAGGTGAGCGCTGATTTTTTATGTTTGTTTTATTACAGTATTTTCCTATCTAGTAACCCCCATTAATATCACTGTGCCTTAATGTTGTTCCTATTGTAGATTCAAAGATATGGACATTATAAAATTCAAGAGATGCCTATTGCAGATCATTTTTTTCATCACCTTCTTGAACATTGTGTAATATGTTTGGGGATACTTGCAGAATATCTCTTTCCTAATGCAAGTAGCAAGATTGCTGAATTTCTTTGTTTTGTGCCCTATCACACTGACAGTAGACAAATGGATCCTCAGGTTTTGGAAATTTATTTTGTACATGTGTAAGATTCAATGAATGTCATTCTAAGGTTCTCTGAAATCTCTTTTGATTAGGCCATATGGAACTTTTTAAAAAATAGGCGTTTTTTTCACTAGTGTACCTCAAACTTTCACCTGACTCTTATTTAAATGCTTGGAAAACGTGCCTCTCATTACTTTCTTTTCTATATGTTCACAAGTTATGGCTATTAGTATTGATATCTGAAAGTATTTTTTGCAGAGAATATGTTGTAATTGACAGGGATCTTGTTCACTGAACATTTTCCTGGAAATTTGCAGCGTGGTTAACATTTTTCTCCCAGAGCCCCATGATGCTTTCCAGCATGACATCACAGAGCTCCAGCAGCCATGCGCAGAACTTTCACACATGTATGCTTTAAGATTGCTGACCAAACTGCTTCACACATATGAGATGTCATGACCCCGTCCAGCCAGATTTGCACCCTGGATGCTTAAAAAAAATTGCAATATTTTCATTTGTAGGGTACATTAGCTAACCATAATGAGAAAATAATGTGCACTGCCACTGGATATATAATAGTGACCCTTGTAGGTTTTCTCAGTTAATAGCTGCTGTGCAGTACCACATGGTTGATTATGCTTGCATAATTATCCATGTACATCAGCTACAAGTCAAAACAAGCCTTAAAGGAGCCTTACCCCTCTTCAAGTCTGAAAACATGAGATCCTGTGCAATGATAATAATAACTAAAGGTTTATTACTATGCACAAGGTATTTTTGACTCCTTGATGGAAGAAGAAAGTATGAAGTGTTTTCACAGATAGATCGGGAAAAAAAAGATGTGTGTTTTATATATATGGAGGATGTTTGCTGACTGGCCAACCATAAGTGTTACCTGGTAGATAACCACCCAAATAATCAGATTGCAATTCAGACCTAGGAATGTAAAACCCCGATCTTCACCCTGTCAAATAAGTGAACCAGCTGCCGTGGGGCAACCTCAGAGGCTTCACCTCAGGCACTGATGTCCGAGTTTCCAAGAGTGTGTACACCTGATGAGCCCCAATAAGGGCGAAACACATGTTGTATACTCTTTGTATTATTTGGCAGATACTGTATCACATATCTATGATCTGCCTCTCGCAATTGGGAGGATGTGGTGGATGTTCGCTGACTGGCCGACCAACCACAAGCGTTACTGGTAAGCAACCACACAAATAATCAGGTTGCAATTCAGACCTAAGAATGTAATACTCCAATCTTCACCCTGTCAAATAAATGAACCAGTTGCTGTTGCGCAACATCAGAGGCTTTGCATCAGGCACTGATGTCTGAGGTTCAATCCCCATAAGTGGATACAAAAGTGTGTACACCTGAAGAGCCCCAATAAGGATGAAACATGTATTGTGTACTCTTTGTACAGATACTGTATAACATATATATGTATATATATACTTTTGACTAGTTTGTGGCCTTTTGTTGTGTTTCATTTGTGGTTATTGTTCTGTCTGTGGCTTTTGTTGTTTTATGCATTGTGGCACAGTGGTTAAAACTACTGCCTCACAGCTCAGATTCCATTTTTATCCACAGTAATTGGTTCAGAATAGTTAGCTGACACTCCCCTAGCTCTCTAGAACACTTAAAAGACCACTGAATCATTAAAATTTACTCAGCACTAGTTCAGTTCCTCCTTCCCCATTGAGTTCAATACATTTTACAGAGTTCAACTCACAGAGAAATGAAATGAACTCCATGAGATCTGTTCATCACTAATGATTCTCACAATTTGCATGTATATTTTATTTTTCCTTTTAACATCAGCATAAATCTTTTCATGCATTCAAAAAAAGCAACACCCTTTTATGAGCTGACACATCCATTCCTGACTTTAATTTTTATATGCGAAAAGTCACACTGATAAATTGATAAATAATGTGAACAAGCTGAAGGCCAATGGAAATTTTATTTAAAAAGGTATTAGCTTTATAATGTTATAATGGTAATGGCAAGGGATGTTAGAAGGGCAATGGTGTGCAGCTCTCTGTTGAGATCTAGGACACTCAAATGGCCTTAGCAGATCATGTCCACAGATTACAGAAATTAAACTCAACAAGAAAATGTATAACAGTACTGTCACATGCAACTTGTTACAGTACAATCTATTCTTTCTAATAAATTATACCTGTTATATAATGCCACCATCAGCTGGTCTATTGTATACTTTAAAATTAAAAGGCAAATTTTAATTAAAAAGTGTATATATAGAATAAACTAATGTTTTAAACAATCTGCTGTTAATCCAAAACATAGACACATAATTTAACAATTATAAGTTTTTAATGACTGTGCTGTTGTATGCTTTTTGAAAGCTCCTCTTTTTCTTTCAGCATAAGAAATGGAGATGGACTTCCTTTATGTTTATTTTTGTGTACAGGTATGTTTTTCAAACACATAGCACATGCAACATCATACTTGATAGTCACCAAAAAAGGCAAAAAGTGTAACATTTTGGTGTGACTGAAATAGTATTAACAAGGCATGAATTTTGCACTATTCTGTGACAATAGGTTTTTTTTTGACATTATTAGATTTTATTTTTTGTTGAAGTTATCAGTTTCCCCTTAACATTCAATTCAATAGATCTTCTCATAATAACTATAATGAAACAGGAAAACTCTGACCAGAATGTCTGTTTGTTTGCTTTAATTGTGAATCTCAATTGGTACCCACCAGATTGCTGTTATGTTTTGAATACAATTAAATTCTGATGTCAACATAACTATCAAATTAACAGTAATAAGGACAGTTCAGTGGCACTCAGGTTAAACTCTTTCCCAGTTATCACTGCACCTCAATTCTCAGTGTACTGTTTTGACAAGGGACACTGTCAGGTATTTAGGCTGGTTGAAAACTTATGCTGCTATTTCATGCATCTTATTTTTCTTTGCTTTTCACACTTTAATATGCAAGTGATTTTCGTTACAGTTGGGAGATGACAAAGATATAGTGGCATCTTTTGGAGCAGGTCCATATGATCCAGCAGATGTGGTCACATGAATCATTTTGTAATCTGCGTCAACATTTGTAGACATTTTGGGAAACTCAAGCATAATTGTGGAAAACAATCTGGATTATAATTATAATGTGACTTTGAAAGCGAATTTGGATACAGTAGCTCCTGTTAGGACAAAAGTGATCAAAGTGCATAGAAACTTAACTTGGTTTAATCAGAATACTTGCACTCTTAAATTGAAGCGTTAAAAACTAGAGCATAGATGGAGAGCAACAAAGTTGCAGGTCTGCCAAATTATATAGACAGAGAGTGTTAAAAAGTATAAAAACTATAGAATGGCCAGAAGGTAGTAAGTGGCCAGATGGCTGAGGTCTGCAGAACTGTGTCTATGTCTGACTTCGTCTTTGACTTAATCTTTTACAATTTTTATCTCCTCCACTGTAAGTTGGAAATAGTTCAGCAATTAATTAATGGACAGGTATTAGTGGTCCATCAGTTCCTGTTCATCAGTTTCTGTTTTGTATGTTTTAACAAATCTGTATCTTTATATGTACTAATTCTATATTTAGTAATTAGTATAATCTATATTTGAATTTTACCTAAAAACGTGTCACAGTGCTCTGTGTCTGCGCTCAGTGAAGAGCAATATAAAAAAATAAGTTGTATTGTATTGTAATCTCATTTTCTATGCTATGAAAGACCTAGAAGCATGATAATATCTTTGACTATTTTGATGTCTTTAACATTTGCAAAACTCAGTCTTTTGACATAATATGTAATGCATTTTAAACACTTCTTCCACTTTACATTTGGCAATCTTGGGAAATATTCATTTATGCCTTCATTCTTTTGCTTACTTGTTTCAGCAGTATGGAATTTATACTCATTAGGGATTAACTACTAATGACAGGGTCAAGCAGTTGAAGCAAGCACTTCTGAACTTGATGTAGAGGTTTTAGAATTAGCTGCTGATTTAAATTACAGTCACATTTAATGCAAAAGATATCTACTGTCATTATCATATTTGCTTGTCTGTTTGTTTGACCGTTCATCTCTCTGACTGCATGAAACAACTCCTCACCCATTTGGCCAGTTTTATGAAATCTGATACACTCTACAAGGAAATTTGTCAGGGATGTTCAATTTCTGCTTAGATATTTCAAACAGAGTGTGCTGTACAGGGTTTTGAAGTTTCAAAAACTCCTGTTGGAAAACAATTTTTCAGAAAGCATTGTATAAGGTGCAACAGGACAGGTTGGGTATCAAATTAAAAGAAGTGGGTGTTTGTTGTTTGTAGAAGTGTGCAAAATTGGCTAAGACACAGGAAGCAGAGGGTGATGGTGTGTGGATCCTTATCAGAACTGGCTAATGTTAAGAGTGTTGTTCAGTAGGGTTCGGTGCTTGGGCTACTGCTATTTTTAATATATAAAAATGATTTGGATATGAATAAGAAACAAGCTGATTAAGTTTGCAGATGATACCTAGATAGGCGGATTAGCAGATACTTTGGAATCCGTTAAAGCATTACAGAAGGACTTGGACAGCATACAGGCTTGGTCAGATTTGTGACAGATGAAATTATTTTAAGTAAATGTAAAATTGTACATGTAGGAAGTAAAAATGTTAGATTTGAATGCAAAATGGTGGGTCTGAAAATCAAAAGTACACCTTATCAGAAGGATTTGAGATGCCAGACAATGTTCAGAAGCCATTAAGAAGGCTAACAGAATGTTAGGTTATATAGCACGATGTGTAGAGTACAAGTCCAAGGAGGTTATGCTCAACCTTTATAATGCACTGGTGAGACCTCATCTGGAGTACTGTGTGCAGTTTTGGTCTCCAGGCTACAAAAAGGACAAAGTCCAGAGAAGAGCAACTAGGCTAATTCAAGAGCAACAGGGGATTAATTATGAGGAAAGATTAAAAGAATTGAGCTCAAATTAAGAGGATATATAATTGAAGTGTTTAAAATTATGAAGGGAATTAGTACAGTGGGTCGAGACTGTTATTTTAAAATGAGTTAGTGAGACCAGCTTTGTTATACGGGTTGGAGACAGTGGCACTGAATCGAAAGCAGGAGACAGAGCTGGAGGTGTCAGAGTTAGATGCTAAAATTTGCATTGGGTGGGATGAGGATGTACAGGATTAGAAATGAGTACATTAGAGGGTCGGCTGAGGTTGGACGGAAACAAAGTCAGAGAGGTGAGATTGCGTTGGTTCGGATATCTGCAGAGGAGAGATGATGAGTATATTGGGAAAAGGATGTTAAAGATAAAGCTGCCAGGGAAGAGGAAAAGACAAAGGCCTAAGAGAAGGTTTATGGATGTGGTGAGAGAGGACATGCAGGTGGTGGGTGTGACAGAACAAGATGCAGAGGACAGAAAGATATGAAAAAAGATCCGCTGTGGCAACTCCTAATGGGAGCAGCCAAAAGAAGAAGAAGTGGATAGAACTGGCGAGCTTTGTTGGGCTGAATGGCCTGTTTTCATCTAGATTCTTCCAATCTCTATATATAATCTTCATTTGGATCTTGATTTTTATTTGTCCGCGAATGAATTAGAAGAAGAAGCACTAGATGGCAGTAGAGAGACAGCTAAAACATAGGCATTGCATTAAGAATCTCCTCCAGGCTTATAGTACTGAAGACTGTAGTACTCCAGTCACACCTCAAAACACAGACATTCAAACTAAACAAATTGTTGTGCTTTAAATTAACTAATCTTTATATATAATCTTCATTTGGATCTTGATCTTTGTTTGTCCGTGAATTCATGTTCCCCTGACACTGCCTTGGTTGTTACTTTTCTTTACAAACACTGTCGATACCACTCTTTGTGTTTAGATCTGGCGTTGACACCTGCTTCGTTGTCGAGACTGTGGTTTTTTCTGTTTCTATCGACCGTCGTTGGCAGCACTTCGTCCAAATCGAATGTTCACCCGCTTCTTGGAGTCGGCAGTCAGAGTATATAAGTCAGACATACTTCTGTGATTTTCCATCAGTCGGCGTTTGGAGTTCAAGAAAGAAGCATTGGTTCTTCCTTACTCTTTGGATTGCCACAAAGCAACCTGTGAGATTGGAGAAAGGTTGAGAAGAGATCGTGAGAGGAAACAACAGCGTCGAGAAAACGAGACTGTGAACGGAGAGAAGCAGAAATACTCCTCCACCACCACATAATTACTATTTGGACAGTGATTCCGAGTAGGCCATTCCTATCGAATCAATGTCCAAGGGTTTTGTTTTGTAATTTTGTTTCCCTTATAAAAAATCATAATGCTGTGCGATGAAGGGCCCAGTTCACGACTGGCAGCCACATTTAAACGGGGAGCCCTTCACAGACAACTTTAACATGCGCAACGTAGTTGGGCGCACATGGCTAGTGTTCTAATATTTTCAAGCTTCTTTTTTCTAAAACAGAGAAATATTCTGTGTGACTTGAATTATTGATTAGTTTACTGTTTTCATTTATTCTATTTTGTACATTTTCCTCTTTTACCAGTTCAACAACCACACCTTACAACAAAACAGTGAAATACAAGCAGATCTGTGCACACTGCAAAGCTTTTTACTTGAAAGACTGTCAATAGGAATGGCTGTGCAGCAGCTTGCATGAACCTAAGTAACATCACCACACTTCTTGCACTTCTTGAAATCATAGCAGGTAAGTTACATGATGTTCCTGACTGCAAAAGCAACAAATGCAACTGCAATGTAACATCTGTAGAATGTTGACAATGACAGAGGAAACAAGCTTCCTAACCATGGCTTGGTGACACATTATGTAATCAGTGTATAATCATCTGCAACTGGAATTCCATTACAGTAAAACAACCTCATGGCTTTAATATTTCACTGACTATAAATTATCAGCAAAGCAGCATAATAACCAGCTATCATTAAGGTTGAATGTAGCCAAAAATATTAACTTGAGACTTCAACAGAGATTAGGTATTTCTTTGAAAAGTTCCGAAATGTGAACTACAATTAATAACAGATACTCCACCACCAACAACTAACAATTGCACATCGATCAATGCCAATTTTTCATCACTTGAGTTGGAATCTTGTGTCTATGAAAGCTAATTCATCTCCCACAAGACTTTCTGAGTTTTGTTATCAGCTGCATGATATTGTAAAGTGCTATTAAAAAAACATGTATTTTATGTACCCCAATGACACATGTAATTACATTCTATTATTGCTGTTATTTTTTATTATGTCTCACTATCACAAAAATATAAATACACAAAATGTAATGACTAACACTTTGCTGAAATAATTTTAAAATTTAAAAAAGCTCCAACCTTCAAAATAGTGAGCTAACTAAGTCTCTGAATACGCTTACGCTACATGTGCATGTACATTTTCTTACTTATTTCAGGTAGTGATATTGTCCAAACCATTTTTCTTCTTTGTTTCTCTGTCACTGCTAAAATATTCGATTAATCAGTTTTACATTTTATACGGTACATATTAATAATTTTTAGTTTTACATGTATTAGTGGTAACAACGGGTGTAGCAAAATTACAAATGTGGAATATAGATGAATGGCAGAGTAAGGTAAAGAGACTCGCTTTTTGCAAACCGATTCACAGCTTGAAGAATACAGTGCGGGAAATCAAGAGATACAACAGAGATACTGTATGTGTTTTCTCGATTAATTTTAATTACTGTATCCTCAATGCTCTGCACTTCCTGATCAACTGAGACAATGCAATACTGCTTAAATCACTGTTGTGAAGTAATTCAGTTATAATGGAATAAATGTATTAATCAGTTTTGCAACGTTGCTTAGATGCACTCAATTAATTCAACCTGCGTATAACCAGAAAATGGCTGTTAAACTGGAAGATGGAGAGAGAGAGACTTTAGTGTCTGAATCCACTTATTGCTTTTTAATGTCATACTAGGGGGCTTACTCCCTGCTTGCTTCGCTTGCTAACCCCCCTGGCCTGCACTATATGCCAGCCACTTAGTGTCTCTGCTGCTCATGTTGTGAAGAGAGGGGCTGAATGCACCCCAAGGAGACACAGTCACTCCTCCGAAACCCCTTCTTAAACAGTGATACAATGGGAAACAAATACAGTTTTTTTTTTTACCTCCTATTTGCTCAATCAGCTGCTGGGTGCTTCGAACATTTAAAAGTCTGTATAGCAGCTGTCTTTGTCATCTACTCTTTGTCTTTTATTTCTGGCCCCGGGCGTGGTTAAATCTGTTGGCACAAAGTCTTGTCTCGTGGGACATAAGTTCTTGATATTTTTTATTTTATAATTTAAAAATGGAATAATAATATGAAAATCTAACAACATCACATTAAAGTTTGATAAATTCTGAAAAGAATGATACCAAATATGTATATGTAGGTTTTAAAATAAACCAGATTTAAAGCGTGACAAAAAATGTGACACAAAAACGTCACATAAAATCATTGTGCAAAATTGTTGCAATTTTAGGCTTAGGATTTTATATATAAAGAGTAGATAAAGTCACTACTTATACCAACAGCATCAGATACAAGACAGGAAAAAAAAACTCTGGATCCAAAGCTGGAATATTGCAGGACACACTTATACGTACACCCATAGTCATACCCAACCACTGTAGTAACACTGTATTCGAGGAAACCAGTGTTCCTGAAGAAAACCCCCACAGACTCTGGGAACACATTAGCCATATATTTCCAATAATACTATTTGAACCTAGTACTCCATAGCTGTAAGACAGCAGTGACCCTTGGTCAGGAATGCTACTGCTGCTCTTCCTTATCACCTCGATGCTTTCTTGAGATCAACATCCTAGGCTCAGATCTGTGGCCTTATGTTTCCTGACACAAGTGGCATTGCTTGTTACAGCAAACTAATTTCACTTAAAATATCAAGACTATTGTTGAAAAAGGCAGTGTCATTTGGAGTCATTCTTGATGTCAGTCTCGAAGCATATGCAATAAATAAAAACATGTCTCCTAATTATAGCTAGCATTAGGAATTGGGTTCTGAGTCTTTTTAGGTAAGGAGGACAAAAGTTTCAAAGTAAAGTTATTGTACTCACTAATAATGGCACTGGTGGGTGGCAAAGTGTGGCATGTTGATTATCATATGCAAGTAAGAATTTCACTGTACCTTGTACACGTGACAATAACAATCAAGTAAACCTATAAACCCGGTGTCACAATGCTATTTGTTTGTAAGATACAGATACATTGTAAGTTTAACAAAATATTTCACTGCACATAACATAATTGGATAATTCTTTTTAATCTGAAATTCAACATTTGAACATAAAATAAATTATCTGAATGGTTCTTGAAACATGCATATAAGTGAAAACAGGCAGTAATATGGCTTGGTGACATAATGATTAGTGCTGCTGGCTCTAGGACAATGGCTGTAGGAGGTTGGGAGCATTATTTATCATGATTTCTGTATGGTTTTAGATCTCTAATTTATATTCTTAAGTTTTGTTATTCTTTGTTGATTATTTATAGTTATTTTGTGTTTCTGCCTCCTCATTAAAGAAACTTGTCCATTCCTCAAATTCATCTTGGCTGCTGGCCCTTTTAGGAAACATGGTATTCTTTTCATTTCCCCTTCCAGTCCTTCACAATAATCAGTAATGTTCTGGCTGCCCATAAGCTTGATCATAACTTCTGTCTATATAGAATTTCAAAAATTTTGTGTGTTATGTTATTTATTTGGGTAGCCCATTTTCCTTGAATGCCTCAATCAGAATTAAATGTTGCACTGATCAGTAAATTTATGAGTAACGCTGTGAGTTAGTTTGTCCTGAAATGAACCAGGATGGATTCATGCCTTGTGTACAATGCTGCTGGTATGCTGTAAGGGAAAAGAAAAAATAGTGCCTGTTATACTAGAACATCCTGACTTCACTTGTACCAACACACTTTATATTAGGAAATGAGATGATATATAGCATTTAATTTTGTGCTTTGTTTTCTGATAACAGTTTTCATATGAGAAGTCTTATTTCTTATACCTACTGTATGTCTTTTAATATGTTTTCCTAGTTTGGGACTGTACATAATACTTAGTTCAGAGGTGTTTTTCTGGAGTATTCTATTTATCTAAAGCTGATTGGTAAAATGATATTCAAATGTGTTATTTAAATTAACATAACAGCTTAAAGCAAACTTTTCTGTTACAGTGTTTAGTCTGCCATAATGCTTTGAAGAAGATACATGGGTGCTCCACCTATAGGTGCAAATAAAGGACGGCCATGTTGAAATTTCAAATATAACGATGGCTCGACTCTTTTATTCAGAAGCATATATTTGTTGTTCCCCAACCCTACACAGGAATACATACGTCTAAACAAAGAATAAACAGGCGTATAGGAATGTATTTCTTCATGTGTGCTTTGGTACTCTGGTTTTCCCTGCATATCCCAAAAGTTAACTGGTTAGTGCTTCTCAGGCCCGATATGAGAGGGTATGGGTATAGGTATGAGTTTGCCTTGTAATAGACAAGTCCAGAGTTATTTCCAAACTTGTGCCTGAATGATGAATTTGAATAATGGCTTTTCACTATTCACCATTTATTTGAAGAATATTTTAATCCTTACAACAGTTTTTGTAATATAGTGTATTCAATTGTGTAAACTTGCACATTGTTTGTGAGACTTGCACATTAAAGAAAATTTTGATTTTGGATAATATGATGAAGAAACAACTTATAAACAGAAAATGAAATTAACTCCTGCAGCTTGTTTCACTGAATGAAGGCAGTTAGATGACATCTAAACAGTTGAAAAGGTTCTAAACCATTAGGACTGCACCAGTGGTACCTTCCCAATCAAAGATGGTCAACTAAAACAAATGATCAACTGCATCAAAATAAGGACATATATTTGATACAACTAATGAAATATTGTTCACCTAAAGCAGTGAGGCTCCACTATTGTGCCTTACATAAAAATCAAATTGAACATTATCAAAGCCCATTTTCAAATAGCATTAAGAGCAAGGGCTATCTTGAAAAAAGAGCTTCAACTGTACAAAACAATGGAATGGAGTTTGGGTTTTATCAGCAGAGACTGAGTTAATGGACTATGAGCTCTTAATGCTGCAAACAATGTCAGGACAAAAAGTATTTATGACCCATTTTGAAAGTCTCATATAAATAAAACTGCAGAAACAGGCAGTCATTATGCATTAATAATGTACAGTATATTATTGCAGGAAATGAAGAGCACAAGACATTCTGAGCTAATAATGAACAAAGGTAAAAGCACATTCTCATCTGCTGTAAGAGACTCAAAACTTTTTGAAATATTAGACATAATATTAAAACCTGGAAATGATGGCCTTTTTCACAGGAGGATCTACAATGAATTTTTAATTACTCTATGAACTTCTATTAAAAAGCAGATGCCTATTAAAACTACAGTATTCATATACTGCAAATTTACAGCTTGTTCTTTATAGTTCTTTAGCGTATGGCAATGTAATAGCATTTAAGCTTGGAAGGCATGAAAAGTTTTGCATACTTGTATTTGTACAAGCATTTTACACACCTTACCGAGTCCTCCATTTTCTCATGTGTGCTTAGACATCTGCAGACTTTTATTAACATTATGCAATGGCTGACTTTGCATGTGAAATGGCAGCTTATAAAAATATAATAACTGCAGTTATAATGTGACCAGATCTAAACCTTTTCCAAAATGAATGTTGCTCTTAATCAGCAACATTGTTGTGTGTTTTGGTATCTTAAATTTAGGGTATTGTTCCGGATTATTCACATTACAAGGTAATTTGATAAAATTTAGCTTTTCCTGATTAAACTTTTTTTTTAATTTTCAGAATTTATTTTCTCATTTTTTTAACCCTGCTTTTAGGATGCTGTTGCAGACGGTGTTTTCCCTTTCTTCATTATGACAATGATCAAACACATATTGTAACTGCAAACCAAGTGTTAATTCACCAATGTTGCTATGTCTTATTTTCTGCAGTGCTTGCAGTTTGCTGTTTTTTGTGTCACTTTCAGCGAGTCTGCAGAATTGCAGTTTCTAGCAAAAAAAAAAACAAGTAGGTTATCAAACTCACCTTGTAAAATGAAGCTTTTTTTGTTTAAATAAGCATTGATCATGGCAATGTCAATAGCTGAGAAAACTCTCTGTCCTGAGATATCTATATTTATATCTTTAAAATAATAAGCTAGAAAAATGCATTTATATACCTACTGATTGTTTATGAGACTTCATTTCCTGATTGATAAAAGCTTAGATAAAAATAACTGTCATTCATTTAAATTAACAGTAATACTGCTAAAAACACTGACAATGTGTTAGGTGGCTTCCTGTTTTTTAATGCTTTTTATAATTAAGCCGTAACCATTCATGTTTTACGTGACTAAATTTGGTTAAAGTGTTCTTGGAAAATTCTAACATTGTACAGCCTTAAATTGGGGGTTATGTTTTTATTATTAAATGGTAAACGTTGTGAAAGCTTTCTAAATAGTATTACTGCTCTGTTTTGTCTGCACGTGATACAGCAAACTACCAGCAAGAAAATACCGCATAAGTGTCAAACTGGAGAATGCAATGCTGGCATACTCTTCACTGAGTAGAAAAGAAGAACATGACATAGTTTTAGTTTTAAGTTAACCCACAATAAGTTACCCAAAATTAGACTATTAATGTGTCAGCATCCAGCAGCAGAATGGAAAACAGTCCAGTGTCTGCTGGGAAATATTCACACTAAACTCTCTCAATGATACAGTATATGTGAATGCTTGGAGGATTGAATTAAACTATAGTTTCTGTTACTAGCTGGTAGGTTCTCTGCCAGCATAGATCACAAGACAGTAGTGAACTTGGTACGAGACACTCAAACTATCACAGGGGCCTAATGGAATCAAAAATTAATCTAACCTGTACATCTTGGTGGAAGAAACCATAATGCTGAGAGACAGACCCTATGTGAGAATCGGAACAAGGCACAAACTCATATGCTTTAAATGCAGATAACAGTGAAAGTGGGAAAAGATAAATAACTACAGACACTCGTAAACACAATAGATTTTTATGCATAAAATTTACACTTTTAAGGAAACAACAACACAATGAATTGAAATAAAAGGATACATAGAGACAAAGGACATCACCTGTTTTCTAAGAATTTTAAATGAGACTAATATAAGCAAAAGCAACATGCTTCTGAACAATTATATTGCAATTATTGGTGTATTTTAAGACCACTCCTCCATCTAATATTTAAACTATCCATCCATCCATTTTCCAACCCACTGAATCCAAACACAGGGTCACGAGGGTCTGCTTGAGCCAATCCCAGCCAACACAGGGCGCAAGGCAGGAAACCAATCCCGGGCAGGGCACCAACCCACCGCAGGACACACACACACACACACCCACACACCAAGCACACACTAGGGCCAATTTAGAAACCTAACCTGCATGTCTTTGGACTGTGGGAAGAAACCGGAGCACCCAGAGGAAACCCATGCAGACACGGGGAGAACATGCAAACTCCACGCAGGGAGGACCTGGGAAGCGAACCCGGGTCTCCTTACTGTGAGGCAGCAGCGCTACCACTGCGCCACCGTGCTGCCCTAATATTTAAACTACCCTTATCTATTTGAACAGCATTAGTTGAAAATTATGGACCATCGCAGATGCAGTTTACAAATCAACACTCATTGACACCATGCCAAGTAATAAAAACTGGGATGCAGTAGGACACAGGACTACCTAGGGAAAAAAATGGGAGTGGTCGCCCATAGACTTTGTCATATACTCAAATATATAAACCGCAAGGCAATGATTATATTTTTATATTATACACATTAAAGAACCATCAGCAACAAATCAAATTAATAATATAATGAAAAATTATTAAAAAAGTAAAGTCACATAAATTGGACTCTACAGCTGCATGAATAAAAAGTCAAGTACCACTTCCGGATAATGGAAATATCCCAAAAGTTGATAGAAATCTATGTTTTATACCTAATACTTGAATGCAAAATTTGATTGACCTAAGTGAAAGAGTAGTCAAGTTATTGTGTTTACATACTGTCACATACATGTGCATGGGCGGCAGCTAAAGGGTCTAAATGAGAGTAATTCCACACCACACCAGGGGGTGGCGGAATGCACTGACCTTTTTTCTCACTTTCCTGCAGACCATTCATGGGAAATTCCACCTGCCCCTAATGACATCACTTCCGGTTCCAGACCCTTGGATGACATCACTTCCGGTGAAGAACCCATGACTGAAGAGACTTCCTGTTCCGGCCCTTTTGATGACGTCAGGTCCAGGTTCGAACCTATGGAAGAGGACCCTTCTGCTTCTGCCCTCGATGACTTCACTTCCTTTTCTGGCCTTAAAAGTCACCATATTTGACTAACCTAATCAGTTTTTGACTCAGTTCCCTAGCACATCAGTACTAGCAATTTACCCATTTGCAGCCAGCCAGTGTGTGTTTGGCTGCCCCAAACCTTTTTATGACTCTTGTGTCTGCTTTTTGTGACAATACAGACACACAGACATAATTCCAAAAATGGTATTTTCGGACTCAGGGAGGTCTAAAACATTGACATTCATCAGAATTTTGAAATGGAATTTTTGGAGGATTACAATACTTTCCTTATACTTCATATACGAGAAATTTAGAGAGGTCTAAAACGTTGAGATTCATCAAAATCTCGACATCGAATTTTTAGACGATTATAATACTTTCCCTATACTTCGTATATGAGAAAGTAAAAAAACCTTTATGGACTTAGAGAGAACAGGGAAATATCACACAAAAATTAAATCAAGGTTCCTACAGCAGAAAGGTAGCAATGCTGCTGAGCTTTCATCACTACAAACTGACAGCTCTCTGAAAGTTCATTTGCAGACGTGGACAAATTTGTTGGTACCTTTACAGCTCATTGAAAAAGTTCTGTATGCCTCCTGAAAAGTGCCATGTATACCTGCATGCCTTGGATATGTCATCCAGTAAAGCAAAACAACTGTGAAAAGATATCAAGCATTGCTTATTCTACAAAGATATTCTAAAATGGCCTGGGCACATTTATTGGTACCCCTAGAAAAGATCATTTTTCAAACTAAGTATTTTCCTTAGCATCACATATGTCTCTAATTGTGCAGTCATTCAGTCTTTTTAAATGGGAAAAGTAGACACTCTGCTGTTTGGCATTATTGTGTGTCTTACACTGAACATGGACTACTGCTTCTGAGACTATTTCCTTTGGACAGATGAGACAAAGCTGGAGCTTTTTGGCAAGTCACATTAGCTCTGTGTCCACAGAATGAAGCTTTCAAAAGAAAAGAACACCATACCTACTGTGAAACATGCAGGAGGATCTGTTATGTTTTGGGGATGCTTTGCTGTATCTGGCATGGTACCTTAAGACCGTAAGGGGAATGATAAAATCTCAAGCCTATCAAGAAATTCTGGAGTGAAACATCTGCCCAGTGTCAGAAAACTGTGTCTCAGTCACAGGTCATGGATCCTCCAACATACAGCTAAAAGCACCCAAGAATGGCTGAGAACAAAATATTGGACTATTCTAAAGTGACCTTCTGTGAGGCCTGATTTTAATCCTATTGAACATCTATGGAAAGAACTGAAATGTACAATCCAGAGATGGTACCCTTCAAACCTGCAGATGTTTCATTAATTGCAGGAATTGTTTGTTTAGAGTGATTGCCTTTTAAGGTTGTGCAACAAAATAGTAAGTTAAGGGTCCCATCATTTTTGTCCATGCCATTTTCATTTGTGGTGTTATTTGAAATAATAACACAATTGAATCAAAACTCTAAAGCAAAGTCTGATATTTGTTAAATATGGAATAAACAATGACAGGTGTCAATTACGTTTGTCAGTTTCAAGCTATTTCTCAGACAATTGTGGGTTTGTCTTTTTCTTGTGAAGGGTTACCAACAAACTTGCTCATGTCTGAACTGCTGAGAAGTTAGCAGTGGTTTACATTATTTTCTTCAACTATTACTGATAAATTTTCTTAAAACTAACAAGCTAATTGGTCTCATCTTACAAAAACTGGATATGAGTATATTTTCCATGGTAAATTTAGGAAAGACACAGCTGTGGCTCTTAAGTGTGCAGTTTCTAATCTTGTGTCTAGTTGCTGTCTATATGGATTTTCTCTGTGTGTTCTCTCTGTGTGTGAATAGGGTTTCCCATTAATTGGTAATTCTAAAATGGCTATATGTACGTGTGGGTGTATATGGATGGACCCAGCATAGAACTGCACATTCTGGGATTGATTCCTGCCTTATCTCTTATGCTGCCAGAGTAGGCTGTGAGTTTGTATTATGCTAAACAGGTTTATAAATCGTATTGTGTGGTATGTTTTAATACAATAGTTACTGTACACAACTATGTATACTTACAATGATTTTGCACAGGTCATCACAATATAATTAGAGACATTTAATG
Source organism: Erpetoichthys calabaricus (assembly GCF_900747795.2). Taxonomy (NCBI): domain Eukaryota; kingdom Metazoa; phylum Chordata; class Cladistia; order Polypteriformes; family Polypteridae; genus Erpetoichthys; species Erpetoichthys calabaricus. Next base: position 89,161,998 of record NC_041398.2, on the reverse strand, counting down.
TATCATGCTTTTGTTTTCCTGTGATGTATTCAGAAGTGGCATAATCAGCCCTTGAGTACTTTTACCTTTATTTTGGATTTTTTTTGTGGGGTGTGAATATTTGCTCCTGGGTGTACCAGATCATGTCCCCATTACCAAGATGCTGTTCTCAGGATGTGAAATGATATATTCCATCAATGTATGCATGTGTGGGTTTCTGTAACTGGTGGCATGATCTTACCTTGAGCCTACCTGCTCTGGCTGTGGCTCCTATCACCCAAGATCACAGAAAATAGATTACAATTGAACAATTCTATTTTTCATTTTATGTAATATGTTTATTTTTCACAATACTCCTTGTCTCTGATGAGCAGTGTAATGAATTTGCTGTCTCCTAATGAAGTGCAAAGCGTTTGGTTAAATTTTCATAACTCACTTGTAATCCAGTAGAAAAACAGAAAACCAGGGAGATGTCATGAGGCATAGATATGATTAAAGCCATTAAGTCTCATGAGAGGGAAGTCATAAAAAGCTAAGGTGCTGTACATTAGAATAAATAACAAAACACGAGCCAAAATGGGAACACCAGGTGCATACAGCTCTGAGTGTGTGAAGCTAGAGTTATTACTGCATAAATAGTGAAACCGGACGTTTTTATCAAGCATCAGTTTTTGTAGCTTCATTTGTTCTGCTGAAATATCAATGTATCTCATTAAAATGCATTAATGAGCTTCAATCCAGAAAAAATGTTTCACGCGTACTGCTATTATTCCCAGGTCTATAGTTACTCTGAGAGTGAATGAGGACTCTATCCTCATCCTGTTTTACAACTCAGACTAAAAATCTTCAAGTGATTTTTTTTTCTTCTTTTTTTTGACTTTTCCAAAAGCACCAAATGCTCACAGGTGTTCAAATTTTTATTTAATGTTCTGCACTGAATGCTGAAAATGGAGGCTGCTCTCAGTGCAGCTCTCTAACTAAAATACAGAGATTAAATTGTCAGCCATCCTCAATGCACTTCTGCAGATCTGACAGTCAAAGTTTATAGATGGAATAACGCAAGCACTCTGCAATCATGACAGTGGACTTGACATTGTCGTCTCTAAATACTGTTCTTGTGTTAACATGGTCAGAATTGTTTTGGGAAGAGAACCTGACAAACTAGATTGATTCAAAAAAACAAAATTTAAATTAAGAATGCAATTGACTTTTATAATATACTGTATATACCAGTGAAAATCAATAAATATGATAAATTTAACTGTATCTTATTTTGGCCGGAGCATCGCGGAAACTGTCATTTACAATCCTGATGACATTATTCAAATTCGAGTACTCCATGTTCAGACATGTTCAAATAAGGGTGGAGGGTAATGAGTGCAAAATGGAAACGCATGTCTGTGAAAAATGGAAATTGACATTAGTTACTATATTTGTAAATATAGGAATGCCAAGGAACTGGATTATGGTCTGAAAATGTTAATTAATGGATGTTGCCTAGTAATGCATTTGCATTAATTGGACTTGATTGAGTTGAATTATTATTGGGGGGTTTGAATTAATTTAAAAAGTGAAAATGACTGTTTTTTTTTAACTTCATTTTGGTGTCAATAACGTTTTATGAAATATTTCAAAAATATAATTCTGTTTAATATTAGAGGAAACCACTAAAGAACATTTAATTTTGTAACGTACCGTCTCTTTATTGGATTAGTGCTGCTATCCTACAATGTCATGAGACTAAAGGTTCTGTTTACACTGCTACATTTACATTTAAAAACACAAGCATTTGTCTTTGTTTTTGCCTTTCATTCACACTACAGCAGCATTTTTAACGACCAAACACAAATGCTTGTGAAAGTGTTCTCTTGAGCTAGAAACTTTTAAAAACGACACCAAGGTGTTTCACTGTGGTGTAAAACAGGCAAAAAAAAAAAGATAAAGGAGAAAGGATGCATAAAACTCTACTGAATAGTGACAAAAGACTGAGTCACAAAACAAGACTGAATGCAGAGCAGAGGTGGTGGGTTTTTGTAGCTGAGGGGGAGGAAGAGGCGGGTCATCTGGGGCCTCATGTATAAACGGTGCGTACACACAGAAATGTTGCGTACTCCCATTTCCACACTCAAATCGCGATGTATAAAACCTAAACTTGGCGTAAAGCCACGCACATTTCCACGGTAACTCGTACCTTGGTGTATGCAATTTCTCCGCTCGGTTTTGCAGACTGGCAGCACCCAGCGTCAAAGCAGTGCTACTGTTCCTGTGTGGTCACCCTTTCTTTCTTAGCTCCACATTCCTGACGCGGCTTTATAAATACACTGAAACTAACTGCATATTGTTTATTAGTGTAATGCATCTGATTATAATTAACCTGCAGCAATATAATGGTCCAGGGAATAGCCATAGTATTCCAAATACCATAACTGCTTTAGCGTTGTAACACTCACTGCATCTTCTTCTTCTTTCAGCTGCTCCCATTAAGGGTTGCCACAGCAGATCATCTTTTTCCATAATTCTCTCACTGCACCACTTGGAGTATTTATATCACTGTATCTGAGTGGGGAATCACAGCAGCAGCTGATCGGAAAGAGAAATATCGGTATACAGCATGAAGCAGACACTGCCTGAGCCACGGCAAAACGCTTTAGAGACTTCCCAGTACGGACTTCGTGGTTTAGAAAAGGTTTCATCCCAAGAACTCTAAACGCACTCAATCAGTCCATCAAGTGCTCTTTGTATAACTGTTTACTTATAAGTACAATTACCTCACTGTAAACTTGCACTACAGTTTTAATATTTCACAACCTGTGCCACTTTATAAAGCGCGTATTTACATATGATGACGGTATTCATTTTTAAGATGAAATGCAGCAAGATATGTTGACTATTTTATACAGATAAAACTTTAACTTTATTTAAATAATCTGTATTGTTAATAATTAAACATGTGAGGACACGGTGCCGCAGCGCTAGCTAGTTCAGGGATTGTTCCTGCATTGCGTTGTATTCTTGCTGGTGCTGACGTGACACTGGAAAGATAGACGGATAGAATAATTAAACATGTACTACAAAGATATTTCAATGTTCCTTAAAAGTTTTGAAGAATCGGCGTTCTAAGCTTACAAATGGCTTCACGTCTATTACATAGCTGATTGTGTGGCTATTGGGTATTTGGAGAAATAAAAGTAAGGACAGGAATTGGAGGTTAGTACGTTTGAAAGAGACAGTACTGCTGTGATAAATTATTTCATTGAAGGTCGCGCATGGCGCAGCAAGCCTCTTGCATGAGATATGAACAAGCACTACGCCACCGTGTTCCCATGTTTAATAAAATGCTTTCATTCCTATCATCATGAAAAAGATATCACGTATACATCTCAGTATTTTAATTATTCAGAGAGCTGTAATATCACGAATGTAATGGATTATGTGTCCTGTTGAAGAAAGAGAAAGCCCGTTTAAGAAGCAGGTAGTGATTCACACACAGAGCACAAAGAAGATCAAATACAGAACAAAGCATTTAATGTCCTACTTTAGTTACAATGGGATTTGAGAAACTAGTAAATTAAACGATTTTAAGATGAAGTTTATGATGTTCTACTTTAATGGCAAAATAAACTACGTGATTAAAGTAGAAATTTCGAGATTAAAGTTGACATTTCATGCTTTTTTCCCACTGTGTGCCTATTTTTTTGTCTGTACCCTAATAAGCTTTCATATGACACTCAGACGGTGGGCTACGACTCGCCTTTTCACGGTGACTTTGATATGTGATTTCTTTTTTATTTCGGGGACTGTGCGACCTTGTGAACTTGAGCTTTCGAGTTTCTCCGACACTCTGTCACTCGATCAACTTCATTTTGTTGATTATACCACTGTTTAAACCAACAAATAGTACGTTTTTCCTTTGCCTCCACTTGGTATTCGCTGAAATTCTTATATTTTCCCCTGTGCTTTTCTCATTGTCTTTTCTCAGAAGGCTATTTATATTGATTTGCAAAGAGGCGTAATTCTGGGAGGAGTTGGGGCGGGACAGAAGGCACGTGCACGTGCGTTACTTTTCACGCTGATCGGGATTTATGTAGTGGAAGAACGTGAAAGTTTGCGTATGTACAGATTCCTGCATCTGGATTTTTCTGTGCGTACGCACATTCCCGCTTTTGTGCTTACGCCACGTTATAGTGTGAGTTCTACGCACGCCATTATACATGAGGCCCCTGGAGGGAAAACGCGGAAGCGAGGTCATCAGAGGGTGTGGAGTCAGAAGAGAAAGTGGATTGGGTCTTACTTGTCCCTGTAGGACGGGAGAAGAGGCATTAGTGTACATGATTAGCCCCTCATACTGGAGTTTCAGCATTAACTAGACCCCCCTGCTGCCTCCCATGCACATGTGTGTGACAGTGGATAAGTGAAAACGGTGATATTTGCAAACACTGACTCCTTCGCATTTTGGTTGGTTTGTCCTTATTAGATGGCCCTTCCCTGATTGAAACCTGCTCATTACAATGTCTCATTCTCTGATTGGTTACCTTTGACAGAAGAAAACCATACTCCGACATAGTGGGTGTAGAAGAGTTGCTTTCCATGGTGCTTGTTGTGCTATTTATCTGTATGCATTGAAACTGAGATTTGTACAGTTTGAGTTTTGCATATGTGCGCAATAAATCCTGTTGCCATTTAATAAGTAGGAGTACTTTATGCAGCAAAATTAAAAACAATGCATTGAATAAGGTAGGTTGGAGTAAAATGCAGCCGAGCTCACTGTAATGCAGAACAGAGATATAAAAGTGCAGAAAAGTGAAGACATAGACAAACACGGGTAAACATTTGTTTATTTTGTTTATTGAGTTAGTTTTTAAAGAATGTTTGGTACAAGATGAGCTCCACTCATTGAGATCTACTTGTAATTAATCCTCTCGTGAGTGAACATATAGCTCATCACTGCCTTAACATTTGCAGTGTTTTTATTTAAAGACAAGACTACCGACACCAGCTCGGAAGACTGTTCCTTTCAACTGCGATCGTTGCATTAATGTAACACGGTGCAATTCAATGCAGCTCCTTAAAGAATTTCTATCTTTTCCTACGTGCTTCAGAGTCCTGCACAAGCTGATTCTTTTGAAAGAACAAGGGAATCTGATTTTCACCAGTTCTGAATTTTTCACTTCACGTGGTGTTTTTAAGGAGTTTTCCATCAATATGTGCATGCCCAGTATAACTGGAGGACTTGGGCTTTTCATTACGGATAAAGATACTTTTGTAAATAATGTGAAAACTCCAGTGTGGTCAAAGACAGTTTTCATTTAAGAACACTGTTTTTAAATAAAGGTATAATAGTTTGAGCACAGCCAAATTCCAAAGCATTTATTGGTGTATCCATGTGTGTACTTTGGATTTCACCCCAGCATACTAAATGTGCATACTAGTTTGATTGGGTGCTCTATATTGGCCCAGTGTGAGTTAACACATGAACGTGCCCTGTAATGGACAGCTAAAACATTTCTGCTACTGTAGGCTCTGGCTCCCTTCAAGCCTAATTTGCAGTAAGAATATATAGAAAATGGACAAATGCACTCCAAAGAAAATTTTAAATTTATCCAGAACCCAAAGTTTGATCCAGTTGTTTTTCTAATAAATATGGCATTAACATGCTTACTATAATATAGTGTTGTGTATCCTTATGTATACTGAGTGACCGCTTTTCTTGCTATTCCTTCTCAGCCCATGCAGTGGTGTTGTCTTACATAATATACAGAAGCTATTGAAAACAAGAACATACTGTGCAAGTACAATTTAGACAGAGACTGAGTTGAACTAAAGTTGAAAGTGGCACTGAATATGGTATAGTACTCAATGGCAGTTGCCTCAACGTGGATCCAGCAGTGATAGCATGGTTTGTATGCATAGAAGTGTAACAGGCATATCAGGAAAAGGCCCCACCCAAGAAAAACCCGAATGAAACATTTCATGATCTATAGCTCATTGTACCCTGTCATGGATTGGGTATGGCAACCTACTACCCAATTGATCTTACCCAAGAAAAACAAACAGGTGTGATTGCAAAGACATAAAGAGAACAGTAAGAATGAAAACACATCACAGGGTTTCTTCTAATTTCCACTGAAGGAAGGTGCAAGATGTGCTGTAAATCCAAAGATTTATGGTGTTGGCAGTCAGTACTGTAAGGCACTAATGGTTTAGTTGGAACTCTGCCCCATGCCCTACCATTTCTCCCTTTTTGATTGTGTTGCCTTCATGTTTCTTTTATCTGTTAATTATTTTCAAGAGCTCTTTTTAAAAACAAAGCCTATGGGGACAAGGCCTACAATTAGTGCTACTTTCTGAAATGTGGTGCCAATTATGGAAAACATCTGAACTCTTACAACAGTAGTTGTTCAAGCCTCCGCTCTTTGCTGAAGCATTTCGTGAAGTCGTGAACAACCGGTTTTGAAGTAGAAGCTCATTTTCTGTTTTAGCCTTCATCTTAAGTTTAGTTTTTTCGTTTGCTGTTCTCGTCTATGAGATCTGTTGAGATTTATAAAAACATGTACTTATTGTGCACCTTTGGGGGCGAGAAACAGGCCCTCCAGCAACTCCTTAAACATCACAAAATGTCAGTAACACCTCATATTAACAGAGTTTTCTGTGTTCTCTCATTCTTCTGAAAGTAAAAAGGAACTCAGGAACATGGGCATATTGATATGGTGATTAGGTCAATTTCATATTCTCCATATAAACTGGTTACTGGTGGGTGGTGACTTTAAGCACGTGCACAAGCGTATAGTTTTAAGCTGATTTGAGATTTATAAAGGAACTCAGCATGGGATCTGGCATACATGCAGTTTTACAAACCTGATTTTTTTTTTTGTGTGTACACTGTTTTTGCCTTTCTAGCATAAGCAAAATTTTAGTAAAGAATCTAAGGTTTTATAAATGGCGTCAATAATATATCCTTTTGATCAAGTACTTTTTAAAAATTTATGTTGTAGTTCTTCTGTTTAGGAATAGAGTTTTGAATTGTTTTGTTCTTGTTCTTTTGAATTTCAGTATTTATAATATAGTTACAATAAGTATCAGTTATTAGTTCCTCTAATATTTCATTTGATCATCTATTTCTTAATTATTTATTAAATAAAGGTTAATTATTTTATTTTTCAACTATTTGTTCTTCATTACTGTCAACCCACTGGTGGTAGTAGTGGAGGAGAGAATGAAGACAAATTAGTGCCATTATTAACAATGCTGCACATCTTTTCTCTGACATACTAACATTGTGTTCTTTAATACAAAAAAAATATCCAGTTTGTCAATAAATGCTACTGGGACTTTATTGTCCAATATGCCTGCATAATGCCTCACTGTGACTGTGACTGGTCCTTTATCTATAGCCAGGTCAGATGTTATTTCTTCATTTTTGTAATTCTTGTGTGTATTTCATGGAGATTGTTGTTGTTTGGTGTAATATTTTTCAAGCGCAGTAAAAAGCTCAATTTTCCCCCTTGGGACAAATTTAGTATTATCTATCTATCTATCTATCTATCTATCTATCTATCTATCTATCTATCTATCTATCTATCTATCTATCTATCTATCTATCTATCTATCTATCTATCTATCTATCTATCTATCTATCTATCTATCTAGGGTAATTAGAGTAGTGATTAGTGTATTTCATTGAATTAGTTTCAAAAGACCTATCACAACATTAGTGTTATAGCATAGGGTGTGCTCACATACAGTACCTCCGTTTGTTTAAGTAATCTTTGAATGCCACACGATATCTGAACATCATTACTAATTGGGGACAGTCATTATGGCAGAAGTGTACCCCCTCTACAGGAAGATAATGATCAATGGCACAAAGCTAAGAAAGTCTTGTAATGCATTCAGGATCGTAATGGTGATTTCATCTTAATGCAGTGTTCAGATGTGAATGCAGTCAAACATCTCTTCAATAAGACAGAACAGGCTATGAAAAGAAGATCTCAAATACCAAAGAATTTGCGAGAAATAAAACTTTGATCTCAGTCAACAAGTGAAATTATTCCTGTGGTGCATGTTTGACTCCATGCTCTGAGAAATTCAAACTCATTTGAGAGTTTATTGAAAAGGGGGCATCATTTTATTATCAAGTGTACCTAATAATGTGGCTCCTGAAAATAAGTCCAACATGATAATGATTTTTGGTAATTATTGTAATCTGTTATAAATTCTTCAAATCTAACAAAACTGATAGTAAGCTTTTAAAAGACCTTATTAGAGAGAAGTCTTATTGCTGACATTGAAAGACTATCTTTTACTTTGTGTCAGAACACACTCCCAGCACCCATTTATTATGTTGCTGGGTCCCAGAACAACAATTTGAGAGGTGCTTCACTGACTGGATTACTTTAACAGGGAGATCCTCTTATACATATAGTGAAAGGAGTTGGTCTTTGAGGAACCTTTTGCTTTTCTCACTCTTTCAGAAAATTTCTCTGGTTGAAACTCCCAGTTTATCTGTTAGGAGCTCCTTTAAAGCGATTCATACAACATGTTCCTTGTCTCTCATTGTGGAGAGAACAGACGCAGCACTAATATCGGTATACTTTGCTAACCAAGTTTACAGTGTGTCTTATTTGCTAATCTTTATTTTATCCTTATTAGTTTTTTGTACTCCTTCATTTTCAAAATTATTTGTTTATTGCAGTAGTGTTTATTACAGACACTTATTGCTTAGACTTATTTCTTTATACTTTATCAGAAATGCTGAATAGCTCAGTGAACTGTATAAGTGAGACTTCAAGCCAAGGTTCTAGTTTAGTGTTACTTTTGAAAAGCAGCAATCAGGAATTAATGGTGTATTTCCCTTTATCTTTGCTATAAATTCTTTAATTAATTCACAGTATCTGTGTAAATGTGTATTAATTGCACCATTTCAAGCCTGTCTATACATAGAATTAATTAAGTGTCAGGCCTTGTCTGACTTTGAGACTAATGTCAAATATTCTTTTTTATTACGTGTACATAGACATTTCTGTCAATAGCTTTGAACAACAAAATGTTTATTTAGCAGTAGTGATGGTTGAAAGAAAGATTGAAGAAATGCTAACTAATGAGTAGGGGGTTCTTGGATTAAATTATAGCATTATGTAGATGAGTGACTTTGTATTTCATATTTCCTACAGATTAAAGAGCCATCTTAAATCATTAACAGTAATGGCTGTGCAATGTAAATATGAATGTTTTAAAGGCTAAAATGATTACATTATAGATACTTTAACATTACTGAACAGGTTGTTTTATTTATTGCTTCATATACAATGCATTTCTTTCCACAGAGTAAGGTGGTGTGATGAGCCTCTATCTAGTTTACCTATGACTGTTTGGCCAGACACATCTCCTTCTCCATTATTAAATTTGCCGATAACACCACCATCTTACACCTGATCATGAACAATCATGAGGCAGCTTACAGAAAAGAGGTTCACCTGCTGACTGAATGGTGTCAGGACAATACTCTGATTCTTATTGTGATCAATATCAAGGAGCTGGTTATAGACTTCAGGAAGCAGAAGGAAGACTACCCTCTCACCAACATCAGAGGGAATGGTGTTTTGCTCATAAGGGTGAGCAGCTTTTAGTTTCTAGGAGTCTTCTTCTTATTTCAGATACTCCCATTTAGGGGTCGCCACAGCAGATCATCCATCTCCATCTATCCCTGTCTTTTACATCAGTTTCTGCCACACCAACTGCCTTCATGTCCTCCCTCTGCACATCCATAAACCTCATCTTTGGCCTTCCTCTTTTCCTGTTGCCTGGCGTTTCATCCCCAGAATTCTTCTCCTGACGTTCCCCTCATCTCCACTCTGCATGTACCCAAACCATCTCAATCTAGCCTTTTTCACTTTGTCATCAAACTGTCAAACCTGTGTTGTCCTTCTAATATACTCATTCCTAATCCTGTCTACCCTTGTTACTCTGAGCGAAAATCGTAGCAATTTCAACCTGCTGTCTACTTTCACTACAGATCATAATGTCATCTACGAACATCATAGTCCACAGAGACTCCTGACTGACCCTATCTGTCAACCTGTTCATCACCATTGCAAACAGGAAAGGGTTCAGAGCTGATCCTTAATGTAATCCCACTCTCACCTTGAACAGATGTCATTCATACTGCACACCTCACCGCAGTCACACTGCCCTCATATATATCCTCCACCATCCTCACATATTTTCCTAAAACTCCTAACTTCCTCATACAGTATCATGACTCCTCTCTTGGCACCCTGTCATAAGCTTTCTCAAAGTTTGCAAATGTGCAATGCAATTCCATGACCTTCTCTGTACTTCTCCATCAGTACACTTAAAGCAAACATCATATCTGTAGTACTCTTTCCTAGCATACAACCATATTGCTGCTCACAGATTGCCACCTCTCCTCTCAGCCTAGCATTCCTCACTCTTTCCTATAACTTCATGGAATTGCTGATCAACTCTATACTCCTGTAGGTACTGCAGCTCTGCACATCTCCCTTATTTTTGAAAATTGGTACCAATATATGTACTTCTTCTCCACTCCTCAGGAATGTTCAGCTATTCAAGATTTTGTTAAACAATCTAGTTATAAACTCTGCTGCCACCTCACCTAAACATCTCAGTGCTTCCACTGGTATTTTGTCCAGGCCAACTGCTTTTCCACTTTTTATTCTCTTCATAGCTTCCCTCATTTCAGCCTTGTGATTTACTATCTCCACTTCATCAAACTTACACTCTCTCTCAGTTTCTATATTCATAAATTTTCATTGAATTTCCATCTGCATCATTTATTACCCTGACCTGCAGCACGTACTTCCCCACTTAGTCCCTCTGTCTGGCCAATCAGTACAAGTGCATTTCTCCTTTCTTTGTGTCCAGCTTCTCCTATAGCTCAACATATGCCCTTTTTTTTAGCCCTTACCACTTCTGTCTTCACCTTGTACTGTATCTCTTTGTACACTTGTTTGCTTTAGCCATCTCTCTGGGAATCCCAATTCTTTTTTGCTAACCTCTTCCTCTTTATGCTTTCCTGTACTTCCTTATTCCACCACCTAGTCTCTTTGTCATACTTCCTCTGTCCAGATGTTACACCAAGCACATCCCTAGCTCTCTCTCTTACCACTTCAGCTGTGGAGTTCCAATCATCTATCATGTCTTCACCACCACCCAATGCCTCTTTCCCTTCCTTGGTATTGTTGGACATCTGTGATGTCAGATTTCTCCATCCATCCATTCATCTATTTTCTTAACACACTTATCGAGTGTGTTATCCTCACAAACATTTGCACGTACACAGTAGAGTCCATCCTTACTGGCTGCATAAAATCCTAGTATGGCAGCTTAGATAGTAAAGCACCACAGATGGTGGTGAAAGCATACAGAATAGTATTGGTCTCCAGCTGCCCTCTGCTCAGTTTTGCCTTAGAAAGGCAGTTACTGTACAAGTATATTTGGAGACCTCAACTATTGTAGACAGCTGCCTTTTTCACGCCTTCCTTCTGCCAAACAGTACAGAATCATTGGCCCTTGCACAAATAGATTTAGGGTGTTAGGGATAGATTGTCAGACCAACCAAATATAATAGCAAATATTTTACATAACAAACACTGTATGTGTATATAAAAAATTGTACGGTATATATACAGTATATTATATATATATATATTCAGTTAGGTCCATAAATATTTGGACAGAGAAAGTGCAGACTTCAGCTTTAATTCAGTGGGGTGAACAAAATGATTGCATAAACATGTAAGGCAACTAAAGCATTTTTTAACACAATCCCTTCATTTCAGGGGCTCAAAAGTAATTGGACAAATTAAATAACTGGAAAAAAAAATGTTCATTTCTAATACTTGGTTGAAAACCCTTTGCTGGCAATGACAGCCTGAAGTCTTGAACTCATAGACATCACCAGATGCTGGGTTTCCTCCTTTTTAATGCTCTGCCAGGCCTTTACTGCAGCAGCTTTCAGTTGCTGTTTGTTTGTGGGCCTTTCTGTCTGAAGTTTAGTCTTCAACAAGTGAAATGCATGCTCAATTGGGTTGAGATCAGGTGACTGACTTGGCCATTCAAGAATTTTCCACTTCTTTGCTTTAATAAACTCCTGGGTTGCTTTGGCTGTATGTTTTGGGTCATTGTCCATCTGTATCATGAAACGCCGCCCAATCAATTTGACTGCATTTAGCTGGATTTGAGCAGACAGTATGTCTCTGAACACCTCAGAATTCATTCGGCTGCTTCTGTCCTGTGTCACATCATCAATTAACACTAGTGTCCCAGTGCCACTGGCAGCCATGCACGCCCAAGCCATCACACTGCCTCCACCGTGTTTTACAGATGATGTGGTATGCTTTGGATAATGAGCTGTTCCATGCCTTCTCCATACTTTTTTCTTGCCATCATTCTGGTAGAGGTTGATCTTGGTTTCATCTGTCCAAAGAATGTGTTTCCAGAACTGTGCTGGCTTTTTTAGATGTTCTTTAGCAAAGTCCAATCTAGCCTTTCTATTCTTGAGGCTTATGAGTGGCTTGCACCTTGCAGTGCACTCTCTGTATTTTCTTTCATGCAGTCTTCTTTTTATGGTAGACTTGGATATCGATACGCCTACCCCCTGGAGAGTGTTGTTCACTTGGTTGGCTGTTGTGAAGTGGTTTCTCTTCACCATGGAAATGATGCTGCGATCATCCACCACTGTTGTCTTCCGTGGACGTCCAGGTCTTTTTGTGTTGCTGAGTTCACCAGTGTTTGCTTTCTTTCTCAGGATGTACCAAACTGTAGATTTTGCCACTCGTAATATTGTAGCAATTTCTTGAATGGGTTTTTTTCTGTTTTCGCAGCTTAAGGATGGCTTCTTTCACCTGCATGGAGAGCTCCTTTGACCGCATGTTGTCTATCCACAGCAAAATCTTTCACACCTCAAATCAACTCCAGGCCTTTTATCTGCTTAATTGATAATGACATAACGACGGACTTGCCCACACCTGCCCATGAAATAGCCTTTGAATCAATTGTCCAATTACTTTTGAGCCCCTGAAATGAAGGGATTGTGTTAAAAAAATGCTTTAGTTGCCTCACATTTTTATGCAATCGTTTTGTTCACCCCACTGAATTAAAGCTGAAAATCTGCAATTCAACTGCATCTGAGTTGTTTCATTTAAAATTATTGTGGTAATGTACAGAACCAAAATTAGAAAAACGTTGTCTCAAATATTTATGGACCTAACTATATATATATATATGTATATATATATATAGTATATATATATATATATATATATATATATATATATATATATATATATATATATATATATATAGAGAGAGAGAGAGAGAGAGAGAGAGAGAGAGAGATAGATAGATACATAGATAGATAGATCTATATACAGTATACATAATTATATATATATCATATACATGCAGTATTATATACAGTTTACATACATATTATATATATTACATGTTACATCCATCCATTTTCAAACCCGCTGAATCCGAACACAGGGTCACGGGGGTCTGCTGGAGCCAATCCCAGCCAACACAGGGCATAAGGCAGGAACCAATCCTGGGCAGGGTGCCAACCCACCGCAGACATGTTACATGCTACAGGTATATATACTTTTGTGTGTGTGCCTGTTGGTATTGTGTTATTGTCACAGTTTTGAGAAGTCATGCATGTAAGAATATTATTTTACTATTTACACAATTTAGTATGTATACATGACAATAAACTTGAACTTTATGTTGTCAAATTAAATAAGTGAAGTGTTTGGATATAATAGGGAACTTTGGTAAATTGTAAAAAAAAAAAAAGACCTAATTAATAGAATCCATATTTTAACTGGAAATATTTATATATATATTGTCCTCTCGAAGAATTTGGCAGCAGAAGCTTGAATTATCAAGTAAGATGTTAAAACCTTATTAGAAATTACTTTAGTAGCTGGAGCACTGAACTAAGCCAAGTCTTATGGGAGTATGTCTTTTGGCACTGTAAAATAAATAGCAAAAACATTTAGTGTAAGTGTATTAAGTGGGGCTTAAATTCTGTGTACATTTGCTTTAAAATCCAGACCCAGATAGATGATAAATGAAATAAAGCATGAGATTTCCTCCAATAGTTTCTCAATTGAGTAATCGTAAAAAAGTGAATGTAAGGTTTCTGCTAGTAATGTTAACATTTCTCAGCTCATCTCAATTTAGCGTTGGCGGAATGGCATAGCAGTCATCATTGCTCATTCATAGCACTTGGGTTCTAGTTCAGCTCTTTATAACTATGATTTCCGTGTGAAGTTGTTACCATCATTTTATGAGTTTCATTTGGTGATTTCTGGTTACTTCCACTGCCCAAAACATACCTTTAAGTGGACTGGCAGCCTTCTTTTACCGTTTGTCTAAAGCAATTATGTAGCCAAGATAGGCCTCGAGATTGGGCATCCTTTATGAGATGTGTAATTGAAATAGATGGCTGGATGTCAATGCTTTAGGGAAGGAATGATGGCTTGGTACTAATGGAGAGAAAAATAAATGAAGGACAGAGGGAGAGGATTTATAGAATTTAGTGACATTTTGAGAACCATAAGTGGTAAGCAGACTACCCTCCCCCTTCATCAGAAAGGGAACATGTTCAGGGGTTTTATTTATTATTCATTATCATTATTATTTGTTTATTTATAATTACATGTGTGGAATGAGCATGTGGTTTATGCTCACTATTCCATTAACCTCTCTTGTTGTGTTTTCATGAGAAAATAGAAGACCACTGGTGGAAAGAATTACCTGCACCTCTCAACGTCTGGTTTGGCAGAATAGGCTATGTCATTGTCTGTGCTAGGTTTCTGAAGTCCTTTGCCTGTTGTCTTTCTTTGTGCATAAAGTGCAATTAGGAGCAGTCCTGGTTAGCTACTACAGGCAAGCACAATATTCATGTCTATCAATTTTGAATTAGTTCAGCATCTGTTTTAGCTGAACTCCTGTCATTAGTGTCCTGTTTTAAATGCTGAAGGATATTAGGGCCACCCAGAAGATTTAACACAAAATTTCATTTTTGATCTTAACAATTTGACTTTAATCTTGGAGGTAATTTATTTAGGTATTTTCTTACCTAGTGTCTGAGTGGCCCTAATATACACAAGCATCATGACAGGGTATGTAATGGGTGCCAGTGCACCTGGGCCCTCATGTAGGATGTCCCGCTAGTAGTTAGGGTTTTCTTTTTTTTTTTACTGAAAGCGAGAGATTAAGTGAGAGAAACAGATGCAGATGACCTTTCTGTCTCTAGAACAAATAATCATTACACTGCATGTAGGGACATTTTTCTTTATCTAACAGTCATATTAGTTTGGTATGTTTTAAAGTAAAATACAGTGATCTATTGAAAAGTACTGGCATGTAAATGATTTTTCAATTCATCATTTTCGATGCATTCTATTGAAATTAGATAATTATTATTGGTTATTGTGTAACCAATAGTAGTCACACAATTTGGAATAGACTGCATAACAGAAAATACTTGTTTGGGTGTTTTCTACATTATTATTTCTACAATATAATAAAAACATACATTCGAGTTGAGTCTGTAACACCTGGTGTAAATTTTGGCTACTTATAAAAATTAGCACTTGTGTTTTTATTATTCAGTTTTATTCTCTCAGCGACGTTCACATGGCATAATGAACTTGCCTCTCCCTTTCTGAGTTGATGGCATTTATCTCCATTCTTTTCTCAAGAGCAGCACTGTGGCTGATGCCTGCTTAGAACTATTTGTTGTACCGGCAATCAAAGATACAATGTCCTGTGACCACTATCAGACTGGACAAAGGCAGGACTGTAGCAACAGACAGCTTCTTCACAGCGGTTTCACCAGATAATAGACTGCTGTAACGCAATGCAACTCTGCTTGACACCATAAGTAAAATGGGACTTCAACCTGCAGCTAAAGTCACTACAGTAGGCTAGCAATTCGCCACGCAAGTGTTTAGATCTGACAGCGCCGTGCTGGCAGTGTATGCACCCATACTTTACTCCGGCTGTTACAGACTGAAATCAAAGGCTTCTTCTTTTTGGGTACATACACCACTTGAGTTTTTAACTCATTGACAGCCACATGTACATCGAATGCTTTTAATTCTTTGGTTATATTTTTGTATAAAAGCGCACGTGTTTATTTGATATTTGGACTAAAGTCTTCACACATTATACACTTCACATCATTATTAGTATAACATGGAAAAAGTTTCTGCTTTAGGTATGTGTTCAGCATTTCCTGCATTTCCTTTCATTCTACACTTACCCAGATCTTTGTAGACACGGAACACACATGAAATGTATGTATTCCAAATAACGATATACTGTATTATTTATCCTATACAACTCCAGGAACCTCACACACAGATAAGGAGCCTTGATCTGGGAGAGCTTTTGGCCCAAGCTGAGCTCCGTCAAGGTGGGGGATGGGAAAGCAGGCTGCTTGCTGCTTTTGCTGATTGACACATTTACAAAACAAAAGACGATGAATGGAGAGGTGCGAAAGGATTTAAGGTGGGCTGGGATTACAAGTTTTTTCGTAGACTTTTGATTTTTTTCTTACCCTGCACTTTGGCCACTGCCAAACGTGATAGCCAATATCATCACAACAGATGCAGCGAAACATATAAGTACTGTGATATATATTCCCAAAAACCGATGAATGGCGTTTCACACCGGCTAGTTGATTTCACAAGGTGGACTCTCACACTCTGTGACCAGACTAGGGGTTCCCAATACAGCAATTTGTGGACCAGTCTGCAAAAATGTTGAAGGATTTACTATTGTATAATGTTCTATATGTTTTGAAACAACAAATTTAAATATTATGCAGCTCAAATAAATGTTAAATTGTTCAGAAATTGTAATACAGCATACTAGTATAAAGCGTCTTCACAGAGGTACATGAATCATTATGACTGGCTTCAGTGCCTGTCAAAGTCAGCGGTGTCCATTATATGGAATACACACCACTTAACTTTCCTAAATGCTGCCCCTCGGGTAACAATGCCCTAGGCAGCCACTTATTTCACCTAATGGGCTGCCCGGCCATGATTGGTTTATTTCATATTGTAGCACTGGAATAGTGTGGAGCTTGCAGGTTCCCGAGAACCAATGTCTTCTCACTCTTAAGTTACAATGGTTTCATTACTCATATGTTTTTGTCTTGCTTAAGTTAAATTTTTTTTTTTTTTTTTACTTATTTGGTCCATAAAAATATATTACATGTAATACCATGTCCATAACTAAAAAGACATTGGGAACCAATGGTATAGACCAGGGTTCCCCAATTCCTGTCCTGGAGGGCCCCAGTGGCTGCAGGTTTTCATTCTAACCCTTTTCTTAGTTAGTGCACTGTTTTTACTCATAATTAACTTCTTTTGAGTTAATTTCAATTGACTTGCTTTTTTAAGATTTGTTCCCCTGAATTTCTTCATCATTCCTCTGAATTGCTTCATTTCTTTCCTTAAATGGCACCCAAACAGAAATGAAGTGTAAAGTTAGTGAGTCAACAGAAGACCAACTAAGTCAAGGCCTGAAACTCCAACCAATTTCACTCCAACCAGTTGCTTAATTAGATGCCAATTCTTGTTGTTAATTAAACCCGTTATTTAATTCCATGGCTTGTTGCTGCTCTCATTGTGCAATAACATATATTTCTGAAATGTTTGATTTTCTCTTTTCCAAGAGCACTGTTAAAATATTTTGGGGACCTGAGCAGATCAGCATTCCTGAGACCTTCCCTTTTCTTTATTTTCAGATACTGTTTGATCAACAATGTTGGTCATGTTTTGCTGGTCATGTTTTGGTTCATATTGTGTCTATTATTGTTTGGCTGCTAATTAAGGAAAAAGAAAAAATGAAGGCGTCTGAGTCTTCAAGAGCAAGTCAGATAAAATTAATTCAAAAGAAGTTAATTAGCAGCGAAAACAGGTTAATAATTAAGAAAAGGGTTAGAATGAAAACCTGTTGCCACTGATGCCCTCCAGGACCAGAGCTGGGGTCCCCTGGTATAGACTATGGTTAGTATGTGGTTTTTATAATTTGTTTTCCTTTTATGCAAGTTATTTGAAATGCAAAAACAGATCTTTCTGAAAGTATAATGTAATTGACAAGTTGTAAGGTAAATCTATGTTTTAAAATAATGGCTTAGAAGTATTAAGTTAATTATATTACTATCAGTAATATAGAGCAGAATGCATGCCCCCCAAAACAATAATGAAGGTTGAGGCCCCTTCCTGGAAAAAAAAGCATTTGCAATAGAAGCTTGATGTAACTGTTCCATATTTATTATTTTCACGCATTTAACATTTTTTGGATGTGGTTGTTGTTTGTCCTAATTTTTTCCTCATGTCTATTTTTTTTTTGACCTCAGATAAATTTTGTGACTTATCCAAATCTGCCCATCCTGAATGTACCCCACATACACAAAAAATAAAACAATTTTGTCAGACATATGCAAAATTAAAGAGTCTGGTTGCTGCATATCTTCATATCAGTTGAGTACAGGAAACATGCCATATCTTCAGCTAATGCTATCAAGGAAGAGAATTTAGAAATCAAAGATTTGGGCCATTTTGCTGAGTGTATTTATCCCTCCTGCTGTTCTGTACATAGAAACAAGTAGCCCAAAGACAGGATTGTGAGAGCAATTTGGAAAGTCTGATGCAAAACAGTCATTACAAGAGCAGTGTAAACAATTTCAGAAAAGTAAAAAATCAGATAGACAATTTCATTTTTCTATGAGGCTTTCTCAGAATTGTCAGTGTATCCACATAAAGTAACTAATAATGCTGTATGGACTGGACAACACACCATTCTTTTTCATTTATCTGTAAATGACATATTTAGCTATCTCTATCTCTGGGCTTGCTTTGTGTCTCTATACTGTATTTATGATTGATTATTTTATAAAGTACTAACTAATACCCGCGGCTTTGCTTGCAAAGATCTCTTTTAATAAACTGGTTGATATAAAAATACAGACACAATTTTATTTCATTTTTTGATTATGTACCAAGTCTGCGCTGTATACGAAAATCACACAAAACGTGCGAAAATTTTGAACAAGGAACTATAATAATTCTCTGTATACAACGTTAGATGTAGCATCCCCAGTATTCAGAATGAATAGGGAGTGAAGGGAACTCAGTCTGGCTGGTCATGAGAAAAATAATCATCCCTCAAATCCACTCCAGCCTCTTTTAGAGAATGACCTTGTGCTTTATTGATAGTCATTGCAAAACACACTTTAATTGAAAATTGCAGGCATTTGAATTGAAAAGGAAAGTCAGATGGAATAACAGGAATACATGGTATAAAAACTATTTCTCCCTGACCAGAGCCAGTAAAGATAGATGCATGCTTCAATTACATTTTTGTGTAAAGCTTTTATTTGCAGTTTTGTGCCATTGCACAGTTTAGGAGGATTTAAGATTCTCAAAAGCATAACTGGTGCTTCTACCTTCAAAATAAATTTGCATGGAGGAATGCCTAGAGAACTGAGCGTATGCAAGAACTTCACTGGGTAGTGAACAGTCTTTTCAGCCTCTACCACTGAGTCAATTGAATCATATGTCATTGCATGTGTGTTTACTCTTTGCTAAAAGACAGTTATTGATTTTTGTAGCTTTGTCATTTTTAAGCGTTAATATAACTTGTTTCCAAGCAAAGATACAGGTTTAGAAGGTAAGTTTTGTATATCAGGATATATCTTCTCCATTAATATGTCTGTGTTGTCTATTAAAGTACAGTACAGTGTCTGTGATCTTTATTTTTCCTTCTTTCTCCTCTATTCTATTGTTTCCCAATTTGAATAATAGATCTGAAAACTCTTGTGTGTTCAAGTCACGCATCAAATACACCATTACAACATTTTTATTTTCAGCCACATACTGACTGGTAACGTGATGTAAAAATATTACCCAGCAAATTTTAAATAGCTCAATTTACACTAACCAACAACTTCACGTACTGTCACAGTAAAGGAACGTCATACTGTATCTGGAAGAATGTTTTGACATGTCGAATGCTGTCTGGTGCCGTGACATTGTAGTGTGAATTGAATTGTTGAAACCAGTACGTCTCAATATCTTATGTGACATTGAATTTCAGAAAGATTTTGCTAAAATTTTGCAAGAAAATTCAAAAATTGCCATGTGCCCCGTTTTTTAACCACCCTGTATAAAGATTTTTTAACAAATTGCAAATAAACAGTATAAGTTAAAATAAAACTGACATATTTCAGCATTTCTGAGAAAAAATTAATCATTTTTGAAATATAAAATATTTTAATATTGAAGGGGTTGTTTCACACCCTTAGGGTATGAGTTTCATAAAATCCGTTTTTATCTCTCACCTATACCCTAACACAAACCCCCATGCCAAATTTCAAAATTCTAGGATTTGAAGTTTAGGAGATCTAGTGATGAATCAGTCAGTGGGTTTTTCCTTTTATGTACTATATAGATTCATTATCAGCATTTTGCATATTTTTCTTCCTGTACTGTAAAAAAATGAAACTATCTAAAAATCCTGATTTAAGTTTCCGTTTGCTTCAAATGTTACAGTAAAAACAGAAACATTTATATACTTGCAAGTATAAAAACTGGTGGATGTTATAGGTGAGCTTGTTGCAATGGAATCTGTTTCTTATATTTGAAAGGAAAAATGTGAAAACAAGAAAATGTAAGAATGACAAGAAACATTTTCTATATAACAAGAGTGCCAAGAACTCTACACTAACTCAGATGCTTTTACTTGCACTGTGTCTGATCTGCAATGATGGAGCTAAAGCAGTGCAATCATTGTAGTCAAGAGGTTAAGGAGCTGGACTGGAAATTGAAAGGTTGTTGGTTTAATCCCTGCCATTGTCTCAGTGCTTGACCCAGACCAAGTAATTTAATCTTTTTGTGCTCCAAATGTAAAAACATAACTGTAGACAACTGTAACATAGGTCTATAGTTGTAAACCACCTTTTGGTATTCGCTTTTGAATGGTATTATATAATCATAACATGCTTGTTTGCCAAGTGGAAGACTCTTTATTGGGAATTGTTCATTGTTTTGATCCAGACACCATTCTTAGCCAGGATGGCATGGTGGCCTCATGGATCCAGCATCACAGGCTGGAATCATGCACCCAGAAGTTTATATTCTCCCCATGTCTGCATGGGTTTTCCAGCCACATCTCCAAAGACTGAAAGCTTTCATTAATTAGCATCTGTAAGCTGGCTCAGTTTTATTGTTAGTGATGTTGTGTGTGCCCGCTGTGTCTTCTTCCTTGTCTCTAAAGCTCAGGATCCCCACACCCTGAATCTGGTGCAAATCAATGCCAATTTTCAATGATGTACATTGTGTACAATAAAAAGACACAATAAATACATGCAACAAGTGCTTCTTGGGGACATCCCAGCTTTACTCAACAGACTCATTTGGCTCATATGGGTCTGCCCTATCTAATAAAAGCCACTTGTGGAACCCTCATCATCAATGGTACCTACTGTGACTGTCCTCTGTTACTGTTTTTTAATCAGGCCTTTTCCTTTTCATGCTGCTTTTAAATGCCTACCCTAGGCACCTCTTTAATAGACCGACTGCCTGGCTGAGATTTTCTGTAGCCCTAATGAGCTCTAATTATCCGCATATGTTTTGCATGTGGCAATTGTCCTTCCTCATTAAAGGCCTCCACCAGCCCATACACCATGACATAGTGCGTCATTTAAAAACCAAATGTGGAGTGATATCTCTTAAATGACATAAAATCCACATCTTTAATCCATTTATGAAACTGCTTAAACCGGTCAATCTGAATGGCAAATTAAAATGTATAATATGCATTAAGATTATTGTAATGATGTCAAATAAATAGAACTACAGGTACGTATATAATCAGCTAAATAAGCAACACTTGAGAGTCAAGTTGAGAGATAAGGAGGGGAAAAACGACACTGGGGTCAGTAGAAGAGCCAATATCCTGGTAATAATTTAAACATTGTGTTTTCAGTCTATCTTTTTCTTACAGTGGTCTTACTCTGGCATCTCCAGATCCCCACAGACTGAAATCTTGCTTGTTACGTTAACTTTGTGATTTCAAAAAGCTGCCCCCTTTATAAGCAGATGTGGGTGTGTGCCTGATCTACGACTGGTTCTTTCCTTGTTCCCAATGTTACTGACCTGAAAACTGAATTAAACAAACTTGAAAAAGGAAAGTGAATCTTCAATGCACATTATAAAAGTCATAACAGATGCCGTAGGCGACGTTAGTCTGTCGGAATGGGTGAGTGCGGAGGCCTTTGATGGCAGAACTGATGACTGCTGCACTCATTTACCATTCTTAAGACTGATGACCAGTAGCTCGAGCAGCAGCAGCATGTGCAACATCTTTCTCAGCCTTCCATGCCCTCAGTCTCCCCGTCTGTTTTTTTCTGTTATATTAGAGATGGCTGCTCTAAATAGTTATGTGTTATTTTTGGGAGGAGAGGTTAGAATAAATTATTAGTGAAAAGTAATGAAATTTTGTATTCACTCTGTATGCAGTTCTATTATACCTCCCACTGAGAAAGGAATAACAGATAATTAAGACCTAGGCTCCAGAACCTGAGTATGCAGCAATATGTTCAGTAAACAAATATAATCAGTGACCAATATTAAGACTGACCGAGACAATCAATGTAATGATGGGGCTGCACAGGAGATGGAGAGCACTGACTGCCTCATTCAAAGGTTTCAGCAACAGGTCTCAAAGGCTAAGGTAATCAATGCTTTCAGCACGCTAAATATTCATAGATTTTCAGGCGAGCATTGCAAATACACTTCTGTGATGCTTTCCAGGTCTTAATATTTTTAGATTTTATGGATTTTATTGGCATATCTCCTGCAGAAAAAAGGGAAGCACTTTCCCAAGAAAAATGCCATCTTGCTTTGAGATTTACATTCCACAAGACGAAATGGCAGGAGGCGGACTATGGAGGAGAAGTGGATGTTCTTCTCTGCCAGTGAATATTTTGCATACACTTACAGTGAATGACCTTTTCAGTAAAGCCAACAAAATGGGATTCCGAAAGCTTTAATTGTCCCCTTTCACCTTTCTGCGATCTGATTGTGGACAAGTGTTTTGCTTCAGTCTGAAAGAGGTGCAGCTTTATCAGAATGGGGTAGGATCTGAGAAGGACGGCTTTGAATCTGAATTACCCCAGATTAATTTCATCCCTTCCTATTATAAATGTTCTGCTGTAATCGCTATGGTATTACACTTTTGATAAGGTTGACATTTAACAAATGTAAATATTTGATCTGAAAAATGAAGGAATGGCTTTATTTAATAGTGTATGCCCTTAAATCAATTAAAGTAGATCAAATGCTGTACTTTTCAAATAACTAAATTACTTTTGGTTGGGCAGGCATTTTTAACAATGTCTCTAAGCATTTTATTCAGTGTACAAATGAAGAATTGGGTAAAAGTGGCTGGAGCTGTGGCAGACAGATAATGTTAATTGCAGGATAGATAGTTGTTCTATCATAAAACATAATGTCTCAAATTCTTTTCAATAAATGCACTAATAGAACATATTTTATTCATACTACACCATCTGAGAAGCCTATTTATTAGTGTATTCACATTCTTTAAAAACAGATTTATATGTAGAGAGTAGCTTTAAATTAATGAAAAGAGCAGACACATTATTTTGGAGTGATTCTTAAAAATAGCTGCTTGTTTCCTTAAACAATATATTTATAAGAATTCTTGAATTATGTATTCTAAATTTAATTATTCATTCATTCATTCATTTATACACAGAACTTGCATATTCCAAGACAGCGTTGCGAGGTGCTAAAGCAGCACAATTCACAAGCTGGAAATTAACTCTGGAGTTGCATCTAGTCCATGGCAGGGCACATTCTCTTACACATCCCCACTGGGCCAGTTTAGAGCTGCTGATCAGTTATTGATTCTGAATAAAAAACAGAGTCCTCCGAGAAAAGCAACACAGACATGGGAAGCATACGGAAACCTCACATGGGGAGTGAGTAGCCCAGGATTTAAACCCATCTGCCATTTTACAGTCACAGCTTCTGTGCCATTTTGTAATGGAATTATTCATTTGAAACTCTTGTCACTCTTTAAAGCATATAATTTTTGTTCCCAATATTTATCGAGATACTTTATGTGCTTTATTAAAAGTTGTTTTTAAATTCAGGGTGTTAAAGTCAATATTTTTTTTCTATTTTTATAAACTGATTTGATAAAAGGTATCACTAAGATCAAGGTATTAAAGTCTATTCTTGCACATACTGATTTGATTCAAGGTAATTTTTAATAAAAAAGTCTATGTTTTTTTTGATCAGTATTTTGAATTTTTCCTTGTGATTTCATCAATTCTAGTCTACTGAAATGTCTTTTTATTCTCTATGGCACTTGATATTGAAACGGTAAAGTGAGTTATTAATTATTTTTCTGTATGCCTTTCTGGTCGCTGTCTATCAGCTAAATCTTTGTCTGCTTTATTTCTAATGGTTTTGGCTGCTTTATTATGTAATATACTTGCTTGATGAGCAATCTGACATTGGAAAAAGGCATTTTTTTTGTGAAGGACGGTGATGGATAGCCTGTGGTCATATGATATTTCCTTTTCCAGGAGCCGTTCTGACACATTAGGAAAGACATATGAGAGGCAATGACTACAGCAATTTATCCCAGAAAGGAACCCAAGAACTGATTCCCAGCTGTGAAATAGGCTAGAGGATGATCTAATGCATTATTATTATTTTAAGTTGATTGCAAGGACACGTTTAGCATTTGAAGTGATAATCCAATAGAAGGTGGCTATATTGATGAAAACAGTTAATCTGATACACAGACGGTTGTCCTTCCAATTAGGCTGTATATTCCAAAGGTTAGAAGAAACTTGAAAGGAATAGGCTCCTGATTTTAATCTCCCTATCTCATCTGGATAATACTATGCAAGTCGTTTCTTTTTCATTTTGCTTATATTGTAGTTCCAATCAAAGTTGAAAACAAAGGTTGAAAGAAACTTTGAAGCATTTCGAGATGCATAAATTACAATCTGAAATCCTTTGTGAATGGTATGCATTAAAAACCTATTTTCATTGCAGCACTGAAAGCCAGAGGGCTCAGAATACTCTGTGCCAGAAAATGACCAATAGCACTTTGGCACTGTCTAACTTATGACTTAGACAGTGTTTCATTGCACAGACTTAAATAGTTTCTGCTCAAAGAGTAACCCAGAATAAAAAATCGGATGGACTAGAAGCACATGATTTACCATTTTCTGCCCACTCCTTTACTTCTATAATAGGTGTCTTCCCATTGATTATCACCATTCATTTGTGACTCCCTGTTATACTGAAATTGAAATGAAAAGTAATAAGCAACAGTTATTGTTTTTTAGGCACATTTTAGTCAGTATGTCATTACAATAGTGTTTCGAGAAGACTACATTTTTATTTGGGTGGTATGGGGTCACCGTGGCTAGCCGGATTAAACGTTCAGCCTGCTCAATGGCTGGAACTTGCAAGTTATGCTACTACTATCTGTCTATAAGTGGCGGTCAAAACGTTAAAAGAAAAACCTGTAAAAGCCAAGCCAGTTTTAGTTGTCAATATAATCCACATAAAATACATTTGTTACAATGTACACAAGGATTTTTATGCCACTAAAATTAAAAGTTTGGTCTTACTTGTGGAGGCTCTCTGTATCTGACTTGGCATCTTTCTCGTTGGTATAGCACATCCCAGACTAAGAAACAAGTGGCAGTCACATGGGTCCAGATCTACAGAATGGGATTGCCACCATCGAGAAATTCAGCGTTCGTCAAGCACTGCCTCGCTCTCAGCCACTACACATCCACCCTGAGATGTATTGGTTGTGGAATTTGTGTTGTATGCACTAGGAGTGTTGTGAAGAATGTGGGACAATTAGAAATTGAATAGTTGATAGGAACTAAACATCTTTGGTTGGCCGGGGTTTTAAAAAGAGGGGTGAACACTTTTTTGTGGCAATTGCTCTGTGGATTTGGAGCAATATGGTATTTGGGTACACAAATATTGTTAACACCTGTTTATTGTTTGTTTAATAAAAGTTTCCTCGGGTTTTCTTAAAATCTGCCTGCTTGTTATTTGTTCTACTGACTCAACACAACAAGGCATGATTCAAGCACTAAATTCTGGATCAGGTAGAACTTTTTTTTGCACTTTTTATTTAAACTGATATTTCTCTTGGTAAGCAATTGACTGACATTTGGCTTCACCTCAATTTTCCATCAGGTGTTCACGATTCACTTTTGCTGGAATGCCTGCAAAACTGTCATTGCAGTGGCGCAATTTGTGAGTTTTTACATTTTGGTCAGATGCTATGGGGTGAAAAATGTAGGAATTTAATTTAGTGGGTACTTAACAAAGAGAAAGAAGTGGTTCACTTGCATGTTAACGTTTGACTAGCTTTAAGTTTTGTCCCTTTTGAAAGACGTGACCACTGCATTCAGTAAAAGATTTTAAAACCCACTCCAGTTGTAATGCAAATGTAACTTTTATAACAAATCATCCAGCTGAATATTGTAATAGCACTACCACAAGTCCATTCTCCTGTTACACCCCCAAGTATAAAGTGATACACAGACTAATATAGAGGAGTTTAAAGACACAGCATACTTTCTATAGAATGCCTGCCATTACATAACACAAATCATTATATGTTGAACTTAATCACAGACCTAAAGTTAATGCCAATTTATGGGGCTTTATTTATGTGTTTATTTAAGTTTATAATCTTCAGTTGTGCAGTGTGCTGTGTATTTCCATATGCACGTAAGTATTCACCCTGTTGAATTGTGTTGGAGTTTTGCTTGCTCTCTTCTTTATTGTTGCACTGCTCTCTACTTGTATTGTATTCACTAATCAATCCCTGTGTGAAAATCTAGTAACCCCGTAAACCTGTTCGGGTGCTGGCCCTGTTTGAAGGTATATGCAGAAATCTTTTTCTCCATAACCTATTATGGTTTGAATGGTTTACTCTGCATATTGTTGTTGTCTCTTTTTTAGCCCAGTGTCTAAATTGTAAATATGATATATTCCTAATGAGGAGTCTGCTAAAACATCCACATTAATACTTTAATGAGACGGTACTTGTTTTAACAAGCTGAGGTAAAGAACTACAATGATGAATCTACATTTTCAAAATTCCTTACCAATTTGTTTTTTTGAATTTTTGTATGTTTACATTAATGTGTATACTAATTTACATGTTATCTTTGTGGTGCCACTTTGTGTCCTTTTTTATTATGGCTGCTGCTATGTTGTGACTGACTGCAGAAATGTTTCAGCAATGTTATAGTTGCTTTTCCTATTGATGGAAATCATGTGACACTCTATGTCATTGTATTCCACCTATTTAAGATGGTGGCACACTGAATCTTGTTATCTAAGAATCAACAAATCAACAAAGAATGTTAGTGACGATGCTGAAAAAACCAAGTTACAGCGAGGACTTCTTGGTTTGCTTATTTTGACTTCAACTTTTGTGTATTATTTTTGGTTTGATCTTATAGTTTAACCCAGCCAGCTTAATGACTACATATTTAACAGCTCTATTTCTTGGCCACAAAATAACAACTTTAAGCATTCTGCTCTACCTGGTGTTCACAAAATGCTTCATTTCATCCCCAAAGAATCATCATTATTGTCAGGAATTAATATTTGTATTTTTTTATTTTTATTTGTGTTAAATGCAGCATTTAACATTAAACCAACACAAATTGTTTTATGATAACTTATTTCAAGCTATACATTTTTGTTGTTTACCTTTGCATTCTGTAAATTGTAGAGCACAGTCAGACAAAAATAAAGCAGCATATAAAGAAAGAAAAGATTAGCCACACTTAGGTGGACTCAACTGGTATAATTTTAAAACATTAAAATAACAATTAAGAATATCAGTGGCATGCCTATAAGCAAACAATGAAGAAAAACATCTTGGCAGCAATGCTTCATGATTGCAAACAGGGATTTCATTAACTTTTATAGCAGAAGTCCTTTCACAGGAAGTTGAAAACCCTAAGGCAAATAATATGAAGGTCAATCTCTGACACATCAGCTCCAGGGATCTCAAATCAGTAACTTTATTATCTGAAGTTAAGCAATTAACTATAAACCTGAAAAAGGAGTTGCTTTCAGATATGTTTTGAGGTATTTCTTACAGCTACTGCTTTTACATTTGTACTTAATATTTATTATCAGTACCTGATATTTATTATCAGTTTTTACCAGTGCCATTTAAATGGGCTAATTGACGTAAACTGAAGCTATTATCAGATTCAATTGATTTATTATGAGTGGTTTAAAGAGTGACACTTTACTTTTAATGTAAACACACAATTCAGTGAATGCACAAGTATGAATGTCCTTAGGCAAAAGACTGTAATACTTTTATTATTTTAGTGATATATCATGAAACACTTATTTTTTCATAAGAAGATAAGAAATTTACCAAATGTAAAGAAACCATTCAGAACATGAAGTGTATTTGGACAGTGAATATCTAAGTTGCCTCGATATCTCACAATTTTTTTTTAAGTTCCCAAGGCTTTCACTGCAAGTACACAACAAGTTTGCTTAGATTTCCATGACCCTTTATATGAAAAACAGTTTGCTGACAACCTTAAAATGCTTTTTCATTAATTTTCACCAGTCTCAATGAGTTAGTCATTTACTACTTAGCTGTTAAATTGTAAAGTGCACTTAATTTAATTTGTCACATACTGTATGTGAGTACATATCACATTAAATCTACCAATCAATGCTCTGTCTAGTATCATCACTGCTGTTTATGATTTCAAATAGGCTTACTTTTGTGAAAAGCTTGTGAATAGGGTGTATTACGGTGGAATACAGAACAAGAGGAATTAACCAAGAAATGTAAGGCACAAAAAGGAAACTGGAAAAAAGTATTGTCATTTAATAGGCCGGAGTCAGAAAACCAAAAAAACCTTTCAAAACCAAATGTCAAAATCAGAAGCTAAGCCAGACATCATAGTCAAAATACCAAAGTAATGGTCCTCAGTAGTGATTTGGTGTTTTAAAATGTGCAGATTTCTTCTTGTTTTTTAATAATTTTTTATTTTCAAAGTGTCACAAAATTTTATCATATCATTGTTTCTATTTAACATTTTGATGAGGTCTTTTTGTTTTCAGTGTTCATCTTGATTGTGGCTCAAACCCACATTTGGAATCATTAAAGATCAATCTTGTGACACATGATGTTTCTTTAATGTGGATTGTGTCATCATTTACATTTTCTGTAACTTCGTGATGGCCAGTGTGATTTTCTACTCTGTAATGTGGTGGGCCAGTAACTTCACTGCAAGTGAAGCCCACCAAAGCTAATTAAGAAGGAAGGCTCACTTATGCGGTACACTCTCAGTCTACTGGAGGAGCAGAGAATGAGAGAATGAAAGACTGAACTCAGTACCATCATGAACAATGCTGGTATCCTCTCTGTGATACACTATCACTTTTAGCAAATGAATTATTTTTCAGAAGTGTGTCAAAAACAGTATCGGGGCTCCTTTATACATATATGAAATAGGCCTTTATAATACCTCGTCCACGACTATGACTGCTCTTTCATTTTTAGCTGGAAGCTTTCTTTCTTTTTAGCAATTGTGGTATCTATTTCAATGGTTTGTTGTTTTTGTTATAAAAAATATGTCTATTTATTTATTGAGAATCCGTAAACAGTTCCCTTGCAAAAAATAAAGTATCTATCTATGTACTTTCTTTGTCCAAAATTCTGGATTCAATACCAAAGACCTTTAGCTGTTCTAAAGGCTACTGAGGAATTTGGATTTTGCAAGCATTTTAAGACTATAGATTTGATTTGTGTTTGGCCTTGTTTTCTTGGCATGAAAGACTGTCATAAAATGACAATGACCATTCAAATAACCAAAATAGTGTTGAGAGAATGTTAAAAAATAAAAACATTTACAACAACAAAAAGAAATGTAAATACTTCTAAAAAGCTGACAGACAGAATGTCAAAACTCATTACACTTACAGTATTTTCACTTACTGTGAATGTGCTTTATCAACAAACATTTGATGACCAATAATGAACATGTAATACCTACTACTATTGTACACTCATAAGACATCTATTGGGTCTTTTATGAGGTATGTAATATACAAATTAAATATAATGACATCCCTTGTGACGGTGAGGGTCCTGCTCCAAGCTCCCTCTTCTCTTCTGGAAGCCCATGAACCCCAACACCATCAGTAATGTAACTGGATGAACTGGCAGATGGGGACAAATCAAACTGAGCAAGGGGATGGTGCAAAAGGTGCAAGTGCTTTTATTAAAAATACTCAAACAAGCAAAACAGTGTCCAAAGAGTGCAGTGCTTCAAAAACAGCACATTAATAAATAATCCATAAAAACAGGTGGAGGTTAAAATAATCCAAAGAAATAAATCCAATTAAAACAACGTTAAAAACAACAGGCTGGAAACAGTCCCTTTTTAAAAACCCGGTGCCTTCTTCCTTCTACTTGGCGGCTCCCCTGCTTCTCCCATTGGGCTTTGCAACAGGGGAGTCGCCCTACCTGCAGCTGCAGCTGACCTTCTCTAGCTGGTCTGGTAGCCTTCTGTCCCCTAGCTCAGTACAGCTCCTGCCAGAAAGAGACTCGGGTTCCCCAGCAAAAAGGGGGCTCACATTGGGGCTCACTTTCCCAAGCCTCCCTGAATCCCGCTGCCTACTGCGGTGAGCCAACCACCTTCTGTGACACTCCAGCTTCTGAGATCGCTCAGCTGGAGCGACTGCTTCCTGCTGCCCCCACTGAGTGTCGGCCATACACTTCTGTTGAGGGGCTCTCCTCCCACCTGCCTGCATTTAATCAGTGAGCCTGCTCTCTTGCTCGAATGCACAGGTTCTTTTTTTCTCTTGC
The DNA here is from genome assembly GCF_900747795.2 of Erpetoichthys calabaricus. Taxonomy (NCBI): domain Eukaryota; kingdom Metazoa; phylum Chordata; class Cladistia; order Polypteriformes; family Polypteridae; genus Erpetoichthys; species Erpetoichthys calabaricus. The sequence continues at coordinate 89,131,014 of NC_041398.2, read as the reverse complement.
CTTCTTCTTTCTCTAACCTCTGTTCTGTCTTGGATCTTTTTTTCCTATGTTTTCCCTCCGCACTCGCACTCCTCCTACTTATAATGGGGACGTGGCACAGGTGTGGCAATCAGCAGCTCCCAGTTTCAATTATGGACACATGAGATACTGCAGCTGTGCACTTAAGTGCGGAAACGCCCACACGTATTGTACCTGGGAACCACTCCGGCCACACTACCATGCCCCCTCCTTAAGCCGACCATTCATATACAGCCGCTGACATGCTATACCACATCCCTTTCTTTTCAGGATAAATAAAAGTGCATTTCATGATGTTTTAAAAGAATTTTAAAGTGTTTTAAAAATATGCAATAAGTTATTTTAAAACAACTCTGAATATCTTGAAATTATTTTCTGGCTCTTTGAGGATATCATTTTAGAATGTCTCATAAAATTCTTGTTTATTAGAAATATCTTAAAATACACTGGAAATAATATTTAAAAGAAGAATTTTCTCAGAAAATAATTATGACATTTGTGAAAATGAGTGCATAGTTTATTTTAAGATCACTTGAAATGCATTTCACATATTTCAGAATGAACATGAATATATTTTAGAGTTTTCTTTAGATTGTTTTGAGTACAATCAATGATGTGCTTTAAACAATAACTAGGGTTTAGAAAGCTCGACTAAGCCCTTGGCTTCACTGTGAGCCTCAGTTGCACCGGTTGAAAAGGTTTGGTTCTGTCTTTCCCCCATATCATTAATCAGAACATATTTACTAACAGCAACCTGGGTTTTCCTTGGATTTAACATTTTGATTGCTTTCCCATATTTAGAGCCATTCACTTTTGTTGATTTACTGGTAATGACTTTGCTTTGAATGTGGCTTATAGATCTGTCTAGTGGAACTTGTGGGGAGACAATCAATCTGGGCAGGATAAAAGAAAACCTGTTAGTTTTTCCATATTTCTGGCTATCTAGGCAATAAGGCCAGTTAATTCTGTTATACAGGTAAAATAAGCGCCAAGAACCTTGCTGGTTTATTTCCCACACATCAAGTAGTTTTCAGCATTTTTAGAGGCCTAAAAATAAAGTTTTTGTGTGTAATTAAGTATTTTCCTCATGGGGTTCTGCTCCACTATTAATTTCTTTTGATGTTTTAACAATTATTTAAAAGCATATCATTCATTTGTACTTCAATACCCATGAAATTTGTATGGACCCATTGATACAAAGCTGATGACAATTCTCCTATTTTGTGAATTGTTACTGACTCAATGGTAGGGTGAGCAGACATGTCCTATTTTTGAGGTACAGAATATAGGCCTGGCCAGGATTTATAAAATTCCAGAAACTTGTCATATGTTTTTTTTTTTTGGCTCATTACACAGGCTGTGTAATCAAACATAACCCGACATATATTTATTCATTCCATGCACCACTAGTAGATGTTTTGAACTTCCGCACAGAAGATCCTTGGTATTGTGCCTACTAGCTTGGAAAAAAATCAGGTTCGCATTATTGAAAGCACAAAGTCAGTTTGATTCAGTTAACAGTTAGGGAGATGGGGTAGGGCCATGTCACAAATTAATAGCAGATTCGGAGTGTTAAAGGTCTCCAAATGAAAAATGCAAAATTTACAAATTAATTTAAAAAATAACCCTCACATTTTTGACCTGGAAACCACATATTGGAAGCCAAACTTATGATCTGTAGAGCTGACACATACAAATACAGCAATTCAAAATGCACAAAGAATGGTGTGTCATTTGTCACTCTATGGGCTGCAGCAGGACAGTGAAAGCAGTGAAAGTAATGTGTAGAGAATTTCAAGTTCTACGAGAAAAACAAGAGGATCAAACAACAATTTTCTCCCACCTATAGAATTTAATTTCTACACTGAACTGTTATTGATTGTAGCAAATGTGATGTTTGTGTACAAGGCTTAAAGCCACATAGAGAAAATACAATGGAAATTTAAAATATTTAAAACTAAGTGGGCTTTTTCCCCTGCTCGCTTCACTCAAACACCCCCTCCCTACCCGGGGCATGCTATGCCTCTCGTGTTTTGAAGGGGGAGGGGGGGGCTAAACACATGCTAAGGAGATGCGGTCGGATCAGCTGCTGCTTGCTGCTACTGCCGAGCTGCGTGTTCTGATGGTCGCGCTGAATGTCGATCATTTAAAAGCCTGTACAGCAGCTGTCCTTTTGTCTCACTGCCTTGTCTTGTGGGGCGTTAAAGTGTCTCTGAGAAAATCACGTATCATCTCCTTCCAAGCCTTCCAAGATTTTTTTTTATAATAGAGAGATAAAGAATGGTGATCCATTCTCTTCCTCAGTACTTTATGCAAAACTCCTTTAAGACAATGATACACCGATACTACAAATTTTAAGTTATTGTAGATTTTTTATCTTTCTCTGAAAGAATGTAACATACTTCATGAAAAGTTAATATGTAATCTTTTCATGCTTTTCTAAGAACATGTAATGTCCAGTAGTAAGAAGTCCACTTGCTGATATTAAAAATGTACTGATTCAGTACAACTTGAACTTGATAGAAATATTAATATGGAAATGTTTATCTAAAATGTAATTGTGCTGGAAAGGTTTTGACTGTTTTTTTTTCTTTTTAAAGAACTTTTATTGTCCTTATAGTGGCAATAGTTAATAGACTAACATAGCAAATCAAGGGATTTATAATGAACAGTTGAATATAATGTTGATGATATGCTGAGACTATATATAATGCACTTGTGTGAACCCATGTGGAGTATTGTGTGCAGTTCTGTCACCATGCTACAAAAAATATAAAAATATTTAAAACTGTGTAGAGGAGAGAGAGAGAGAGACTAAGTGCATCCCACTACTACTCTGGCAGGCTCCAAAAATTAAACATGTTTAGTATCGAGCAGAGGAGACAGAGTGGGAACCTAATTCAGGTTATCAAAATTCTCAATGGCATTGATTCAGCAGTATTCTTTTGACTAAATGGTACATCATGTACTCGAGGACACAAGTGGAAATTAAAGGGAAGTTGGTTTAAGACTGAAGGCAAAATGCATTTCTTCATGCAATGAGATGTGGTTATCTGTCAATACTGAGTCATGTAGGTGAAGAAGAAACCTTGACAAGCAGCACTGGACACAAGGTAATAAACGTCATGGGACAGAGCAACAGTCTATTAACACAGTGAAATGGCAGGTTTCCTGCACAGATGTTTCAAAGGATGATCAATACATTACCCTTTCTTTTGTGCATACCTACAAATCGTTTATGCAGCATACATAATGGAAAATGAAAAGGACACTGGTTAGTGCTTCTGCATTAGAATCCCAAGCATGGTCATTGTCTGTCTGTTGTTTGCATGTTCTCTGTGTGTCTAAGTGGTCTTTCCTTTCATTTCCCCAAAGACATGCATATATATTAAATTAAGAAGGTTATTGTATTCCAGTTTCTGTACAGTATTATTATTAATGCTTAATTACAACAGTTTCATATATCTCCTTTTTATCATATTTTTATTGACAACAAGAAAAGAAAATACAGCCAAAGAAAACCAACAAAAATAACTGACTTTAAGCTATATGAGAACAAACAACATCACGACTTCCCACCACCCCATCCCATGTGAGACTGCTATTTAAACATCCATCCATCCATCCATCCATCCATTTTCCAACCCGCTGAATCCGAACACAGGGTCACGGGGATCTGCTGGAGCCAATCCCAGCCAACATAGGGCACAAGGCAGGAACCAATCCTGGGCAGGGTGCCAACCCACTGCAGGACTACTATTTAAACAAAAACCCAAAAAAGGATGAAAAGTTTCTGTGAGTAAACTGACACACACACCATGGAGGAGTGCAGGTCAATGTAAACAACAACAAAAAAAAGCCCAAGGTGGACAATGGACCATATCTGTAAATTTCAATGGCTTCAAAAGAAAAAGGGCTCTGTCTTGCAATTTCAGGGAAGACATTATAAGCATGGAAAATCAGAGAGTCTCAAAACTTACATTGTATTCCTGGAAATTAATATGTGATCAGAAAAACAAAATGCATCAAAGTAAGAGACAAATATGATTCTGTTTGTAACAATCTTCTAAGCAATAAAATACAATCCGGTGAAAAAAGATGGCATTATGTTATTTTTTATCAAGGAAAGCAAAAAATTATTTTTGTGTTTAAGTGTCTTATCTCAACAGAATTGCTTAATTAGCAAGAAATAACTCAAGGTTAATTGTCTCTTTTAATTTTCTGTTTTTATTGGATCCCTCAACACAATCACTGATAGTTATTTTGGAAATTTCATGTTCATTTTATCTAAGGTGTGGAAGACAACAAATTATCATAACTGTTTAATAATGTAGATCATTATTTTCCCATTGAGGTATGGATTGTGTGTTACAAATCATCCATTTAAGCAAACAAAGTTGATATATAAGCACTATAGTGCAGGAAATCATAGTAGATTTATTGTGGCATAATCTTATCTTATCAGCTGTTACTCAAAGTATTGCTATTAGAGGATCAAGTTCAACATTATCTGACATTATATGACCTACGGCCAGTACGTCAAGACTTTGATAGATTTTAGCTAATTTTAATCTTGAAAAATGTGCATGATGCACAAATTTAAGTGGAATTACTGTACCTCATGCTTTGCACAGACTGAATAATAGTGTATGCTATGAATAATTGAATTCCATTTCTTGTCTGAAATAATAATTGAAAGGCTCTCTTCCTATTTTTGTCTAAAATTGGCCAGGGGTGTGCACCGCAAAATTAGTTGATAAAAGTCTTGAATTGCAACTGATTTTCTCATTACTAGAAAAGGGATAGTTAAGCATAGACATTAAAGGAAGATCATGAAACTTAGACAGGTTCTTTTTGACCAGGTTTCTAATTTGTCTGTAAAAAAACCCAGTTATGTGTTGCTGGATGTCTGTGGTAAATGATCCAAGGCTTTATGCACATTGTCAATATAGAGATCTCTGAAGTTATGAATACCAAACAACATTCCATGATTTGGTTAGGTAAGGATTAAATATATGATTGGTGTGCACTCTAGCACTGGGGAATACTATATGTGCCTCAAAGTGTTTTCTTCACATTTTAAGCAATTTTTGAATCACAACTGTTCAAGTTCAAGTTCAGTTGTGATCACAAAAATATTTGTGTATCATCTTGAGTTGAGCAGTCAGTTACTCAACAACAACAACATTTATTTGTATATCACGTTTTCATTCAAATTATGTAGCTCAAAGTGCTTTACAAGAAAAAAATATATAAAAATTAGGCAATACTAATTAACAAAGTAAGGTCCGATGGCCAGAGAGGACAGAAAAAAACAAAAAAAAACTCCAGAGGGCTGGAGAAAAAAACAAAATCTGCAGGGGTTCCAAGGTCATGAGACCGCCCTAGTTGCAATCCATTGATGTCTTTTTTGGGTAGTCCTAAGAGGAGTGTGTTACAGTAATCTAGTCAACTGAAAATAAAAGCGTGAATTAATTTTTCAGCATCTTGCAAAGTTATAAGGGGTCTAATTTTTGATATATTTCTTAAGTGAAAAAATGCTGTCCTAGTAATCTGATTAATATGTGATTTAGAATTTAGGTCAGAGTCAATAATTACCCCTAAATTCTTTACTTCTGTCTTAACTTTCAAGCCTAATGAACTTTGCACAGTTGCACGTTGGATTTGTTTGAATAAAAGCACTTTGCACTTTTAAACCATCCCCTTGCTTATTGTTATTGCCTCACTGTCTAGCTCATCGTGACATTACCGATGGTGTTGGGTTCAAGGGCTCCCTAACAGAAGAGGGGAGCATGGAGCTGAACCCGCATCGTCACACAAGTTTATTTCTAATACCCTCATTATATCCATTTTTGCCTTCTTCAATTGCACTGCAAAGAACAAGTCCAGGTTTATATTCTACACCATCAACTTTAACCCAACTAGTTGAGAAAACATCTTTTGACAAGATCATTTCAAGCATTTCATTGTTGACCACATTCTCATCTCTGAGAGAAAAAGATTTAATTTGCCCATACTCATTTTGTTTGAGGTTGAAGGTTTCCCAGTGATAGGCAATAGCCATCCGATGCTTTTTAGCCAGTGATTTTGTGATGTTTTGTGATGTTTTTGAAATTTTTAAAATAATCTTTAAACCCCTTGTGTTTGGCTTCAGACATCATAGACCACATATATAATAAGGGGCCAATCTTCCTTATAGAAGACTAGGGGGCTTCGCCCCCTGCTCACTTCGCTCACCAACCCCCATGTTTGGTTTTCCAGATACACACTTCTAAGTTTCTTTTTTCTTTAAATTGTTGCTATTTCATTAGTTTCACTTTTATTTCAGAACTTAGTTAAAAACAATATTTGGAATCTTTAGAGTCCCAACATGCTGAATCTTTTAAATGAGGTCCGTGAGACATGTGTTTAATGACTTTGTACCATAATTCAGGATAGGTTTCTCTGTTTGAAATTTCAGCACAGACAAAGTGATCGACATCATCAGCAGTTAATAATTTTTTTTTGCAAAGTAACTAATAAATGCATGTGAGGTAAACCCCGTTTTTGAAATTCTCTGACTTAAACTGCACTGAGAGCCCTGGATCTGTGTGTGCTCAAAGCCTTGACACAACTGAGTGTTTTGCTGCCCATGGTCTTATTTGATATTGGTTGTAAGTAGGGCCTGTCTTGCAAGAATCTCATGTTCTACGTCCCTGCGAGACGCTCCATGGACAATCTCTTTCGTCTTGCGGGTCTTTTAAGTGTCTTCCGAGATCTTCACGTGAAGATCATGTCTCATTTCCCTAATCATTCTCTCCCAGGATTTTTTTTTATAGTAGGGAGATGGGTAATGGATCATAAAATGATGTTTGGGCAACATGTTTCTATGTGGATACAAGTGCTTAAATAGCTTGTGGTGGTCAACAATCAAATGCTTTAAATATATTGTCATACCCAGAGTGAGAGAAGGTGAAAAAACTATGTTCAATATTTGAAGTAACAACAGTAACAAATTCCAGCTTTTGTACCCTGCATTAATGATGTCACCAAACAACAGTGGGATGTTTTCCACAAGACACAATGTCTGAACAGAATTCAAACCAATGCCATTGCCAGCAGTCTCCAAAATTATCTTTGTGGGACGTTTTTTTCGTTCTAAAAATCCATAATCATAACCATAAATTCTGGACAAGTCCTGTTCTGAAATAAAGTGTTCTGTAAGATATGCAAAAAGCAATTTGATTTCATATTGGGCCACACCTTCTAGGAGATCATGCATTATATCAAATGAATAGTTGTTACAAACATGGAAATAATTCAGTGAATTAAGTACTGAATTTTTTTCAAACCATATAGTGACACCAATTGTGGGTTTTCATATAGAGACTTGCAATGCATTTCAAATATGTCTTTTCCAACGAAGGATCACAGGATCATCCTCACTGTGTACTGTTTGAGAATCATTCTTCTCAATCAAACAAAGGCGACAGAAATGACGGCTACTGACTGACTCATTAAAACCAAGAATTGTGTGCATTCCTAGATTATCTCCAGTGATCTGTGAGATTGTACCATATATCTGCTAATCAGAAAAGGGAAGGCTCAGCCCTTGGTTTTCCAGTATTTTCAAATCATTTATCAACGGTTCCAGTATAACATCAAAAACATACTTGTGCAAATCTTGTGCATGAAAAAGCAATACCAAATGAATGTTCATCCATCCATCCATCCATCCATTATCCAACCCGCAAATGTTCATCAAAACCGAATTAAATTTTGGGGGCAACTTTCTTAAAACAAAATAAAGACAGCCAATTTTATCAATGCCACGTTTGGAGCCCAGGGGATTGGCAGTTTCAAAATCGTCATAGTACACTTGAATTTGTAAGGCATGTCTTTTTTTGCTAAACAAAGGGTGGGTTTTAAAATAACTTCCATCAAAAAACTCATTGTAAGTGTCAGGCTCTGGTTTACACTCTTCTTTTAGGAAAGCACAAATGTCTGGATTTCTGCACATGAACTTCAATGTTTCTAAAACTGGTACATATATAAAAGTATCCTTTACTGGTATTTGATCATAAGTACCAGATTTCTGATTTCATCTGTTGTCATATCTCACTCCCAGTGTTACTTCAATTGGCTTGACAACTCCCCATTTTAGGTTGAAGTATGTATTTCGTTTCCATTCAGTATTAAAATTTGGAATTTTTTAAAAGATTCATTTATCTCAGATATGTTAGGGTCATTAATAGGTATAGCAGAAATAGCAGTATGCTTTGCTTGTGAGCAGAGCTCATGTGTTAGTTCCTCCAAATCTCCTACAATTGGGGACACCAAACTGTTAGAAATTCCACTACCCTGTAATTTGGCCACAATGGATGCACACATTTCTTTGGTTGGATCTTTAAGTCCTGGATCATGGCTCTCAGAAGAAACACTAGAAACGTTCCATTGATTTTGGGGACAAAATCTGTCTTCCAAAGCATGCACCTAAGATAAAGATACAATTGTCTCGCTATAGGAACACACAATAGTTGGAATTTGAGAAATTTTCTGAACATTGCTATGAACACAATTAAATTGCTTCCGAAAACCTGCAAAGGTTAGGAACTGATGCCTGCACCCTTGCTGAGCACAAAACAGTTTGAACTTGGGTTCCAGGATAGTAACCACGTGTAACTCTTAAATGTGAAATCAACTGCTGACTGCTGGGATACAGTTTCAAACATATGAAACAGGTCAGCATCATTTTAGCCTCTTACTCACAGAGTGAAAACTCTACTGGCTGGGTAAGCAGTCTGGCTCTCAATTCTCTAACTCTGGGTGACTCCTTCATCTTCCCCACATCAATGTTATATATTGTTGTCTGCAGGAATGTATAAAAATTCACTAATGCAGCATCATAAGACAAATTAAACACAAAATGTGCTTTGAAAAGTTAATCAAATGCCCCAAGGGAGCGGTTTGCCTGGCATGGGACGAGGTGCTTATCCATGAAGATGTAGAAGCTGTCACTCTTGCTCTTCTGATGCCCAACAGTGAGGAGGTATGGCTGCCGACCGTGCTGGCTGCGGACATGCTCCTCCAAACTGCAGCATGACTAGGGTTGAGACAAGGAAACGGAACATTAGACAAGAATAATGTGCAGCCATGGACAAAACTATATTTAAAGTCACTATTCAAACACCTCACTGGCCAGATGTGAGTGCATATGAAGACAATTTCATTCACTTTTTAATACTCTTTTATACATGTGGCTTAGAAGTTGGAGTGGGCAATTAACCAAAAAATAACCAAAAGTGATTTCCTATTCCTAATTGATGTAATTGTGCTCAAGTCAGTGTATTTGGTTAATGCATTTGATGGGTGCTCGTCACAGCTCCGTGCTCTCAAGTCCACGTTTGGGCATGCAGAGCAGAAATGCGCCCTTGAGCGAGCATGGTTTTCCGCTTGCAAATACTGTTCCATGTATTCATATATATGATAATTATATAACTGAAAAAATTTACAATTTTTAGAACTCAGAACTCCTAAAATAAGTTGTTTGTAAAAAGTGCTTGCTTCAGCCAGTTGAAGGCACAGTGTACTTCCACATACTGTACACACTAAAGATGTGCAGCATTGTGACTGCACATGTATGAAGTTGATAAGCATAGTCCATATATGGTTGTGTCAGGGTGGCAACCAAGCAAAGTTCGAGGTGCACACATTTGCAAGATGATTTTGATTTATAAAGGATAAATTTCATACAAATGTTCATATGCCTGGTTTTACAAATCAGGTTTTTTCAGGCATGCACATTTTTTTTTTGCGTATCTGTATTTACACGCTCAAATCCACGCAAAATTTTATAAATGAGATGCCAGGACTGGTTCACATTTAGCCTAGAGTACAGATGGACGTTCGTGATTACATATATAAACAATTAATGCACTGCACACTTGTGGAATTCCTAAAAATTAGAAACTCACAAAGGCTGTCCCCATTATTAAAAAAATCTATAATGTGTGTCATTGGCAAATTAATGGAGGCAATTAGTAAAGGAAATATTGAACAATACCTGTCAAGTTCAGGTATACTGTATTACTAAGTAGTCAACAAGGTTTTATTTGGGGGAGATCATGTTTCATGATATGCACAAATACTATGAGGAAGCAACTAAAGCACTTATCTTATAGAGGTGTATATGATATTATTTATCTTGCTTATTTCCAAAAACTTCCCATAAGCTACTACAGATTCAAATAAAACAAGACTGAAGGTGCACTAAATCTAAATTTGCATCTAAATTGGTATAAAGTTGATCAAATACTGAAAGCAAAAGTTATAAATATATTAAGCAAATAAAGTCAAGTCAAGTCGGGGTTGCCGCACCCACTAGATGACGAAACAACTCGTGATTCCGGTTGGCAACCTCCCAGGCAGACACGCGGTCCAGTTCCACCCTCCAGAAATGACCCTCTATCTGCTGCAGCCAGGTGTTACGTGGGCGACCCCTTGGTCTGGTCCAGCCACACAGGTCCCTAACAATGAGGATCTTACGAGCTGGATCACCCTCGGGGAAACGCGCCACGTGGCCATAGTGCCGTAACTGACGCTTCCTCACAATGCAGGTAATGTGCCTCATTTGGGGCTCCATGAGCAACCGCTCATTCAACACAAATCAAACCAGCGGTACCCAAGGATTTTCCGGAGAAACACAGTACCAAAGGAGTCCAGTCTTCATCTCAGGTCACTGGATAGCGCCCATGTCTCGCAACCATATAGCAAGACAGGAAGCACCAGGACTGTAAAGACCTGAACCTTCGTCCTTTTGCATAGATATCGAGAGCGCCACACACCCCTTTCCAAATAAGCATATTTTAAATATACTGTAAAACAGCAAGAACTAGAAAAGTGCAATTCAATAACTGGTATTTGATCTCCATCATCAACGATTATCTCTTTTGCTGCACCTCCATCAAATCAGCAATACTGTGCAATCAATCCCATTGGCAACTTTATGTGTGATAAAATCTTGAATATTTCTTGCCCAACAAAAATCAGTTCAATAAAACATACTGTTTAAAGCTTTTGTTAAAATTGCTGGCTTCTCTCTGCATATCATTTCACTTCAAAAATGTAACTTCAACATGGGATGCACATGTGGAAAGCTCTTCTTGAGATGCACTCTAAACATATTTAAGTTTTCAGTTGCAGCAATGGGATTAGCATTCATTAGCCCCTATCAATACTCCATGTATTGTACATTTGCTCTTGCATTGTCTGTTTGTTTACACTGTGGTACCCGGCGGGGGTTCATGCCCGGCTGGGATACCCAGGAGGAGCGGAGGAGGGCTTGTGCCTCCTCCAGGACACGAGGGGGCGTCCTCCCTGGTTGCTTTGGGTCCACGGGTACAGAGCTTGGAAGCTCAACCCTGTAGGGGCCCGTGGTCACCGCCAGGAGGTGCCCAGATGCCTTGGGAGCCCTGGACCTCAGTACTTCCGCCACACCCGGAAGTGTTGGGGGAAGAGGATTGGGGACACCCGGTGGACTTCCGGTTACAATGCTAGAGCTTCCGCCACACAGGGGTGTGGCTACAGAAGCCTCAGGATGCACCTGGAGTCCTTCCGGGGTGTATAAAAGGGGCCGCCTCCCTCCAGTCAGGGGCAAGAGTCGGGTGGAAGAGGACGAAGCTTGGTGGAGAGGAGTGGAGGCAGACCAGAGACTGTAAAGGCATTGTGAGTGTGGCCAAGGACTTAAGGGGTGATTGGTGCTGAGGCACTAGGATTGTGCACTTCTATTGTAAATATAATGTATAATAAACGTGTGTGTGGTGAAACCAACATGTCTACCTGTCTGTGTCCAGGCTGTTCCCCACAACACATATATAGCTAAGCTACTAAAAACATTTTCATTTCATTACCTGGGCAGGACATTTAGATAAGACATCAGACAAAGAGGTGGAAAAACAAATATGGAATAACTCAAACATAAAAAAGGCTAATAATAACTTAATTTTTAAAATATTAAGAGGAATAGTTTGAGAAAAAAAAATTGAAGGGAATAAAGACATTGATTCGTCAGCCCCTATGACACATTTCCCACGGTAGAGCTTGCATTTTTGATGATGTAGATGCTTCTGTGATTAAACACCTTAAAAATTGCTATGTGTGCATAAGCTAGGGTATGCTACCCTTCTCTGTTGCTCCAATTCTGTTGCTTATTTAAGTAGAATGCATTTATTTTTCCACATAATAAACAGGTTTTAGCATGTTGAACTGACTGGCTCTAATGAAAGGATTTGTACTGGCTACAATAGTGAACAAAAAATTGCATAGCATTCAAAACAATAATATTACCCTTTGAAGCAGACACGGACCTGACAGTTTATGTTTTAATGTACATACATACATTCTCAAACCCACTTAGTCTAATTCAGGGTCAGTGAGGTTCATAAAATATCCTGGCAGCACTAAGTATAATACGGGAATAACCCTGAACAGGACATCAGTCCATCACAGGACATGCACACACACACACAGTCCCACTCTTACTCAGTATTGTCAGTCTACCGACCTCTCACTTCTGGAGAAACCCACACAGACAGACACACACACACAAGGAAAATATAAACTCAACAGTACAGACAAGTGGTTAATCAAAGAGTGAAATAATCTCAATTTGATTTTTTAACTAGTCAAAGCGGAGGGTAACCTTCATATTTTCATAGATCATGTAACAGCAGATGTAGCCAAGTCCACAGTATGTATTTGCCAAGAAACTGTGACCATGGAGGACTTGACTCAAACATAAAGGACTAAATCAGTTGGTGAAATTGTTAAACAATGAAGTCATACTATTAAAACTGATAAATTGAGGAGAAGAACTGAATTCTTAAGACAAGGAAAGCTGAATAAGCTTATTGGACATTTTGTAATAAGGATAATCTTACCATGTAGCTAAAATTACAAAGTAACCAAAGGCAAAATACCAGGGGGGTATTTTTCGTACGTGGATTACTTGTTTAGCCGGATGTAATTGTTGACGATTTGGCCTGATCCTGGATCTGTCGGTTTTTCGAAACTCTTGCTGGAAGTGTTGTCATACCAACACATCCTAATCCTCAAACCTGCTTGGAGCAGGTTTGTTCTATGTAAACAAGGATTAGCTCACACACTTAATCAGTGTCCATGCGTGGAATTCATTCAGTCATGACTTCGCCATTCATAAATGAGCGACCAATTGATATCGGTGCGCAAATTATAAGAAGAGAATTTCATATAGAGAGGGGTTTGCACGATCAGCAAGATCCTTTATTGCTCCCGGATGAAATTCTTTTCGAAAGACACCTCTTTAGCCGAGGGGGAATATTGTACCTCAAAAATTTATTAGGACCTTATATTCGAAGTCAAACTCGGTGAAGTCGGGCTCTCACAACCACACAGACAGTATGCATTGCTTTGAGGTTTTTTGCAAGCGGCACTTTTTTATATACTGTAGGCGATGTGGAAAATCTATCTAAAAGTGCAGTTTGCCAGGCAATTTGTAAAGTCTGTTTGGCTCTGAAAGATTTCCTTCGGGTTTTCATTGTGTTTCCTGGACACCTGCGTGTGCAGACAAAAGAGGCGTTTCATGCCATTGCAGGTACGTAATACACAGGTTAAAACACTCACAGTTCCATAAAGAATCTCACAATCAGCCTAACATTCTCATTACCCAGGATTTCCAATTGTGATTGGGGCACATGGGACTGATCCCTGTGGAGTTTGATCAAACATTATTTGGAAAATGTACCTCTCCTCCTGATGAATAATCAGACACAGTGTCTTCATCAAATATTTGACCTTCGTCAATATCTCGTTGGTCAGACACAGGTTCTAGGGATATGACATTCCCTGCAACTGACCCAACAAAAAAAGAGGGCTATATGGAACATACCTATGGCATACATTGAGGACAAATATATGCAATGACCATCCTTTACCTGAAATGAAGTGACCACTGCATCCTGCCACTGGTTCTGAGGAGGAGCTTAACCCTGGAATTCCCTCAGAAACAGGGCAATGGGCATTTTGCTGGAGAGCCAGCTCTTCTGCAGGGGTTAGGTCTGGACCGTGTGGACCTCCACCTGTTTTTTGCTTGTCTGCCTTCTTATTAGCTTTGAAATGAATGTTCTTTACATTATATATGATTATTTATGTCATCAATTCTTTAAATAGTTATATACCAATATTTACCAGTTTGAAGTATATTCTTGTACTTCACTTTAACCTGTTCCCATGTTCTCTTTGTGCTCACGTTTGATCTGGAATTATGACATATTAAATAATAATTAATCTCACATATAGGAAATGAAACGCTGCTTTCAGTAAGTACTATGCACACACATTTAATTTGTCGGCCACTTTTTGCCAGCCTTCTTTTCTGGTTTGGGCTGCTTTTGCAGTGTTACCCCTTGTGCATATTAAATCTTGAAATTCTTCATGTCCTTCGAATGAAAGGTCTTGAGCCGCTTGTGTGAAAAAATATGCGCCCGTTCTTTCGTCATTTTGTTACAGGCTATCAAAGACTTGCTGATCATGTTTTCTAGACTCAATATATATGGGCTTTTCAATCAGTGCGGGCGCGCGCATTCATCTCGTATGATTACATCCAGCTAGACTAATATACTACATGGCTGTGTTTGAAAAACCAACTTATCCCGGATGAGTTTCACTGGCATTAACTCATCCAAGATGAGGCATCTGATCTCGGATGATTTAAGCGACGTACGACAAATACCCCCAGGATAAAAACTGTAGGTAAACATTCATGGTCCTGCTCAATCAGTGTTTCATTTATTCTTTACCAGACTAGTCCTAGTTTAAAATGTGTATTTATTTGTCTTTGATCTGTATTGTCTTTTAGAATGGTCTGTCTTGTTCAGTGGACATTAGGTTTTTCCTGTATCCATTTAGCTCTTTCTCCAGCAATGTAAACAAACAGAGCTTTTGTGTGTCCACACCCTAATCAGGACATTAGAGCAATGCACTCTCTGCCTCATAAAATCCTCTACCCACCTCTGAACAAGTTGAAGAAGTAAGCAAAAATGGCCCTGTGACTGGCAAGACATGGATTTGACTTCATCCAGAATCCAAATGGAGTAGAACTGCAAAAAAAAATTTTGGAGGCTATTTTATCATGGAAGGGTTTTGGGGTGACCCTATTCTAAGTTTGTTATGTAGACCCACAGATGTGTCCTCCACCCCAACTCTTGTTCTCTTATCTTTGCACTTACCTGGACTGGAAGGAGACACAGCCTGCATCTAAAATACACTTGGCCATAGGATTAATTGATCAGTTCTGCACCCAGAGCTGGCTGCTACTGTGCTTCAGTTTGTATATTAAAGGCCATCATTTCTTTATTCATTTATACCCCAAATGGCAGGACAGAGTAAATATTAAATGCAAGCAAGAGAAGCAGACAATAAACTTTTATCCAGTCATTATACTCCTTAGCATTCTTATTCTTATTGTTGTAAAAAGTGAAAGCAAATAAAAGTAATAATAATAATAATAATAAGTTGCATATATAGAGCTCCTTTCACAAATCCAGGGTCGCTTTACATACAGAATTAAAAAAAAAAGTCAAACGTTCATAGAAGAGGAAAGGTTTAAAGGTGCAGAAGGAGAAGCAATGATAATAATAATACATTTTATTTATATAGTGCCTTTCCCATGCTCAAGGCGCTCAATCTGGGAGAGACTGAGTGAAGAAAGTTCCAGAGTTGAGGGGTTATAGCACTGAAGGACCTGCCTCCCAGGGTGGAGAGTCTGGTACAGTAAACTGGTGTGGCAAATCACCATGCAACCTGGTTATTCAGCTGTCATAGACGATGATGGCTGACACACCCAAATGGTCCCCAGGTCCACAGTGATTTACTTCACTGTGTTTTCTTGGTTCTGTCTTCTTCTCCTCCTTCCTGGTTCTTTTGTGTCTCTTCAATACTTTCACTTTAAGCTGCTGACCTTTTAAAGCTTCTCAAGGCCAAGGTGAATATCCCTAGCCTTTCTCTGTCCAATGTCATTTTGACAGGCCATATCAGTATATGTTTATGAGGTGTGCATGCATGAAGATAACCAATGGTTTGAAAGCATCACTTTTACACATGTGTAAGGTCCAGAAAATTACCATTTTACCTGTTTTTACCTTTTCATCTTGCTAGACTACACTTTTTAAAGTGTGTTTCATTTTGATAATTTAGCCTTCCACCAAGAAGAAACTACCAACACTGCCTCTACTAACACTTCCTCTTTCTGTGATTAGACAAGCTACTTGTACAGAGATCACAAGTTCAACTAAATAAGAGATCTTATAGTTTTAACATAATCAAATCCTTCTCAGCTCTTTATAAATATGAAATATAATAAATCACATTCCTTTACACAGATTTACTTGGGAGGTTAACAAAAATGTTTGTGTTCTTTTTATGCCTGTACTTGTAAATGTCTTTTGAAGACAGCTTTTATGATTATTACTAAGTGGCTAAAGGTCTGCAGAAGTGCAGAAAAGAACAAGACATTCACCATAGTAAAAATAAGTGCTGCAAAAATACAGGACCTGCGGTGGGCTGGCGCCCTGCCCGGGGTTTGTTTCCTGCCTTGCGCCACGTGTTGGCTGGGATTTGCTCCAGCAGACCCCCGTGTCCCTGTAGTTCTGATATACGGGTTGGATAATGGATGGATGGAAAATACAGGACTGAGTACTTACTAAATGTTTAATGGGAGCTAAATAACCCAACAGACCATGGATAAAACCTACCATTATGCTGAATGAAAAAAGAGAAGACACAAGCATGAAATATCAAGACTGTAAGAATGCTATGATAGTTGAAATACTGTACTGCTGTAATTATACCAATGAAAGACAATGGGAATGACTAGAGGCCCATATTCCCTGTCAGGATGCTACAGTGCCTATAAAACTATTCAGCCCTTGAGAAGTTTTCAAGTTTTATTGTTATAAAACATTGAATCTTGTGGGTTAAATTTGACTTTTTTGACACTGATCAACAAGAAAAATTCTTTAATATCGTGAATTTGACTTAACTTAATAAAAAATATGAAGCACAAAATAATGGATCATATTAAAGTTCAACACTTTGAGTCAGTTTTTACTAGATGCACCTTTGGCAGCCATGACAGCCTTGAGTCTGTGTCCACAGGTCTCTATCAGCTTTGCACATCTGGGCACTGCAAGTTTTCCCCATTCTTCTTTGCAAAACTGCCTATGCTGCATCAGGCTGCAATGGGATCATGAGAGAACAGCTGGATTGAGATCTGAACTCTGACACGGCCACTCTAGGACATTGAAATTGTTGTTTTTAAGCAATTTCTATGTAGCTTTTTTTAATCTTGGGGTCATTTTCTTGCTGGAAAAGAAATCTTCTCCAAGTTCTTGCAGACTTCATTGGGTTTTCCTCCAGACCTTTCCCAGAATTTTGCTTTATTCATTTAACCCTCTATCCTCACAAGCCTCCTAGGGCCTGCTGCGAAGAAGTGTCCCCATAGCTTGATACTTTTACCACCATATTTCACGGTGTGGATGGTGTGATTCAATTTAATCTGATGATCAAAAGGCTCAGTTTTGGTTCCATCAGACCATATATCCTTTTTTCCAGTCTGCCATGTGTCTTCAGGCAAACTCTAGCCAATATGTTATGTGACTTCCACTTTGCATTCTTCCTTAAAGGTGGTGAAGCAATCGGGCAACAGTTGTCTCTCCTATCTCAGCCACTCCTTCAGAGTTATCAAAATTTTCTTGGTGACTTCCTTAACTAGTCTTCTTGCACGATCACTAAGTTTTTGTGCATGGCATGCTTTAGGCAGAGTTAGAGCTTTTCCATACTTTTTCCATTTTTTAATGATTGATTTAACTGAACTCAAGGGATATCTAGCTATTAAATGACTTAGATATTTCCTTCTCTTCATCCCCTGACTTGTGCTTTTCAATCACCTTTTCACAATGTTGCTTAGAGTGTTGTTTTGTTTGCATTGTGTAGGTTAGGCCACCATACTGACTCATCACAAGTTGGACCTTCCAGATAAGGTGCATGTATACTAAAATCAATTGAACCCCCTTGACTACAGACAGGTTATCTACATTGAATTAACATCTAAAACCACTTGGCAGCACAAGTGATGATTTAGCTGTACCATATTAATACATATGAATACTTACATGATCAGTTATTTTTTTTACACTTAATTTAAAACACTTAGTAGAGATCTCTTTCATGTTGTGCATAGCATGCCTAGGGTCTGTGTCAGAATGTAGGAGTAGTAGTTTAATTTTGTTTTTGTATGAAAACAGTGTTGCTCTGCCTTGGTAGTGTGGGTGTGTATGAAAGCCGAACAGCCCATTGCGTTAATGGGGGAACAGGGTAATTAATTAAGCACGTGTGGATTAGTGATTTACGCTGCCATCCCTCATTATCGGCTCCATGGGTGAGAAAGGGCAGTGTCTATACTATCAATTATAAAAGGCTTAGCATAGGCAGAGTAGTGGGGAATTGTGAAGGAGAGATTGAAAGAACAAACGAAGGTGATTGCAATCAAAAAGTGAATCTGAAGTAAAGCTAGCTGGCCTGATAAACGCGAGAAAAGGAGACACAGAATGGCAATGGGCTGTAGTGTAAAGAGCAGAGTTTGCATAGACAGCAGGGTTGATCCTGCCCCACTGCAGATAGGGGCAGGGGAGATATTTTGGACATGGGATCGTTCTGTTAGGTGGCAGAAGGAGAGTCCAAGGGTTCACGGATGAAGGGTATGCCTGCTGACAGATAGCAGGATGGATGTGGTGCTCATCAGAGATGGGACTGTGGATGTTGTATGCAAGCATGAGTACAAGGAGTTTTTGGAGAGAGCATAGTGTTGTTAGAAGGCTTCGTTGGTAAAAGTCTGAGGTATGCGATGGGGCTCTGTTAGCAGATAGAGAGGAAATGTAAGGAAATGGAAATGTAAGGCGTAAGGAAATGCTTACTCTCTGAATGGGACTGCTGTTCTTTCTATATTTTTTATGGATCTTATTTATTTATTGATTTATTTATTGACTAAAGGAAATGCATTGTTTTTATGGAATTTATTTACTGTAGACATTATGGAAAATAAAAAGGCATGTATTAGCATAAATAGACATAAAACTAATTAAGAGCTTACTATAAGCATTATACTTAGTGTGAATTAGATATGTCAAGCAAATAGTTAAATAAAGGCATTGGTCATATTTCATTTTTAGTTAAGCTCAAAGCGAAACCACCAATATTGGGTAACTCAAAACATAGAGCAGGAAGAGAATGATGTACAGAAACTACCCGAGGACAGAGAAGGGGGAACAGGGAGAACATTATCCTCACAGGTGGTGCAGTGGTAGTGCTGCTGCTTTGAAGTAAGGAGATTGTGGGTTCGCTTCCCGGGTCCTCCCTGTGTGGAGAGCACTTTGAGTAGTGAGAAAAGCGCTATATGAATGTAAAGAATTATTATTATTACCTGTTGTTTGAAGGCCAGTTAGGAAAAAATGGAAGCAAGGAATGATACTAATGACGAAATGCAGAAAATATTGGTGGCCATGAAAAGCCAGTGAAAAGGCAGTTGGAGTAGTGAGTCAGAATAGACAGCAAAGGCATTGTTTCAAACGAGGTCAAGATGATAAGAAATGGTTATATAAACTGTGATTTTTGGCTTGTTCGGGGCTCAGCTCAGTTTGGCTTAATTGGGTTGAGTCCATGTTATTGTTTATTGCAATAAACCTAATTACTCTGCCTATCCTCCGACTCCTACAGCCTTCACTCAAAGTGCGGATTTTTCGCTTCAACAACATTTAAACTGCACGTGGATACTTTTCTGTTTCAATTAACACGCAATTTGCACCTTTCCACAACTTGTTGTGTCTGTCACTTTCCGCTGCTCCATCCTCAGTTTGCAATCTACTAGGGGGTGAGGTTAACAGCATCCCCCAAGCATGGTGACCCCTGACCCACTTTGACATTAAAGAGATTTTTTCTGTTAATTTGTGTCTAAAAAGCCACATTTAATCCACTGGGATTCAATGTTATATAATATGTGAAACTATAGGTGATCCAGGAGAGCTAGGTATGAAAACACCATTTGTTTTGTCTTGGTAGAGAAATATATTAATCTACTTTCCCCTTTTGTATTATTAATATGTAGCCTTTTTCAGAATACCTCAAATCTCACAGACTTACCACTGTTTATAAGGTATTGTACCATATAACTTCTCCCCACCTTCCCTTCTACATCTATAACCTCAAGCAATTAGGTGTAGTAAAAGACAAGCAGGAGTTAAGTTACAATTTAAACAATGTATTATTGGTATAATATTCATAAATAATAACAATGCAAAGTACATTTGAATATTGGCAACCATACAACCAGATAAATGGTGATGTGTAGTTTCAGGCTGCAAACAGACTTGTTAGTTACTTAAAATGTCTCTAGTTAAGGCATCATTTGTGGTCAGCTTTCTTCAGAACAGGCCACATGCCTGTCTCAATATGGCTGCCGAGCTGTGCTCTTCATTGTGTTGTCCTTTTCAGTTCATGTATCAGTTTGGTAAGAGAGAGAGAGGGTGAGATAAAGCAAACAAATTTATGGGCTTTCTCATCCAACCCCTACAGCCAATAGGGCATCATGGTACTTAAAGGCTTTTGATACAAGCCAGTTCCAAACAGCCATGCTTCAGACCAATGGGGCAAAGAACATCTTAACACCTGCCATCCCCAAAAACCATATGTTAAGGTAAAGCTTGGCAGTTAGGCAGCCTGGCTTTCCTGCGGGGGGTTGAGAGAGAGACTTTAGCAGTGAAACACTTGCCAAACTGGTTTGAGGCACATCCCCCAAATCCTGTCGTAAAATTCAAAGAGACTCAGTCCCGGTGGGAGCATGAATGCTTCTCACTAATGTAACACTAATACTGTATTATATTGCTTTGCCTAAGTTACAAATAAAGACATACAAAATATTTGTCGACTTATATGCAAAATCCTGTGGTGGGCTTGTTGTCCTGTCTAGGGTTTGTTTCCTGCCTTGCACCCTGTGTTGGCTGGGATTGGCTCCAGCAGACCCCCGTGACCCTGCAGTTAGGATATAGCGGGTTGGATAATGGATGGATGGATATGCAAAATCTCACATCACAACATCATTATAGGAGAGACTGTTGTAAGTAAAGACGGACTGTTACATATGATCAACAAGACGTTTTTCCTAGAACAGCATCATATCATTGGTGTTGATGTTTTAAGTGCCACAGGTTAATATATTAAACGAGAAGTCAGAAATAGTGGGTTGATTGGATAGACTTTCTTAAATAAAAAAAGAATTGTGGTTAAACAGGTAAAATCTAGGAATTTGACATTCTTAGACTTGTTTATATAATCAAGCCTAGTATGTTTCTCTAGAAAGCAGCATGATGCTAACTCACCTTGTCATAATCAAACAAACAAAACAATATGAGGAAATACATTTAAAACACGCTAAATGATCATAAATTGGTGAAAATCCAGACAGTAAGAGGATAAAAGACATATAATTGTAAGTTGGGAGAAAAGGAAATAGCTTCCTTAGTTACAAGATGGATAACGAGCTGCTTTGGAAACATGATGAAAGGCTCTGGAGTTCAGAGACATCAATAGATAGATAGATAGATAGATAGATAGATAGATAGATAGATAGATAGATAGATAGATAGATAGATAGATAGATAGATAGATAGATAGATAGATAGATAGATAGATACTTTATTAATCCCAAGGGGAAATTCACAATATCTGTTAGATGAAGTAGTAGTAGATCTATCTATCTATCTATCTATCTATCTATCTATCTATCTATCTATCTATCTATCTATCTATCTATCTATCTATCTATCTATCTATCTATCTATCTATCTATCTATCTATCCGGTAGAGAAGGGTTCAACACTTGTTCCTGTAGATCCAAATAAGCCATCAGGATTTTGTTTATCTGTTTGTAACTGCGTATTCACTTATGTGAATATCTTTCTAAAGTGTGTTTATGTTGTGATTTGGAGACAGGAACATGACAAAATGGTATGAGGCCTCAAAAACAAATCCAAGCATCAGGCCAGGACCTTCTTCTCTGGCTAGCCCGTAAGATGCTCACACAAGGCGGCAATTCTCCTAATTTCTACATCCTGGCTGCAGCCTTCACAGGCCTAATAATGGGGAGTTTGTCTTAAACATTTAATATACATAGAAAAATTTATTGAGGAGAGGAGAGATTCATCAAGCTTTGACTTGAAGAGATAAGTCAGACAAAACAGAAAAATGTGGAAACAATGCTCAAAACAACAAAAAATGATTTTCCTAAAAGGCAATCTAATGAAGAAGTCCAGAAAATACTATCCAAAATCAAAATACTTACTTAAAGTCTGCTACATTGTGATTACAATAAAATCAATAAAAATTAAAAAAATAAAAATAAAAAATAAACTCCACTACAAACTCATTGCTCGACTGCAGGGTCTCTCTTCTGATTGGGATTATAAAGCCAGAAGGAGGATCTAGCAGCCATGATGTCAAGGTGGTCCTACATCTGCAGCTTCACCCTCAAAATTAAGAAAACAGCAGCAAATTTATAGTCATAGAACACAAATAACAAATAATGAAAATTAACAGAAATAAGATAAAAACATTAAAACTAATAATCAAAACCAATAATAAAAATGAAAGTGCAAATGAGCCAGAGAAAGAATTCAGGAAGTAATCCATCCATCCATCCATTTTCCAACCCTCTGAATCCGAACACAGGGTCACGGGGGTCTGCCGGAGCCAATCCCAGCCAACACATGGCACAAGGCAGGAACCAATCCCGGGCAGGGTGCCAACCCACCGCAGCACACATACAAACACACCCACACACCAAGCACACACTAGGATCAATTTAGAATCACCAATCCACCTAACCTGCATGTCTTTGGACTGTGGGAGGAATATAACAGTTTTTTGTTTTATTTTAATGCTGCTTTTTTGAAATGTTTACCCTGTTTGGCATTATTTGGAGTAAGGAGAGTTACTATGAAGGTTACAATGTAGGTATAGATTTATATATAAAATAACTTCATATTTTTAAAAGGTTTCGGTGTCATTCACTGACTATAAGTACCTGTCTCTTTTTCTGCCTGTCATTTTCATTATGGGATGCAGGCATTCATGAGTGAGAATTTGTGTATATCAGCAGATGTGGCATTGTACTGTTAGTTATGTAATAAAGTAGCATGCAGCTTGTGTTTGTGGTGAAATATATAAGAATTCAGAAACAAGTAAAAGTATTAGTGCCAAAGGTACAATCGTGTGAATGACTTAGCAGTGAGGTGAAGAATACATCCAAAGTGGCTTCAAGTGACTGCCAGATAACTGCATTTGCTGTGCAAGTGAAAAGCTTGGCTAGTGATAGACAGCATTAGAGGATGTAATGTGACATTTGATCATTACACAAACAATGCCCAATGGAAGACACAGTGTCACTATTTCCAATTTTAAATTAATTTTATACTGATTGAATTTGCAAAAAATTGAACCATTTCTGTGGAATAAGGCTGGGACCAAACCAGAACAGAAAGCAGATTCCATGATAGATGCCCTTACACACACTGACCCAGTTTATATTTGCCAATCCAATTAGCAGCATGTTTTAGACAAAGAGGAGAAACCGCACTTCATGGAGGAATCCCCCTTAATCTCAGAAGAGAAAGCACTCCAGCTGGAATCAAAGCTGGGATCCATGCTGTCTGAGGAGGCAATGCAAGATTAGCAGTGATTGTTGATTCATTTACTGTACATTTTATACTTGGCATCAATCAGTTTTTCTTGATCTTTTCAACACCCACCTGCATCTGTGTGAGTAAAATAGTTACTATAGTCTAGGGGAGCAAATGCGAATCGGTATCAAAGATTCCATGTATCAGAAAGACAAAACTATGGCCAAAAACCTCAGTTGCTTTTTTTCTGACAGGGGTCAATAACAGGTAAAAGCTTAACACAAATTCTTATTCTCAGAATTCCTACTAATTGAAGGAATGACACGGTTCATATTAAGAATCTTAAACATTGATTTTGGACTGCTTGGTTGTCTATGGAAACAGATCCCTAGCTGTCAAACAACCTGATATTCTAGAATTAACATCTATTTTTATCCCTTATTACAGTTTTATTGGTCTTGAACTTGGCAAATTGTAATATAAAATATACAATAAATATTCTGACAGCAGCGAAAGTTAAAAAGTAAATTGCATACTAGAAAATTATATGCTGACATTCAGATTAATCAGAACAGTCGTCCAGAGAGCCTTTTACTGGGAGTTCATAGAGCTCATTTTCTTCTCCGCTAGCCAAGTCATTAGATGTGTATCTATGCTTTGACTGGATATCGCCTGCAACCTGTCACCTGAAAATAGGAGTGCTGCAGCCGTTCCTTTCAGACTGGCTTGCTTCAATATCACTTGCAGCTTGCAGGCATGTTTCACCAGGTGATCTCTGTTCCAATTACCCTGAAAGCAATAAAAGTTACCGGTTGATCACATTGTGTAACAATGACCTACGGCATTAACTTCTGGGAAGGATACCTTTGGATCTTGCAAAGTGCCAAGCTTTCTGTTTTCGTCCCACTATTTGTTCTTGACTAACTGCCTCATGGTGCTTTTCAAATTAATCAGTATAGAAACTCTAGAATTTATTTTTTTTCTTTATAGTGTGGTTTCAGTGAGGTGAACAAAATGATGCTATCAATGTCAACTTGAGATTTTCTTTACCGTGTGCACAAAAGCAAACCATGGACCAAATAAAGAAAAAAAGACATTTAGACATTAATGTATTATTAATAAGTTT
The DNA here is from genome assembly GCF_900747795.2 of Erpetoichthys calabaricus. Taxonomy (NCBI): domain Eukaryota; kingdom Metazoa; phylum Chordata; class Cladistia; order Polypteriformes; family Polypteridae; genus Erpetoichthys; species Erpetoichthys calabaricus. The sequence goes on along the minus strand of NC_041398.2, from coordinate 89,106,129 downwards.
TTAATATTTTCTGATTATGGAGCTGAAATTCAGTTTTTGTTATGTTATAGAGAGTTTTCATTAGGACTTGCAGTCAGGCAGTACAAAGGCAACTCATAGCAAATTCATATTATTTTCTTATACATACATTATTCAGATGTGATAGTTCTATTTATTATGAGCAGAATAAATTAGCTCAGTATGCACTTGAAAAAAAAAATGCTTCCATAGGTAATGAATTGTGGACAGTTCAGTCCAAATGAACCTTTCCAAATGGAATCAGAACGATTTCAGCACCATTTTCTGATAATATCACCAGACTTGGTGCTTCTATATGCCAGTTTTGGGAAAACTATATGGATCTTAATTGTAGCTCACTACTTGACATTTAAATAGTCTTCCATGCATATGCATCATCATTCATGAACAAGATCCTGAGATATCTGAACTCTACTACTAAGGGCACTTGTTCCCCCCTCACCTAGAAAGAGCAACCTACTCTTTTCTGAGAGACAACAATGACTTCAGACTTGGAGCCGCTTATCCTTATCTCAGTTGCTTCACACTCTGTGGCGAATCGCCTGAGTGCATGCCAAATCTGCAAAAAGCAGTAATGCTACCCCAGCTTCCCCAACTGAACACCCTTACATCCTCAGCTGTGCCTTGATATCCTGTCCATGAATGCCACAAATGAGATATCAAGCAGGTTTGAGCAGTAGCAGCTGTTCTGTGAATGCTGTAATGATCCATGGTGTTGAAGTGGCAGCGGCAGCTATTTTGTGGGTGATGTAATGGTCCATGGTGGTGAAGTGGGAGATGAGTATAAAGATACAACTCTCGGTTTACATGTCAATCTACATCTGTTTCCTCAACTATGGTCGTGAGCCATGAAGAATGACAGAACGAATGAAGTCACCAGCAGAAATCAGGTCTCATCATAGGGTAGATGGAGTGACACTTTGAGATAGGGTGAGAAGCTCACAAATGTGGGACCCTCATCTATCTACTCTTTTCCAAGAGACAACAATGACTTCAGACATGGAGGTGCATCTCAGCCACTTCACACTCGGCAGCAAATCACCTGAATGCAGATGAGACAAAGAGGACAACATCATGTGCATAAAGCAACATTGTTACCCCTGTAAACTGCTGAACACCCTCACAACCTCCGCTGTAACTTTATATACTGTTTATGAAAACCTTAAAGTTCTGTACTGGGGCGGAGTGGTGGCTCTGAGGCTAAGGATCTGTGCTGGTATCCAGAAGGTTGCCGGTTCGAATCACCGTCACTGCCTATAAGAGATCATACTCTGCTGGGCCCTTGAGCAAGACCCTTAACCTGTAATTGCTCCAGGGGCGCTGTACAATAGCTGACCCTGCACTCTGACCCTAAAGGGTATGCGAAAACTAACAAATTTCTAATACAAGAAATTATATAAGGTGAAATAAAGAATAAAAAAAAAAAGTGAGACTGGCAAGCAGATTTGGGTAGTTCTGTGGATATGTTCTGTGGAAGCTATAATGGTATGTGGTGGTGAAGTGGGAGATTTCCAGTTGTTCTACATCTCTTTCCTCAACTGTGGTAATGAGCTGTGGGTAATGACTGAAAGAATGAGGTCACGAGTACAACCAGCAGAAATGACGCTTCATCACAGGGTAAATGGGATAACACTCCGAGATAGGGTGAGAAGCTCAGAGATTCGTTAAAGCCTCAGGGCTGGGTCTCCCTGAAGCTTCTCTATTTATGTCCCACTGGGCAGACAGACTCCCTGTGGTAGACCCAGGATATGCTGGAGAGATTATACTGTATTGCTGGAGAGATTATACCGTATCTCTTGGCTGGCTTTGTATTGCCTGGAAATTTCCCAGGAAGAGCTGTAATAAGTAGCTGAGGACAGGGAAGTCCATACTGACCTGCCTGGCTTGCTGCCACTGTGACCCTCCCCAGGAAAAGCAGTTAGGAAAATGAGATGAGATGAAAAAGTATGGCACCAAAAGCCCAATATATACAATGTAAGCATCACTAAATAATCACCCAACATGAAAGGCATGGCTGAGATCTTAAACACTGCTCCCTGTTAATTATTCCTGCTCAAATGCAAACATCTTGACTGTTTCTAATATAATATACAGAATTGTATTCTCCCTTATTTATTGTTTTCTGAATAAATAGCACACTATTGGTTGTGTTCAGCTAACTGACTTGTGCAAACTTGACTTTTTAAACGTATTACATGTGCAGGTTTGTGTTTGTTGCTTTCTTCAGGAAAATGTAAAAGAAGCTTTTTAAGCCCCAGTGTGTCCATTTTATGTATTTTGTACTTCAGAAATATGGAGTTGTTCAGGAGTTGATGATTTGTTCAATTAAATGGCTTCATCTGCTTGTACATCATCAAATGTGAACAAAAATAGGTCACCACTCCTACAGAGTTTCATATTTTCAGATGTTTCCCACTTCATTTGATAAACACCTACATTTTTAAAATGTCACATATTTACAAATGCAAATGCAAAGAATATGATGATTTTCAAGTCCATTAAGCTAAGACGCTTCAACGGTACTCCCTTATCCTGATCAAATATTGATTCTTCTTTCATCGTACTCCTTTTTTCTGCCAGCAGCATCTTCCTGTTGCTAAACAAAATCAGTCATACACACCTTCAACCGATCTCGTTTATAATTTACTATGTGTAATCAAGCTTTATTCTCTTCACAGTTGCTCGCTTTTGTCATTCTCTGTTGTTTCTTATACTTTCTCTAAGACTTCTTATGTATTCAACTCATACTTATATTTTCAAATGGTGATTTTCCTTTAGGTTGGCTTGGTGGAGCAAGTGGGTTGTTAATGGTTAGCACTGCTGTGTGGAGTTTGCATGTTTTCCTCTGTTGTGTCTCCACCACTGCAGTTTTTCTCCAATCATTGAAAAATGTGAAGGACATTTTAATTGGTTACTGTAAATTGGCCTCTGTGTGAATGAACTACATCAAACAAATCAAAGTCTTCTATAATGAAACCCTGGCAATAATAATAAAAAAGAAAATAGTAACAATTGTAATTTCAAAAATGAAGGAAAAAAGTCTCTAATGAAATTCTGACTGTAACAGTAAAGTCAATCCTAACAAAATGTTATCCTGACAATGCACTGTGCATCAGCCATCCAGAGTGGGGCATTAGGGACAGGTCTTCACTGCCTGATTGGTCTTTGATCCTTCCTTAGTTATGCATGAAGGAATTAGGCAAATGCATGCAATTTAATCAGGGAATCGAAGCACAACACAAGACAGTTCTGTACTGAGGCACTGCTTTTCACACCAGAACTGTAATACCCCTTAAACCTCAGCTTGGTAAATACAGTATAAAAATCATATTTATTTTACACTCAATGAACGCATATTCTCACATCCATGTAACTATACTCCAAATTTGTTTGTGATACTTTTTAGTCTAACTATTCAGATCCCATGTGATGTACTGGCACGCAATGCTGGCTGGATAGGCTCTGGCCTCCTGCAACCCTGAAATGGATTTAATGGATTTGCGAATGTCATGTCACATTAGTGAAATTCCAAAAGGAGTTTAACCTTTTCTTTACAATATGTAAAAAATTTAAAACTCTCATTTGTTTTGACAGTTTTGGCTGAGTCCTTTTTAAATAGAATTGTATCTGCTTTTTTCAGACCTTTAATCTTTTTTGTACTTTTCAGACTCTTGAATTGTTATTCAGGGGGCTAATACTGTTGTAGTACTACAGCACTAGCACCCAGAATTTCAAAAATTTGGTTACTGTTTTATGGGAGCTTGCATATTGTGTCATGTGCACGCACTCCTTCACCAGGAACGTCAGATCCCAAAAATGTGTATATTTTTGGGTAATTGTTGTGTATAAACTTACCCTTTATGAGTGAGCATTGGTGTGTATGTGAATGTGCCCATTGGTTGCCTGGCATCCCATTCACGATATACTGTGTAAATAAAAAAAAGTTTTACCAATTATAAAATATAAGCAATATTAACAGGTGAAATACAGCTTAGACTCATTTTCAACTGAGTTTGGAATGGATTATTGCAAAATATGCAGAAGGTAAGGTCAAACCAATCTGTATGCTCAAGACTCAGCCTTCACTTCATGATCATCTGTACTACTTTGATTTAAATCCCCAAGCTGGCTCATGCAAACCCTCGTAATTAGCCATGGCAGGGCCTCAAAATCTGTTGATCACTTGTCTCATTAGTGCCCTTCCCATCACTGTTCAACTTATAATACATATTCAGAGTAACATCCATATGTCTTGTAAATTTCACTCTTTCAGTTAACATCTAAAGAATTATGAAAAGCATACATGTGGAAAAATGTAAAGGAATGTTAAAAAGACCTCCTTCTTTACAGAAAACACCAAGGTTTGGATGGGTCTGAGTTTAAATGTACATGCGCTGCATGAATAATGGGTAACTAACCTAAACGCAGTCCTTTCACATATTGTGATTTTATTGTTTTAAGATCAATGTTGTATCCATCTGCGGTGGGCTGGTGCCCTGCCCAGGGTTTGTTTCCTGCCTTGTGCCCTGTGTTGGCTGGGATTGGCTCCAGCAGACCCCAGTGACCCTGTAGTTAGGATATAGCGGGTTGGATAATGGATGGATGGATGTTGTATCCATAGACTATGAGAGTTTAGGACTCTTGCTACACACAACTATAATATATACTGCATCTTGTTAGGCATGTGGGCATAGGAAGTGTTTTATGGTTTCCCCAGGAGCATGGGGTGCAAAGTAAGAAACAGCCCTGGGATAACAAGATGGTTAAGTGGTTACTGCCACAACTTTACTATAGCTTCCATATACCTAAAGATGTGCAGTTTTTGCTGAAATTAGTCCCATGCAAATGTGTGTACTTGCGTGTAAAAGGAAACCTGAAAATGGATTGGCTCTTTGCCCAAGGCTGGTTCCAGTCTTGTGCATAATCCTGCTGGTATAGGCTATGGTTCCCTGTGACTCTTAGTTGAGTTTTAGAATGTTATGTTTTACATATATGCTGTATATGAATCTTGAGCAGCATGGTGGTGCAATGGGTAGCACTGCCACTTCCATGCTTTGTGTCTCAAGCCCAAACATTGGCTCCGTGAAGCTTGCACGTTTTACATCTATGTCTGTGAGTAAATGGTCCCTGTAATGCTCTCTCCTTCTCTCTCTCTCTCTCATTTCGCTCACAATTGGTCCATAGGTATAATCTAACATGATCAAAACTCTAGCCCTGAGATTTATTTATAGTTATAGCAAATGCTAAAACTATAGGAAATTGTCATCTATGCAAGATAAATGGTAATCTGCTTGCTGAAGTATCGCCAGTATACAGCTTAATTCTTGGGAGAAATATAACTTCTCCTACATGATCACCAGTCATAAATTTGTTGGTAATTGAATGTTTATGCGGTTTTACAATTTGTAAGCATGTGCCATTACATAGAGTTTATTTGTCGACTACTAATACACAACTGAACTACTACAGTTCTTGGCAGAGCGGATATATATATATACTTTTTTGACGTATGCATGTTAAATTGGTTGTATTCACATGAGAGTATCATTGTTGTAGTCTCCTAATGAAGACGAAAAAAAATGATATATAGATGCATACTATATGGCATACGGTTTTGAAGAAAAATGAGTGTTGCATGAAAACATGACATGAAAATGTTGCACTTCTTCACTAATTGTTTTTTTATGGCCCCCCTTTTGCCTTCAAAACTGCTGTAATTCTTCGTGCCATGGATTCATCAATGTGCTTAGGGAGTTTGGCCCATATCGACATGATAGTATCACTCAGTTGCTGCAGATTTGTTTGGCTGCACATCCATGATGTGAACCTCCCGTTCTACCACATCCCAAAGGTGCTCTATTGGATTGAGATCTGATGACTGTGGGGGCCATTTGAATACAGTGAACTCATTGGCATATTCAAGAAACCAGTTTGAGGTTATTTGAGTTTTGTAACATGGCACATTGTGGTCATTAAGGTATGGACATGGTCAGCAACAATACTCAGGTAGGTTGTGGCATTTAAATGATGCTGAATTGGTACAAAGGGTCCAAACTGTGCCAAGAAGATATCCCCCACACCATTATACCACCACCACCATCCTGAACTATTGATACTAGGCAGGATGGATCCATACTTTCATATAGTAGATGCCAAATTCTGATCCTATCATCCTATCATGTCACAGCAGGAATTGAGACTCCTTAGACGAGGCAACATTTTTCCAAACTTCTATTGTGCAATTTTGGTGATCCAGTGTTGACTGTTCTTAGCTGATAGGAGTGGCACTTGGTGTAGTCTCCTGCTGCTGTAGCTCAAGTCCTTCAAAGTTTGACATGTTGTGTGTTCAGTGATACTCTTCTGCATACCTCGGTTGTAACAAGTGGTTATTTGAGTTACTGTTGCCTTTCTATCAGCTTGAACCAGTCTGACCATTTTCCTCTCACTTCTTGCATCAGCAAGGCATTTTCCTCCAAAGACCTGCCACTCAATGGATATTTTCCCTTTTGTCGGACCATTCTCTGTAAACCTGGTTGTATGTGAAAATCCCAGTAGATCAGCAGTTTCTGAAATATTCAGAACAGCCCTTCTGGCACCAACAACAATGCCATGTTCAAAGTCACTTAAATCACTTTTCTTCCCCATTCTGATGCTCGGCTTCAGCAAGTCTTCTTCAGAATGTCTACATGACTAAATCTATTGAGTTGCTGCAATGTGATGGGTTGATTAAATATTTGTGTTAGCAAGCAGTTAAACCTAATAAAGTGGCTGTATATATAGTATTTATCAGTGTATACTTCCTATAATTTTTCTTTTTCTACAGTTTAATATGTCCCATTCTACCAGTTGTGCATGTGATGGAACCATATTTGCTCTAAAGCTACACTGAAAAATGAACTAAAGCAAAACTCTAATTAAAGCGCCTAGAAGGTTTTTATTTGTCTACCTAACCCTAAATGGTCCACATGGTTGCCTTGTTCAGGTTGTTCAGGTAATATGTATTACCACTATGTATGTATATATATATATATATATATATATATATATATATATATATATATATATATATATATATATATATATATATATATACACAAAAGGAACAAGATAAAGGGTTTGGGGGATCCACCCCGTATATTGTTAGTCTTAGCTGCAAGGCAAAATACGTGATTAGAAATGAGAGTAACCTCTTTGAACCAAGTCATATATCAGACTGCAGACCAGGGGGATCATCAGGATTATATAGTGAAGAGGGAGAAAGAGGTGGGTCATCAGGGAGGGAAGTGACGTCATTGTGGGGCAGTCTTTATGCTGAAAAAAGGGAGTGAAACTCTTAAGAGCCACTGCAAGGAATGCGAGAAGGCATTAGTGCACATAATCAGTCCCATGCTGTGCTTCAACAACAACTAGACCCTGTTGCTGACTCCCATGTGCATGTGTGTGACACGGCCCCCCCACCCCAGACCCACTGGGTCGGGAGTTCCAGGCCGCGAGGTCGTGTACCCGAGAGAGAGCATCGGCATTCGCCTGGAGGGAGCCTCTCCGATAAGTGACAGAAAACCGGTACGGTTGAAGGTCCAAAAACCACCTCGTGACACGGGGGGTCGACTCCTTATGCAATGCCATCAATTGGAGGGCTGAGTGGTCCGTGACCAGAGTAAACTCACGTCCCAGGAGGTAGTACCTCAATTGGATTACCACCCACTTAATTGCGAGAGCCTCCCTCTTGACAGCCACATATCTGGTCTCTCGATTCAGCAGTTTCCGGCTCAGGAACATTATTGGATGTTCAGTGCCACGATGCTTTGGCTCAACATGGCTCCCAGTCCTGTGGCCGAAGCATCCATCTGGAGAATGAATGGTAAAGAGAAATCAGATGTTCTCAGAACCGGTGCTGATGTTAGGGCCTGCTTTAGGTCACGGAATGTAGCCTCTGGTTTTTCCGACCATACCACAGTATTAGGTGCCCGTTTATTTGTTAAGTCAGTCAAAGGAGCTGCCCTCTCAGAGAAACGAGGAACAAACCAGCGGTAATAACCCACTAACCCTAGGAGGGCTTGTACTTGTTTCTTGACTTTCGGACGAGGCCAGTTTCAGATTAAACTGACTTTAGAGCTCTGTGGCCGGACAGTACCCTGACCTATTGGTAGCCCAAATATTTGGCCTCCATTAAACCAAAAAACATTTCTTTGGATTAATGCGGAGACCGGATCTGTCTGAAGTACCGCCTGGATGTGCAGCAGGTGTTCCTCCCACGTGTTGGAAAATATGATGACATCATCTAGGTAGGCAGCACTATAGGAGTTATGGGGCTGGAGCACTCTGTCCACCAGACGTTGAATGGTTGCGGGTGCCCCGTGTAACCCAAATGGGAGGACCCTATACTGCCAGTGCTAAAAGCGGTCTTTGGTTTAGCGGTGTCCGTTAAAGGAATTTGCCAATTCCCTTTGGTCATGTCAAGTATGGTCAGAAATAGTGCCTCACCGAGCCGCTTGAACAAATCATCTACGAGCTTCATCGAATAGGCATCGAACTGAGAGACCTGGTTAAGCCGACGGAAGTTATTACAAAAACACCAACTACCATTGGTATTTGGGACCAGGACAATAGGGCTGGACCATGGGGCTATGACTCTCTTCAATAATACCAAAGTCCAGCATGCGCCTGTTTTCCAGCTCTACCTCAGCCAGTTTTGCCTCGGGAAGCCGATAAGGTCTCTTCCTGATGGCAACCCCTGCCTCGGTTCTCGTTTACCAGGTCCGGGATCAAGTGGATCACCTTTTCCAACTCCTGTTGTTGGCTGGCGGAAAGGGTTGGTCCAAATTTAAGGGGGGATGAGCAGGCAAAGAGTGCTTGCGGGTGGGCAGAAGTGGAGTGGTGCTCCCTCTCTCTCCATGGTTTCAGCAAGTTAACATGGTATACCCGCTTGTTTGGGCGGCAGTTAGGCTGGCTGACCAGATAGTCAACAAGTCCTTTATGCTTTTTGATTTCAAAAGGGGCTTGCGAATGTACGAGGAGTTTGGAATGAGAGGTGGGAACAAGAACCAAGACACGGTTTCCCGGGTGGAACTCCCGTAGAGTCGTGCCTCGGTTATAAGAATGGGCCTGCGCTGCTTGAGCCTTACGCATGTGTTCTTGTATTATTGGCCTGATCTTGTCCAATCTATCGTGTAATTGAGCGATGTACTCAAGAATGTTGACGGATGGGAGGGCCTCCTCTTCCCAACCTTCCTTTAGGATATCCAATATAATAACTCAAAAGGAGAGAACCCATTGGAGGCCTGTGGGACTTCCCGGTAGGCAAATAAAATGAGGGGAATCAACTGATCCCAGTTTCTCCCATCCTCATTGACCACCTTACGAAGCATTTTGTTTGACAGTTTGGTTAAATCTCTCAACCAGTCCGTCGGTCTGTGGGTGGTATACTGAGGTCTTCAAACGCTTTATTCTGAGTAATTTAGCCACCTCCTTGAACATCTCTGAAGTGAATGGTGTCCCCTGATTCGTAAGGATCTCCTTGGGGATGCCGACACATGAAAAGACTCCTACTAATTCCCGAGTGATGGTTTTTGAATTAGCTGAGTGAAGGGGAACAGCTTCTGGGAATCGGGTTGCATAGACCACGAGGACCAGAATATATTTGTGTCCTCTTGCAGAGGGTTCAAGGGGTCCCACAATGTCTACCCCAATCCTTTCAAAAGGGACATCTATTAGGGGGAGAGGAACTAGAAGAGCTTCTGGGAATCTGATGCAGTTGGCACTCTGGGTAGGAGGTACAAAAGCGTCGGACCTCCTCATTTATTCCAGACGCATTGATGCGCTCCAGGGTCCTTTCGGCTCCCAGGTGGGAACCTAAGAGGTGGGCATGTGCTAGATCACAAACCTGCTGCCGGAAGGTTCGTGGGACAAGCAGCTGCGACCTTTCCTCACCGTCATGTTCAGCCACCCGATATAATAAATCGTTAAGAATAACAAAGTGGGCACCTTGTGGCATGAGCAGTGTTGTGCGTTGGCCATTAACAGAAACAACTGCATTTTTTGCATTCTTAAGGGAGTCGTCATTCCATTGCTCCTGTTTGAATGAACTGAGCATTTGCTTAAAGTGCACCTGCAAGGACAAAAGCGGGTCTTGTACGACCTCAAGGAGGGTGGTATCCGGATGCGGCGCTCTAACGGCATCATCAGACAAGGCCGGCTGTATTGTGTCATTACACCTGTACGTTTGCACGGTTGCATCACTTCTAGATGCTTGGAAAGGACATAGCGTGGAGTCAGCAACAGATGGGTTTTCTCCATTCAGCAGGAGGTCTAATTTTGTAACAGGAGTGGATACTAGTTTACCACGATTGTTGACAGATTAGTCCCTGCCCAGGACGGTTCGGGCAGCACAGCCATGGTAAGTGATTGCATTTGGCCTTTATGAGAGACCATACACACGGCCGTGGTGTAGACTCACACTTCTCCGTGAATGCAGGTTATGCTGGTCGTTTTATCAAGCCACTGTTGCGGTAAAACCAACCGGCAAGCGACAATAGAAATGTTGCTCCCGGAATCCATTAAAGTAGTGACTTTTCGCCCATTTATTATTACCCCTCCCAGGGGTAATAGGGACAGGGGATTAATCAGTGCACCATACCTTTCTGCTCGGGTCGAGCCACAGTCCATCGGCTCACTCAGAAGTGAACAGCTGGGTACGGTGTGCCCCGGCTCCCCACACTTGAAACAGCGGGGGACTGCAGCTCCTTTCTCCCTCTGCCGGTTGTTGGGGCCATCCGCTCTGTGGTTCGCTTCTCCAGAGGATGCTTTTCCTTGTTGGCTCTGCCGTAGAGGTCTCTCCGATCTCTTAGTTTGGGACGCCTCTCTATGAGGTTTATTAGTGTCTCCATGTTTTTATACAGCAACCTGTGGACTGGCTGGGCAAGGAAGTTTGGCAGTGCATTAATTAGGCCATCACAAGCGACTTGCTCAACAATTTGCCGTGCATCATTTAATTCGGGCTTAAGCCAGTGGCCGCTGATGCCCCACATCTCGAACGCTTGTGCTCTAGTGGGTTTCTCTGGGTCAAAGCACCAAGTGCGCCACAACCTTGCCTGCTGATCTGCAGTAATGCCAAAGCGTTGGAGGATATCCGTCTTGAGACGGTCATAGTCGACGGCATCTTCTGCCTAGAGATCGTAACAGGCCTTTTGAGCTTCGCCCTTTAGGGATCGCCTAGTATGCCGCCCCACACTTCTCTTGGCCATCTATACTGGGTCGCTGTTCTCTCGAAGATAGTAAAATATGTGTTAACATCGTCGGCGTTTGTAAGAGGGACCAATACCTGGAAGGGTGTCCCATTTTGATCCAAGCGTAAAGTAAGGCGAGCCTCTATTCGGGCCTCGGACTCTTCAAGTCATAGCTGTAGCCTTTACATTTCTGCTGCCATATTAGTGAGAACCGCATTCAGGTCTTGCTCGTCAGACATGGCGAGAAAAGATCCTGCTGACTACGCCAACTGTAAGAATACAAAAGGAACAAGATAAAGGATTTGGGGGATCCACCCCATATATTGTTAGTCTTAGCTGCAAGGCAAAATATGTGATTAGGAACGAGAGTAACCTCTTCGAACCAAGTCATATATCAGACTGCAGACCATGGGGATCATTGGGATTATATAGTGAAGAGGGAGGAAGAGGTGGGTCATCAGGGGGGAAGTGACATCATTGTAGGGCAGTCTTTATGCTGAAAACAGGAAGTGATACTCTTAAGAGCCTCTGCAAGGAATGAGAGAAGGCATTAGTGCACATAATCAGTCCCATTCTGTGCTTCAACAACAACTAGACCCTGTCGCCGACTCCCATGTGCACGTGTGTGACAATATATATTGTGACAGATTGGGGGCGCTATTGCTCCCTTTGAACCCTCAGACCAGATGCCTGACACCAGATAAAAGTCCAAATTATTATTTTATTATAATAACACAGTGCACAAAGCACCCTCCACTCCACAATACTCAAATAAATACACAATACTCTAATCAATAACCAATCCTCCACACTCCCAGACGTGTTGCCACACTTCCACCCAGCTCAGCTCATCCGTCTGGGATTTCCCACAGTCCTTTATAGTCCATGACCCGGAAGTGCTTCTGAGCCCTCAGTCCATGTGATTATCCAGCACTTTCGGGTCAGGTAAAAACTCCTCTTCTTTATCCCGGAAGTATGTCATTCCCTCTGTCGCTATGATTAAGACGCACTTCCAGGTTATAAGGCAAATAACAATCCCTGGGCCTCCCTGCAGCGACTCCTGGTGGCCCCCATGGTATCCAGCAGGGTTGTGCATTAAAACTCCCCTGTCCTTGATTCCCTGCTGGCATTCGGGGCACCTCCATGCTGCAAGGAGGGCCCCATCTGGCGGCCTGGGTGTATTGGCCGGGATGAATGGCTTGCCATATCTCACAGTACCACCCCCCCCCCCAAGCAAAGAATCATGATTCTGAGCGGCCAGCCCCGCGAGGGATGTCTTCCTCCAGGAGGAGCTGTTGGTCGGGCCTTGGCGATGTCTCAAATATTTCCTGGAGAATCTAGGGGAACCATTATATGAAAAAGACCTCTGATCCACTGTCCTCCGAGGACAACTTCACCATACATGGCCCGGCCGGCGGCACTCGTAACAGAGCCGCCGTTCTCCTACTGGTTTCCCTCTGCGAGACTGGAAACAGTCAGGAAACTTCCGCTCCGCCCCATTGTCCACTGAGGAGGGTTCCACAGCCGAAATTTAGCGGCCATATCTCACTCTATATATATATATATATATATATATATACAATTTGGTATTTTAGACTTAGTGTCAGATCTGGTTGTGGCAGCATCATGTTTTAGGAAAGCTTACCTTCAGCTGGGAGAAAGGATCAATGTGTTTTGCTACAAATCCTGGTGGATAAAGTTAAAGAAAGAATGGTGCAGTTCATCACAATAATAATAAGAAGCACACAGCCATCTGAACCAAGAAATAATTTAAAAAGGAAGATAAATGTCCCATAATTGCCCAGTCAGAGCATGGATGTCAGTCCTGTAAGGTTTTATGGATTTAGCTAAAGGTGAGTGTCCACAGGAGTGTCCACTCTTAATTGGACTGAACATTATCATGGCTACAAAGAAAAGTAGGATAAAATAAAAAGTTTAGAAATGCCTGATTATTCAGACTTACTAAACCAAAAGGTTCTTCCACAAAGTATTAGTTAAAGTGCCAGTGTAACCAAGGCTTTGACAAGTTTTTCTTTTTTTAAGTTGTTTTTTTCTTAAATAATTTTTTCACTTAAATATTACTGGTTACAAGGTCTTATTGAAGGTGGAAAAAGTCTGTTATAACTTTAGCTTTTACATTAACAAAAGCTGAAATTTCAATGACAGTGTGTACTTTTGATAGCCTCTTTATTTAATCATAAACTATTTACAACAACAACATTTATTTATATAGCACATTTTCATACAAAAAAGTAGCTCAAAGTGCTTTACATAATGAAGAAAAGAAAAATAAAAGACAAAATAAGAAATTTAAAATAAGACAACATTAGTTAACATAGAAAAAGAGGGGGGACAGAAAAAACAAAAAAAAAAACTCCAGACGGCTGGAGAAAAAAATAAAATCTGCAGGGGTTCCAGGCCACGAGACCACCCAGTCCCCTCTGGACATTCTACCTAACATAAATGAAATAGTCCTCTTTGTATTTAGGGTTCTCACGGAAGGACTTGATGATGATGGTCATGCAGACTTCTGGCTTTTAATCTATCACAGTTGGAACATCACGGTGCTTTGAGTAGATGGTCACCAAAAGGACACCGGAAAAGGAAGCAGAAGAGAGAGTAGGGGTTAGTACAGATTTTAGAGCCACCATGAATAGTTATTATAATGAATTGGATATACAGAGTATCAGGATTAAAATTTAGATGGTTTTGGAGATTTTTTTAAATTTTGGTCTTTTAAGAAAGGGCTTTCATTTTGCAAGATGTTGCCAGGGGTAATGACACCACCGGAATGAAAAGGAGCATGGGAAAATTACCATGAAACATCTTCAATCAAAAAAGACGACATATGGACAAAACTGGAAATGTGCATATGCACAAAAAAAATTCAGATGCATTAAACTGTGCGTACACCAAGTTCCACACACTTCCACATGATAAATCCCAAATGAACATGAAATTTAACACACATGCACGCACCTGGAACCCCACCCCGACTCCTCCCAGAATTTTGCATATTTGAATATGCAAGTCAATATAAAGAGCCCCTTCCATTTAGCATTTTGTTAAAGACAATGGCAGAAGCACGTGGAAAAAAGAAGAATTTCAGAGAAAGCAAAATGGAGGCAAGGAAGAACATGCTATTTGTTAGCTTAAGCAACAAAGGAAAACTGATGGAGTGATTCAGAGTGGTGGAGACACTCAAAAGTTCAAGTTCAGAAAGTCGCACAGTGCCCGAAATAAAAAAGAAGTGGTCAAATATCAGAGTCAATGGGAAAAGCCATGTTGCAGCCAACCCTTTATTAATTCTGTTTTGGACAATATTACAAAAGCAGACCCCTGTGCCAAGGATGTGAATCCACACAGTAATGGTATTGCTGTGCCCAGCACATCTTCAGCACTGACTACTTATACACCTCAGAAACTGCCGGGCAACCATCTGGCTGTGTGCTGACAGACGCTGTTCTGGAGTCCCAAAATACAATAGTGGATGCTTTAAGAGATGTATCCAATGACATAAGAAATAAGAAAGGGCTCTACTCTGTTATATTGACCACAAATTAAATGTAGTGGTTAAAAAATAAATGCTGCATCTGATAACCTGTTTTCATGTTCTGTTAGTTACATTCAAACGAAGTTATAACTGTCAGATTTGACTGATCATTTGGTGGGTCAGGTTCAACATACCGCATCTATTCAGCTAGGGGCAAGCCATGATTGTGTGCCACATTCTTGCACAATCCACACCCTTTCTGTGGACTATAGTGCAGCACATTAACAGAGTGGAAATGTTTTCCATTTACATAAACAAATTCATTCTCTCAAGGTGCCTTTATAATGTAGCATCTGCACCAAGCGCCACAATGGATGGATTCTCTTCTCTTTGCATGGCTCTTTGAGGTAACTCGCGATACTTAAAAGGACTGCTTGCCTTTTGCTGCACTAGCTGGAAAAAACACCTGCGACTGTGATGAGTAGTCATTTTTATCAGCTCTCCTGCTATAGATAATAATGTAATGCCAGCTCATTCTTTTGTAGATTCATCCCTGGCTGATGCAACTTGTCCAACATCGTTGCAATAGCAATGTGAGTGCAGTTGACTACTCCAATTACATTTGGAAAACCGGATGTTGCTGTGAATTGCACTTTTATGTTTGCTAGTTCAACCACAGTGTGAGAAAATCTTATATATCTGGATGACAAGCGAATAATACCATTCCATGCAAGTGGCATGACATGGCTCAGTGATGTTTCTGAAATACCCGATCATCAGCAAGTTCATGTTGAAAAGCTTCTGTGGCTAAAACCCAAGAGTGGACGGAACTTGGAAAGGGGCAGGAAGAGCACAATTCCTCAAACTCTGCCTTTGTAAAGCTGGCACCAGTTCAGCCCACAGCTCTAAGAGAATAGCTCTTGGAAATCAAAATTGACTTAGAAGCCAGTCATCATCATTTAATAAATATGTGCTCTCTTCAAATTCTTCCATTTGTGATGTCTTCGAACAACATTAAAGAAGCTATGGTAGTTGGAATAGTTTGGCCATTCCATGCACCATTTTATTGTTACAGAATGATTACAATCAAGCAAATGAAATTTGTAAACGATATGCAATTATTTCCAGTGTATTTGATAAATCCTGCGTCACTTGCGCAAATCTGAAAAAAGGGAGACCACACAGAAACAGTAGCACTGCTTTGACGCTGGGTACTGCCCGTTTGCAAAACCAAGCAAAAAAGTGCGTAGCCATGGGACAGGGTTTCTGTGAAAATGTGAATGGCTTTACACCAAGTTTAATTTTTATACATCTCAAAGTGTGTGCGGAAATGGGCGTATGCAACATTTTTATGCATACACACCATTTTATACATGAGGCCCCTTGTGAGGCATGATGCCACATTGGGGTAATAGTTGAAGTAATGGCACAGGACTGAGAAAGAGAGAGAAAGCTGAGGCTTTGCTGACATCATTTAATATTCGCCATCAATACTTTACAGATCTGTTTGAATCTCTGTTAAGACAGAAAATAAGGCCAGAGATGTCTGCCCTTCCAAAAGAGAACTGGCAGGAGATCAAAACTTTGCTTTCTACCTGCCAGGTGGGCAGTACCTGGCCCTTGACCTGGGGGGTCTGCAAACCCTTATTTGTGGAATTTATAGCATAAATGTTGTATTTGAGTTCCTCAGGACCCAGAGAAGTAGCCTCTGGAGGGGATTTCAGTCTAGACTCCCTTTAGAAAAAGATGTTCTGTCCCAACAACAGACATGATTAGGGGTATAAGGCCACCTTGGGCCAGAAATGAAATTGATTTGGAGTTTGGGAAGAGTGTTTGGGGAAAAGGGTAACATGTAGGTGTAATAGGCAATAGAGGTCAGGGTCATGAGCCTGAGAGAGATGGCAAGTGGGAGAGAGAATGAGAGAACAACAATTAAGTTGTGGTACTTTGAAGTTGCTGTCACTCAGAGCTGTTATGTTGCAGTAGCACATGCTCCTTTTGTTCATCTCTCTCTGAGTGTATGTGTTTACTTTCATAAATACAAAGCTTATATACTTTTGTCCTCCTTTGAGTAAAGAAACAACACAAGCTCACCCTCTCCTTTTACGCTTTTTGGTTATTCTGATTATGATTTTATTACACTGAAAAGAGGAAGTATAATTGAATAATGAACTTTAAAAAATGCTTATTAAATGGAAAGAGCAACAAAAATGAATAATCAATGTTGACAGAGGCTAAACAAGAAACCTTTAAAAAAACATATACATAATCAATTAAAAAGAATTTTAATTAAAACCCCAAAATAATCAATCAGGTAATAAACACTACTTAATTAATACCTGAAGGGCAAGTGGTTGAGAGCAAAGATCTAAAACCTTCATTGACAAGAATTTAAGATTCAGAAATAATGCACTTTAAATCCAAAAAGGAAAAACAAAAGAACTCCAAAAATATCAGCCTTGGATTTAAGTTCCTATAAAAATAGCTCAGACCAACATTAAAACTTCTGCAAGTCTCCAAAATTCCAGAGAGCAAGTAAGGCTTATTGAAAAAGAAAACTGAAGACTAAATAGTATAGCGGAATTTGTTTGGAAAACTACTACCACAAGACAAAAGGGTTGAGCAGTGCACTATGGGATTCCTTATCTATTTATCAAACAGCCTCCACACATAGGATATGTACACACTACTACTTTTTACATTTAAAAACAATCTCTGTGCACACTATTGTTTTCTCATCATTTATGAATGTATCTGTGTCCAGGCTAACACAACCGAAAATGTATATGAAGCACACTAGATGTTTGTCTACATGGAGCAAGTGTGCATTTCTGCAAGAATCCTCAATGCAGTTGTAACATCACCAGCCACAGGATTTACTGTAATCTAAAAGCTATAGCGACCAGTATATTATTTGCCCTTTGTGCATGCATGGAATATTCAAACTGTACAATATGCATTAAAGATACATACAGGTGAACAACACCACAAGTGCCATGGAAAGCAACTCCTCTGTCTCTGCTATGTTGGAATATGGATTTTCTTCCATGAAATATGTAAACGATCACGGAATTAGACATTGTAACGAGAAGGATCCAATCAGGGAAGGGCTACGTGATAAGAACAAGCAAATTAGAGTATGATTAGAGCCTGCATTTTTAAAAGGCTCTTTTCACCCATCAGCACTGCAACGTCAAGCTGCTGTTTTCAGAAGTGTATGGCTCTGGAGAGAGTTTTCAAAAGTATCCATTTTTAGGGGTTAAAAATGCTAGGGTAGTGTGGACACTAGGCAAAATGTCTACAGTCTGCTTTTTAAATGAAAAGTAGTAGCGTGCACTCAGCCTTAGTAGTTGCTAACTATAAATTTCACACACATTTTTCTTTTCACAGACAACTATAGACACTTGGAATAAGCTACCAAGTAACATAAGCAGACAGTAAGACTTTAGTGACTTTCAAAACTAGACTTGATGTTTGTTTAGAAGAATTAAATGGATATGACTAACAATCTTTGTTGGGCTGAATGGCTTGTTCTCGTCTAGATTGTTCTAATGTTCTAATGCTTTTATTAAGTACACTTGATTAGGGGGTGTAGAGAAGGTCATCCACCTGAAGCTATGCGTGTTAGGGCCCAGCCAGTACTTGGATGGGAGACCATCTAGGAAAGGTTTGGGTTGCTGCTGGAAAAGGTGTTTGTCAGACCAGCAGGGAGTGCTTACCCTGTGGTCTGAATGTGGATCCCAATACCCCTGTGCAGTGATGGGGACCCTGTGCTCTCAAAATGGCACCATCCTTCGGATGAGACGTCAATCTAATGTCCAGACTCTCTGTCATCATAAAAGATCCCTGGGCATCCTTCGTAAAGAGCTGGGTGCATTTCCAATATCCTGGATAAAATGCCTGCCACGGCCTAGTCCTTCTGGCCTCCTAAGCATCCCCTCTCCCTAATTGGCTATCTCTCTCACCATTTCACCACCTAATAGCTCACATGTGGAGAGTGTACTGGAGCAATAATGGCTGCCGTCGCCACTTTGAGTAGTAAGAAATGCACTATATAAATGTAAGAAAGTATTATTAAACTACTTATATTAAACGATTATTAAACTTCAATCAATCAATCGCATCAGTTGTGCATTAACGGCGAAGCGAGGTTCTCTTTCCTCTGTGGTTTTGTTTTGCAGACATGCTTGCCTCCATTGTCTATCAGCAGTTAAGCGAGTTTCCCTCTCCTCGTAGGTTTCATTTTGCTGATGTGCTCATCTAGTTGGGTATTGGTGGCTAAACGAGTTTCTCTTTCCTCTGCGGTTTCACTTTGGTGACAGAGATGCTTTCTTTGAGCTTCATGCTATAGCCTTGCACAGAGACACAGACACTTCCATATGTAGATGTTTATATATAAGATAAGAGTCAATAACACCTAAAGGGAGCTCCACTTAAACTTTGACAAATAACTGTGTAAAAAAGCAATACATATTGACACATGGATGGAGTTCATGCAAGGTCTCAGACCAGTGACAAAAAAACTATTTTGCCTTTTTTTTTTTTTAAATATACGGGAAACATAGTAGTAAAGCTAATATTTGTTGTATGCATGTTAATTCCTTCTCTTGATCAAATCTTCTGGAAGTATAATTATGGTTTGTTACGTGTTTGTATATTAAAGGATATGTTTATTAGCAGCCTTAGGTTCATCATTCAGCTTCCTAGTATGACTTTGGTAAGCACTTTTCCTCAGCAAGTCAACTGAAATTGAGAAGGTGGCCAGTAGAATCTAGACAATGTGACAGCAGCTGACCAGGAAAATATCTTGAAATGCTGAGGTTTTCCAAATTGCAACAGCAAGTTAAGAACAGAGATAGAATGAACTTGAAGTATTGCTTTAATGACTTCTTTTGTGACAAAAAGTAGCCATCAGAAAAGCTAACCATTTACCTGCTGCAACTGAGAGCTTGGCTGAAAAACACAAGAAGTGCCTTCATATTCTGATGTAGGAGCAAAGAACAGGCATAGTTTCCCATAAGTCATTGCAGCAAGCAAACTGCAACTACTGATAAAACATCATATAAATGTGAGACTGTCAGCTAACTGAGTGAAAAAAGCCAAAAACTAGCTGTGAAATCTCATGCTGTTCTAAATACTTGAATGAGCAAAGGTAAATCTGCCAAAATAAATGGGCAAAACAACACACCTTCTCAGTGTGCACAGCTGGTTAGAAAGCTATTCCAAAAGGCTCAAAGTTTTTTATTAAGGCAGTTATTAACTCAACCAAATAATAAAGTTTGGATCTGAATACTTACACAAGATACATATTTCAGTAGACTAATGTTAATATTATCTAAGAAATATCTCATTTTGTCTTTTTTTTTTTTTTTTATTTCCTGAGAATATGTGTTTTAAGTACAAGACCAAAGGGAGACAGCAACTCAGCAGACCAGTGTGGGAAGGTAAGACCCGTTATGTAGCAGTAGTCCATGTTACAATCATATGAAAAAGTTTGGGAACCCCTCTTAATTCTTTGGATTTTTTCTCATTGGCTGAGCTTTCAAAGTAGCAACTTCCATTTAATATATGACATGCCTTATGGAAACAGTAGTATTTCAGCAGTGACATTAAGTTTATTGGATTAACAGAAAATATGCATTATAACAAAATTAGACAGGTGCATAAATTTGGGCACCCCAACACAGAGATTATATCAATACTTAGTTGAGCCTCCTTTTGCAAATATAACAGCCTCTAGACGCCTCCTATAGCCTTTGATGAGAATCTGGATTCTGGATGGAGGTATTTTTGACCATTCTTCCATACAAAATCTTTCCAGTTCAGTTAAATTTGATGGCTGCCGAGCATGGACAGCCTGCTTCAAATCATCCTATAGATTTTCGCTGATATTCAAGTGAGGGGACTGTGAAGGCCATTCCAGAACATTGTACTTCTCCCTCTGCATGAATGCCTTTGTAGATTTCAAACTGTGTTTTGGGTCATTGTCTTTTTGGAATATTCAACCCCTGCGTAACTTCAACTTTGTGACTGATGCTTGAATATTATCCTGAAGAATTTGTTGATATTGGGTTGAATTCATCCGACCCTCGACTTTAACAAGGGCCCCAGTCCCTGAACTAGCCCCACAGCCCCACAGCATGATGGAACCTCCACCAAATTTGATAGTAGGTAGCAGGTGTTTTTCTTGGAATGCAGTGTTCTTCTTCCGCCATGCAAAGCACTTTTTGTTATGACCAAATAACTCAATTTTTGTCTCATCAGTCCAAAGCACTTTGTTCCAAAATGAATCTGGCTTGTCTAAATGAGCATTTGCATACAACAAGCGACTCTGTTTGTGGTGTGAGTGCAGAAAGGGCTTCTTTCTCATCACCCTGCCATACAGATGTTCTTTGTGCAAATTGCACTGCATTGTAGAACGATGTACAGATACACCATCTGCAGCAAGATGTTCTTGCAGGTCTTTGGAGGTGATCTGTGGGTTGTCTGTAACGATTCTTACAATCCTGCGCATATGCCACTCCTGTATTTTTCTTGGCCTGCCAGACTTGGGTTTAACAGCAACTGTGCTTGTGGCCTTTCATTTCCTGATTACATCCCTTACAGTTGAAACTGACAGTTTAAACCTCTGAGATAGCTCTTTGTAACCTTCCCCTAAACCATGAGACTGAACAATCTTTGTTTTCAGATCTTTTGAGAGTTGCTTTGAGGATCCCATGCTGTAACTCTTCAGAGGAGAGTCAAAGGGAAGCACAACTTGCAACTGACCACCTTAAATACCTTTTCTCATGATTGGACACAACTGTCTATGAAGTTCAAGGCTTAACGAGCTGATCCAACCAATTTGGTGTTGTAAGTAATCAGTATTGAGCAGTGACATGCATTCAAATCAGCAAAATTTAAAGGGGACCCAAATTTTTGCACAGCCAGTTTTTCACATTTGATTTAATTTAATACAACTAAATACTGCTTCACTAAAAATCTTTGTTCGGAAAACACCCCAGTACTCAGATGTTCCTAGGAAATGAAAGACATACCACTGTTATCTTTTTTTTTTGTTGAAAGTAAATTATTATGCAGGCTGAGTGGGGTTCCCAAACTTTTTCATATGACTGTATGTATGGTGCTTTAAGAGTGCAACAAGCAGGGGCGTCAATGCAAGGAAGGTGGGTGAGAGTGAGGGATATTCCTTTGAGACACTAGAAGGCAAATGACCAAGCAGATGTCAAAGGTGTCTGGCCTTATTTCCAGAGTGTAATAGAGCCGACAAAAACACACAAGGCATACCAGCCAGCAGGTGGCATCTTCATGTCCGTGTAATGGGCTATGAATTGGTGTTTCAAACAAAAGGACATTTCTGTGTGTTGCTTTTAGGAAAAACACGTAAATAATAAATGCATTGTAAAAGCCAAGAGATGAAGAGGCAATAGACTCCCTTTATTTGAGACTGGGATAAGTGAAAAGGCAACACAATAAATGAAAATGTATTTGCTTCTTTCTCCTGTTTCTAGCATCAACAAGAACAACAACATTGTGACGTTATTTCTATTCTCCAGTTGCCTGAGAAATGTAGGTAGCTAGCAATCCAAGTAAGAGACTCAATCATTTAACACCTACTCGTGACTTATAGTTTATAGTTGACTTTATAGCTGTTCATTCTGGAGAGCTCTCTTAGTCTTACGTTTGGGAGGACAGGTGACATTAAGACTCATTAAGGGAGGAAGCAGTCAGGTTGAAGAATGACAAGCCATCTGTAACAATATAGCCTAGGCCAAGGACCTGCATTCAGCAAGGTAGGACATCACCTTCTTCAGAACAAGAGAGAAGCCAAAACCTCAATTAAAATTAAGCTGGACCCGGGGAAGCAGCTCTGATTTCCATACAGCATCACAAAGACAACCCTAAGACTGGATATTGTGCTATTCTCTGGAACATCAAGGCAGGTGGTCATGCAGGAGCTCAGGTTTCCTTGGTAGGAATGGCCGGAAGAAGCCAGAGAGATGAAGAAAGCCACGTATATAGACTTGGTGGAGGAGTGCCATAGATGAGGTAGCATTAGCGGTGTCTGCCTATTGAAGTGGGCTGCAGAGGGTTTTTGAAATAAGTCTCTGTGCAAGGCATTTAGTTTCCTAGGCATTATTAGAGCACATTGAAGATAGACCATCAGTGGAAGCAACAGAGGCAGCAGAGAAAGCCTCAAACTGGCTGTGAATTAGGAGGGGCCATTTGTGGAGACATGGATTAAACTTGGATACAGGGCAGAAACTGATCATGCCAGGGTGGGTTGTCTGGGTGAGAGTGTATGATGTTAAAAGACCCAGAAACATAATCAGCCCAGAGAGCTCATTTCGTCTGATTGTTAAGGATAGTTAAGATAAAGGCTCATTACAGGAGGAAGTGGTCATGTTTGAAAATGAGAGAGAGAGAGATGAAAGGTGAGAAGGAAGTGCATTTTATGTGGTGCTTGTGAGATATGCAAGTGAATGAGCCACCCTACCTGATAGGACAGAGGAAACATAATGAAGGCCCAGAGTAGAAGCAGCGTTTTTTTTTTTACTTGGTTTTCTCCATTTTTGTGAAAGTCCCTTGTGTAATTTAAAACAGAAGTACTGATTTTATTATTTGTGGTTCCACTGGAATCATTCCAGACACCACAAGGACACCCTCACCTTTTACAATATATACACACAACTCAGCTATAAAATACTAAGAATAGTCACTTAGTGGCCTTATGGAGAAAAATTCACAAATTAAAGATTCAAGGGAGGCATTTTGTAAGAGCATTGGATTGTATTGCTTATTTTATTGCTCTTTGTAAGATGAAGGTTTGGAATTGCTTAAATGGAGCAGAAAAATGTACTCCACAATCTACAGACAATAGTAACACATATAATTAGGCAAGGAGATGACATTGCTACGCTACCTTCTAAATTTACCTGCTTAATAGATAATAGGCTAAAATTGTTAATACATTGTTATCGTGGATAAGAGGCTGACATCCAAGTAAAATGTTAAAATATTACTGTATACTTATAACAGCTAATTCTTCTAATAAATCAGTAGTCTCTATAATATCTCCAGACATTATTTACTGCAAACTAAATTAGAATTTTGGGCAAAAAAACCTGTGGAATGATCACAAAGCCCATGCCAGATTTGTGTTGATCCGTCAGCTGCAGTAAAATGACCTCATGAACTGAGTAAAAGATAAAACCATCTAGCTGAGGTAGGGAATAACCTCTTGTGACTTCAGTAGACTAGATAACACATACAAAGAAGCCAGAGATCAGGAATAATAAGAAATGCTTGCTGTGGCATCCATGCTGGCTGAAAAAAATAATACAGCTGCAAGTAGCAGTGGCCAAGGCTCCACAAATAAATAAAGCATCTGGCCATTTCAGTGAGCCACCTTTGCAGCTCCTTCCAGGTCCCCTTGGCTTTGTTCCATCTGATGACCTCTCCTGACATCCCAGACACGCCTTATAAAAGAGTGGCTTGCTCAGCTGAGCCCACCATGACCTTAATTAGCTCAAATTGTCCATCTCCCTCTAGATGAATATCAGATCGTCTTCTGCACAGGTGCAGTTAATTCATTATAGTTTAATTTAGAACTGTGTTTGAAATGAGAAAAATAATACATGCCAAATCAAAGCGTGGGAATATAACATTCCTCATAAAGAACTCTGTGGTCTCTTTTCATGTTTATGTTTTATTTTATTCAGAAATATGACCACAGTTACTGAAAGTGCATTTTTAGTACCACTCACGAATATGAATAACATTTTACAAGTACATTACGGAATAACTGTTTACCTGATACAGTAATAAAAACAGCAGCAGAGGCCCCATATTCATGATTTTTGAAATGTACTACTGATGTCCTGTTGGAATTACGAACACCTTCTAAAGCTGTTTCTTGTTAAATTATGAATGAATTGAGTTCACAATAATTCAAATATTCCATCCATCCATCCATTTTCTAATCCCGCTTATCCAGGGCAGGGGGCGTGCCGTTTTCTGGGCCACTGTGATGACCTAATTCAGATATTACCTTTCAAAAATATTTTTAAACAAAAGAAGAATCAAAATGGAGAATTAAAGGAATACTCCACCCAAAAATATTTTTAGATTTTACCTACACCCAATAGTTTGAAGTGAGGTCTAAATAAAAAAATTAAAATATTTTCATGCAGAATGGAGACAGCAAAATTTATCATAGGCATCTATGGTGACCATTGCTGGATAACAGCAAACAATATTAAAAACCTCCTTGAAAAAAATTCAAATTTAAAATGATCTAGTTGTAAATTCACAACATCCTAGACACATATATTTTTGCTAAAATATTCATCCATGCATTATTCAACCCGCTATATCCTAACTACAGGGTCACAGGGGTCTGCTGGAGCCAATCCCAGCTAGCACAGGGAGATAGGCAGGAAACAAACCCCGGGAAGGGCGCCAGCCCACCGCAGGGCACACACACACACACCAAGCACACACTAGGGACAATTTAGGATTGCCAATGCACCTAACCTGCATGTCTTTGGACTGTGGGAAGAAACTGGAGTACCCGGAGGAAACCCACGGAGAACATGCAAACTCCATGCAGGGAGGACCCGGGAAGAGAACCCACGTCTCCTAACTGCGAGGCAGCAGTGCTACCACTGCACCACTGTGCCACCCCTGCTAAAATATTAATATTGTTAAATAAAATAAAAATTTTATCATGAATCAATGAAAATATAATCATGAGCATTTGAATTGAAGACTTGCCCCCCCACCAGCTCATTCATTGCTCAGGAGTCCAGCCCAGTAACCACTTATTCATCGATTAAAAGTTTACGAAAAGTGAGTGAAAACGTATAACAGGAAGAGAATATCCCTTGGACTTGTCCATATCTGAGATGCTTTAACAAGCAGAAGGTCAAATCACCCGTGGAGCTTCGCAGACTGCCTCTCTCTCTCATGAGGCTCATTACTCAGTGCTTGCTTAGAGGTGAGGCTCACAGTGTCACACTCTGGACTCTCACATGACATGACGGCTGGTTATGGGTGCACTCAAACATTACATTAATGAAGGCTACAGTTGAAAATTGTTGAAAAGTTCTGTGTGGTGATTTGAACATCAGCAACACAGCCTAGGATATATAGAACTAAATGCAAATGGCAGAATAGATTGATAGATGGTTCGATGAATAGATAGATAGATATTCTATCAAGGGCAGTTTAGTGATACAGTGCTCGGTGCTGTTGCCTTACAAATCCAATGTCTGGGACTTAATCATGCATCTGGCTGCTGTCTATATGGAGAAGGTGAATTCTCTATGTCTGTCTGTTTTTTTTCCTAAGTGCTTCAGTTTCCCCCACATCATAGAAACAATTAGCCCAATTCACCATCCCATAGTCTCCCTGTAAGTGTGAATGGGCCTTGCAATTGATTGCTACCTCATCCAGGATGTGTCCCTTCCTTGTGGTGAAACCATGAATTAGATAATGTGGGTTTGAGGATATAATGCTGTGTTATGCTATCAACTATTAGAGATAGGAAACATTTTTATGTGACATGATATGCTAACTGCAGTTAATTCTGCAACAAACACTAAACAAACATTAGAAGCATTTAACATGTAAAAAGTAGTTAGCAATTAGCAATTCATAAATAGTCCTTTTGCTTAAATTTATTATTTAAGTTCACAGCATAAGGGGCTTAAGGAACCTGTGTGCTTAATTGAGTTTACTTTAGTCTATATTTAGCTGTAATTTGCTATGCTTAATCTACTGTATCAACACCTAAAGGCTTTCTGTGGCATGTTAGTACTACCTTCTGAATCCTGTATAAAATTTCCACAACTGGTTAAAAAGGCAAAAAAAAAATAGTCCATTATATATTACCTAGTAGCTTAGTGATCCTAACCTTTAACATACTTACTGGGTGGTCCTCAGCTAACCAAGTAATTTGTTTCCGCTTACTCTATGTAAGACACCATTTTTTTTACAGTATACATACTGTATATATGTATATACAGTGCTTTTTTTGTAAACAAACCTGTAAAGGAGGCGGTGAACCTCAGTTGCGTTGGGATCAAGTTTGAGGTACTGTACGGGGTGTGACTATTTAATTCCCAGAATGAACCTGTACAATAAAATGTGTGCTTTTCTGTGTACCAGCAGCTACTGTCACGTTTGAAGTAATCTGTAGACACCTTCTACAAGAATCCAAACACCTAGAAATTAATTTAATCTGCTCTTAATGCTCTAATCACTTTTAGTTATCTCAGAACCATTATCAAAAGTTCTGGTTTAATGGGAACTGTTTCAAATTTTGATTTATTTTGAAGCATATTGAAGAAATTATATTCAGCTAAAAAAAATTGTGCACTAGATTATGTATCATTATTTCTAAGAACTGTCTCAAAATAATGGCTATAACTTCAACAACTGGGATATGAGCAGAAAAGCACAAGGTATTTTTAACAAGCATAAGTAAAAGGTACTGGCACAATCCAAAATGTCAAATATCATGTTGTAAAGATCTTCTGCTTTTAAAATAAAGAAACCAGCACACCCCACTGTTAGTAATTTTACTTTCATAAGATACATTGTTAATCATTGTTTCTGAAAATACAATGAAGAAATGTACTGCATGTACTGCTTTTTTATAATATTCTAGCATATTTGTAAATGAAGACCATAATAATTGGGGTGTCCTCTAGAACAGATTTAAAGTCCCCACCGAGTCCAATCCTCATTATATAACATGTAACAGAAAAAAAATGTTTGTCACTTATTCACATAAAAAATGTAAACAACGTGCATATTAGCTATGTCCACATTCTTTAGATAAGCTGCTACCTGTAATAGTACATCACCTCCTAATTACTACCCATTCATTTAACATATATACATTAATGAACAAAACATTTGTTACATTTAAAGTTATTATAAGTTAATATGTGATACTTCTTAGCTGAAAGAATGCACAGAAAATGCAAAATAGTGTACCAAAAATAATCAAGCGCATTTAATGCTAGCTTCTTAATTAGCATTGCCGGCCCTGTAAAATATGTAATTTTAAATAGTTACACATCTCCGTTCCCCTGCTCATAAGGGCAACAATCTTCATATCTCAAAATAAAATGCATCCTAATGTAATTATCTCTTCACACCATCTTTAGTTTTTGATTGAATGCATACTATAAAACACAGGATATTGCATTGAGGATAATTGTACAATTCTGAAAATTGGTATAATCTTTATACTTTTTTTTATCTTTTTTGCATTTGCTAAGAGAAACCATGTTAGTCCATAGCACATGCATTAGTCAGTTACTGTTAAAAAGCACCACTGACACTTTTTAATAGAGAGTACCTACCTTACATAAATAAAGTACGTATACCGTTGCTGTGGTTGAAAGCTGACACTCCATTTCGGCATTACCATTTCTTGAGTCCTCCTTTTGTTTTTTCTTTTTTTTATTTGAAGAGAAAAATACAATAACAAAACAATCTAATAAAAAAATTCTGTATTACAAGTGCAATAATATATTCCGAAGACAAACCATGAAACTCAACATTCATCCTCCATCTAACTCAGTAAGCTACATGTAAAGAGAACACCAACTAAAATGGTTATTCATCTTATATACATAAAATCTTAATAACCCCTGCTTGTCTTTTGAATTTCTTGGCTTATTTTGTTATTATTTATCCACTTTGAACATTAAGGATCTCATTTCAACTCTTAGATCACATCTTGTTTGTTACAACAACATTTATTTATATAGCACATTTTCATACAAAAAAGTAGCTCAAAGTGCTTTACATAAAGAAGAAAAGAAAAGAAAAATAAAAGACAAAATAAGAAATTAAAATAAGACAACATTAGTTAACATAGAAAAAGAGTAAGGTCCGATGGCCAGGGGGCACAGAAAAAACAAAAAAAAAAAAACTCCAGAAGTTTTTTTCCAGGAGAAAAAAATAAAATCTGCAGGGGTTCCAGGCCACGAGACCGCCCAGTCCCCTCTGGGCATTCTACCTAACATAAATGAAATAGTCCTCTTTGTATTTGGGGTTCTCACGGAAGGACTTGATGATGATGGTCATGCAGACTTCTGGCTTTTAATCCATCAATGTTGGAACATCACGGTGCTTTGAGTAGATGGTGGTGGCACCACCAAAAGGACACCGGAAAAGGAAACAGAAGAGAGAGTAGGGGTTAGTACAGATTTTAGAGCCACCATGAATCGTTATTATAATGAATTGGATATACAGAGTATCAGGATTAAATTAAAGTGAAGTTATGAGCAGGCCATGTTAAAATAATGTGTTTTCAGCAGTTTTTTAAAGTGCTCCACTGTATTAACCTGGTGAATTCCTATTGGCAAGATATTCCAGATTTTAGGTGCATAACAGCAGAAGGCTGCCTCACCACTTCTTTTAAGTTTTGCTCTTGGAATTCTAAGGAGACACTCAGTTGAGGATCTGAGGTTACGGTTTGGAATATAAGATGTCAGACATTCCGATATATAAGATGGGGCGAGATTATTTAAGGCTTTATAAACCATAAGCAGAATTTTAAAGTCGATCCTGAATGACACAGGTAACCAGTGTAGTGACATCAAAACTGGAGAAATGTGTTCGGATTTTCTTTTCCTGGTTAGGATTCTAGCAGCTGCATTCTGCACTAGTTACAAACGATTTATGTCTTTTTTGGGTATTCCTAAGAGGGTTGCATTACAGTAATCTAGCCGACTGAAAACAAACGCGTGAACTAATTTCTCAGCATCTTTCAATGTTAGTTTGTCTATTGGCTTGTTTGCCAGTCATTCATAGCATTTTGCATGTGCGTTGCACTTGGTCCAACTTTAAGCATAGGCTATATGACAATTCAAAAATTTAATTTGGAGAGGTTTAGTACTGGGGTACAACCCAAAACCTGTGAATTATTCCAAAATGCCTGAGTTGAGTAAATTTTACATGTTTACTAAAACTGAACCAATTTAAATTCCAGGCTTCACGAAGTTTAAAAAATTTGTTGGGAAGGATAGTTGTAATTGGGGGTTTAATTTTGGGGCATCAAACACATCACTCCAAAACAGCTAAATATTTATGAAATCGTATATGCATATTACTGTCAAAACTTTAAGGCCATTTAAAACGTCATTCAAGAAATGGGGCTGCAATGAGGGTGGGTGTGCAAAATGAAAACCGTGCTATCATGCCAAATTGTTCATGTTTGGCCCTACTTGCAGTGAACGCTCCATTCCACATCAGTGATTGAAATGACAGTGGTGCAGGTGGGTGGCCAAATTTCCCTTCCCCATTGCATTTTGGCAAACAGGAGGGGGTGCAAAATCTTCAGTTGTCCCCAGGCGCTGAAAACCCTAGCTACGCCTCTGAACCCATCTTAATTAACATATAGGGTTTATGGGGTTTCACACGTTTCAATAGAAGGAACAACACAAAAAACGTAGTTTTGCCCAGCTTACCTACCATATCAATGATTCAGTTATTCAAGAGGCCATTCATTTTATTAATGTGGCATTGAATATCTGTTTGTGAAACCTCAAAAAACCAGGAAATACAAAAATGTAGCATTCAGGATTCCAGCCCAGCAAGGAGTTACCACAATTCTGGAATCCAATTGATTTGATAGAGAAATAGTGGGATATTCATCCAAATTACGAAAAAGTCAATATTTAAAAAAATATTTGCTCTCTTACCTTAACTCATTATCCCTATATACATAGACAATTCTTGGTACTAATACAGAATAAAACAGCAATTAAAAAAGACTCAGCACAGGCTCAACATACTTACTTACTTACTTACAATTACACTAATGAGGTCTGGCCAAATTTTAAAAAAGGTAAAGCAGATCCTTGTAAAGAGAATTTGATTTTATTTGCATTTTTGATAATATATCATTATCCTTCCTGAGTCCCCTTTAAGTATTTCCCAGAAAAACAGCCCAGGAATCGTACCAATCACACAATCCTGTATAATGAAATAGTTAAATGTGTGATGTGAACACCAATATGTATATTGTATGTATTTGTATATCTGTCTCTACAGATATTATGTAGATATAGTAAGATATAAGCAAAAACAACACAACCGCAGTACATTTACTCACTGACCAAAGCAAAACACAGAGCTGCTTTAGCAAATTATAAAACAAAAACAAGCAAATAAAAATATATACACATATACAAATACACATATAAAATCAGAAAATGAAAGGGTAAATGGCTATAAAGTCTGCTTTGTATTTAAATTCAGAACCCTTCTGAAAAATCTACTTTTCAAATCAGATGAAGAATGCCTTCCTTTTTAAAATAAGTAGAGTTTGAAGGTGACAAAAATTCACTTCTGCATTACGAGCCATCTGGATCTCATTCATGGACCAAGATAACTCCCCACTGGAAACAAGCCTAATATTTCCTTTTTTTATTTTATCTCATGCTCTGTTATAAGCCAGGAAGTTGTTATGTAGATGAGTGGGCTTTAATGAGCTACAACAGCTTGGCAGAACTATATATTTTTATGATTACTAATTGTCTCCTGTATTGTTGTGATTCTGCCGCAAGCTAATCATTAATCATATACACAGAATCTGTGATGATAGCGAAGTCTTAAAAATACTCTGTTTAAAACAGCTGAAGCTGTATACACAGCATTCTTGATTAAAGTGCAGTTTTCCGTGACACACAGCCAAACAAACCAGCATGCCAAGGGGTTACCCCCAGTGTGTCTGCAGCTGGGGAAGCTGAGGTATTACCAGCTGCAGTTGAAATGCAATGGTAAACTTCATTCTTCTGATTTCTGAAAGACTGAATGTGTGAACCACATACAAGAAAATATAATGACCTCAAAATCATTTGATCAGGCTCATCCCTTAGTGCCAGGTCTGGACTAAATCTGCAATTCAACAACAACCATTACACTAACATCCCAACTGTGGATCAAACTCACTGGCAACCCAACACTCAAGAGAGTTAAAGTAGAAATGATATTGCCTTATGGTTAGCATAGAGCAGGCTGGCACATTGAACACTATTGCTGTATAATAATCTATTACATTTCAGTAGTTTATTTAGGTAAACAAATAACAAATTTTTAAGTACATTATTCCTTTTTTGCATGATACAAAACAATAAAAAATAACAATAGTTTTAATATTTTCAATTATTCTTTATTATTGTAATGCCATAATTAGTAAAACATTGAAACTATTAATAGCTGCTTATAACAAATACCTACTGTATAATAAAGTGTTACCTAATATGACATCATTAATGGCACTAATGGATGATAATTTAATAGTGATTTTTATTTATTCAATACTTTGCTTTATTTTACACAAATTGTGACTCAAATCATTGGTAGTTTCTTCAAATTTGTGACTGATTTCTTTTAGAATGACATTATCTTGGTTTGTACAGCTACATGTGTTAGATTAAAAAAAAAATAGTTTTTTATATAGAGAAAAATAACAGCAGATTGCTTTGTCTCATCACAATGCTTGGTCTCCGGTTTGATTTCCAGCTGTAGTGCCTCATATGTGCAGGTCAGGACAATTATCAGCTAAGATGGCCTACAGTACAGTTAGGTCCATAAATATTTGGAAAGAGGCAACTTTTTTCTAATTTTGGTTCTGTATATTACCACAATGAATTTTAAATGAAACAACTCAGGTGCAGTTGAAGTGCAGACTTTCAGCTTTAATTCAGTGGGGGTGAACAAAACGATTGCATAAAAATGTGAGGCAACTAAAGCATTTTTTTAACACAATCCCTTCATTTCAGGGGCTCAAAAGTAATTGGACAAATTAAATAACTAGAAATAAAATGTTCACTTCTAATACTTGGTTGAAAACCCTTTGCTGGCAATGACGGCTTGAAGTCTTGAACTCATGGACATCACCAGATGCTGGGTTTCCTCATTTTTAATGCTCTGCCAGGCCTTTACTGCAGCGGCTTTCAGTTGCTGTTTGTATGTGGGCCTTTCTGTCTGAAGTTTAGTCTTCAACAAGTGAAATGCATGCTCAATTGGGTTAAGATCAGGTGACTGACTTGGCCATTCAAAAATTTTCCACTTCTTTGCTTTAATAAACTCCTGGGTTGCTTTGGCTGTATGTTTTGGGTCATTGTCCATCTGTATCATGAAACGCCACCCAATCAATTTGACTGCATTTAGCTGGATTTGAGCATACAGTATGTCTCTGAACACTTCAGAATTCATTCAGCTGCCCAAGTCATCACACTGCCTCCACCATGTTTTACAGATGATGTGGTATGCTTTGGATAATGAGCTGTTCCACGCCTTCTCCATACTTTTTTCTTGCCATCATTCTGGTAGAGGTTGATCTTGGTTTCATCTGTCCAAAGAATGTTTTTCCAGAACTGTGCTGGCTTTTTTAGAAGTCCAATCTAGCCTTTCTGTTCTTGAGGCTTATGAGTGGCTTGTACCTTGCAGTGCACCCTCTGTATTTTCTTTCATGCAGTCTTCTCTTTATGGTAGACTTGGATATCGATACGCCTACCCCCTGGAGAGTGTTGTTCACTTGGTTGGCTGTTGTGAAGGGGTTTCTCTTCACCATGGAAATGATTCTGCGATCATCCACCACTGTTGTCTTCTGTGGACGTCCAGGGGCCTCATGTATAAACAGTGTGTACGCGTAAGAACTTTTCCACGTTCAAATCGTGATGTATAAAACCTAAACTTGGCATAAAGCCACGCACATTTCCACGGTACCTCATACCCTGTCGTATGCAAGTTCTCCGCTCGGTTTTGCAGACTAGCGGCACCCAGCGTCAAAGCAGTGCTACTGTTCCTGTGTGGTTTCCCTTTCTTTTTCAGATCCACATCCCTTACGCAGCTTTATAAATACACTGAAATCAATGGCATATTGTTTATTAGTTTAATGCATCTGATTGTAATTAACCAGTAACAATATAATAGTTCACGGAATGGTCAAACTATTCCAAATACCGTAACTGCTTTAATGTTGTTACTCTCACTGCACCTTCTTCTTCTTCTTTCAACTGCTCCCGTTAGGGGTTGCCACAGCAGATCATCATTTTCCATATTACTCTAACTGCACCACTCGGAGCAGCTGATCGGAAAGAGAATTATCAGTATACAGCATCAAGCACATGCTGCCTCAGCCATGCTTCCTATTTGAACTGCTTCTCACATGGCAAACGCTTCAAACCTTTCCTGTATGGACCTCGCGATTCAGAAAGAGCTTCATCCCAAAAGCTCTAAACGCAATTAATCAGTTCATCAGGTGCTCCTTGTAGAACTGTTTGGACTTATAAGTACAATCACCTCACCGTAAACTTGCACTAACAGTTATAATATTGCACAACCTGAGCCAGTTTGTAAAGCGTATATTTACATATGATGACAATATCATTTTTAAGATGAAATGCAGCAAAATATGTTTATTATATTATACAGATAAAAGCACTGTATGCTTCACTGGGACAGGCTTGAACGATAGAATAATTAAATATGCACTACGAAGATATTTCAATGTTCCTTAAAAGTTTTGAAGAATCGGCGTTATAAGCTTACAGGTGGCTTAACATCTATTACAGAGCTGATTGTGTGGCGATTGGTTACTTGGAGAAAGAAAAGGAAGAACAGGAATTGGAGGTTAGTACGTTTGAAAGAGACAGTACTGCAGGGGCGGCCTTAGGCATGTGCAAACTGTGCACCTGCACAGGGCCCCAAATCCCAGGGGCCGCCACGCCAATATATATTGAATATAAAATAGAAAGAGAAAATAACGACACAGCTAAAAACGCAGCGGCAAATTTCGGCAAAAGTTAAACGCTTGTGTCATGAGCACAAGGCGGCTATGCAGTGTCCGCAACAGACGTGGCCATCCGCCGTGCATAAGATACCATATTGACATTGGCGGACGAAGGGGCCACTGATTCTTTCTCTGCCCAGGGCCGCATAGAGCCTAGAGCCACCCCTGTGTACGGCTGCAATAAATTATTTCATCAAAGGTCGCGCACAATCACTGCGCCGCTGTGTTCCCATGTTTAATAACATGCTTTAACTCCAATCATCATGAAAATGATATCACGTATACATCTCAGTATTTTAGTTATTCAGAGAGCTGTAATATCACAAATGTAATGATTCTGTGTCCTGTCGGAGGAAGAGAAAGCCGGTTTAAGAAGCACGTAGTGATTCACACACATAGAACACATACAAAACAAAGCATTTAACGTGCTACTTTAATTATGATGTAATTTGAGAAACTGGTTAATTAAATGATTTTAAGATGAAGTTTATGATGTTCTTCTTTAATGACAAAATAAACTACGTAAATAAAGTGGAAATTTCGAGATTGAAGTTGACATTTCGTGCTTTTTCCCCACTGTTTTTTTTTCTCTGTACCCTAATAAGCTTTCATATGACACTCAGATGGTGGGCTACGTCTTGCCTTTTCACGGTGACTTTGATATCTGACAACTTCTTTTTTATTTCGGGCAATGTGCGACTTTGTGAACTTGAGCTTTCAAGTTTCTCAATACTATGTCAGTCACACTATGTCAGTCGATTAGCTTCCTTTTGTTGTTTATACCACTGTTTAAACCAACAAACAGTATATTTTTCCTTGCCTCCACTTGATATTCACTGTAGAGAAAAGCCAAGCAAAATGACACCTTTTATTGGCTAACTAGAAAGATTACAATATGCAAGCTTTCGAGGCAACTCAGGCCCCTTCTTCAGGCAAGATGTATTGATATTCACTGAAATTCTTCCTTTTTCCCTCTTGCTTTTCCCAATTGTCTTTTCACAGAACACTGAGCTTAAGGGCTATTTATATTGCTTTGCATATTCAAAGAGGCATAATTCTGGAAGGAGTTGGGGCGGCACAGCAAACGCGTTCACGAGTGTTACTTTTCACTCTGATCAGGATTTATGTAGCAGAAGAATGTGGAAGTTTGCGTACGCACAGATTCCTGCATCTGGATTTTTCTGTGCGTAAGCACATTTCGGCTTTTGTGCTTTTGTGCAGTTATAGTGCGAGTTCTATGCACAGCGATATGCATGAGGCCCCAGCGTTCTGTGAAAAGGCAATGGCAAAAGTATGAAGAAAAAAAGAAGAATTTCAGCGAATACCAAATGGAGGCAAAGAAAAACGTACTATTTGTTGGTTTAAACAGTTATATAAGCAACAAAAGGAAGTTGATCGAGTAACATAGCGCGTCTGAGAAACTCGAAAGCTCAAATTCACAAAGTCGCACAGTGACCGAAATAAAAAAGAAGCTGTCACATATCAAAGTCTGCGTGAAAAGGCGATTCATAGCCCACTGCCTGAGTGTCATATGAAAGCTTATTAGGGTACAGTGAAAAAAAAAGGCACACAGTGTGAAAAAAGCACGAAATGTCAACTTTAATCTCGAAATTTCCACTTTAGTCACGTAGTTTATTTTGTCATTAAAGTAGAACATCATAAACTTCTTCTTAAAATCTTTTAATTTACTAGTTTCTCAAATCCCATCGTAACTAAAGTAGCATGTTAAATGTTTTGTTGTGTATTTGATCTTCTATGTGCCTGAATCACTACGTGCTCTTCCTCCGACAGGACACAGAATCCATTACATTCGTCGAATAATTAAAATACTGAGAAGTATACGTGATATCATTTTCATGATGATATGAGTTAAAGCATGTTATTAAACATGGGAACACGGTGGCGCAGTAATTTTTCAGGTCTTACGCAAGATGCTTGCTGCGCCATGCGCGACCTTCAATGAAATGCTTTATTACAGAAGTACTGTCTTTTTCAAACATACTAACCCCCAATTCCTGTCCTTACTTTTCTTTCTCCAAATACCCAATCGCCACACAATCAGCTCTGTAATAGACGTTAAGCCATCTGTAAGCTTAGAACGCCGATTCTTCAAAACTTTTAAGGAACATCGAAATATCTTCGTAGTACATGTTTAATTATTCTATCCACATATCCTTCCAGTGTCGCGCCAGCCACAGCATGAATACAGCGCGAGGCAGGAACAAACCGTGAACGAAGCTCAAGCTCGCTAGCGCTGCAGCACCGTGTAGTTAAAGTTAAAGTTTTATCTGTATAATATAATAAACATATTTTGCTGCATTTCATCTTAAAAATGATATCGTCATCATATGTAAATACGCGCTTTATAAAGTGGCTCAGGTTGTGCAATGTTATAACTGTATCATAAGTACAATTACCTCACGGTAACTTGCAAGTACAAACAGTTCTACAAGGAGCACTTGATAGACTGATTCAGTGCATGTATAGTTCTTGAGATGAAACTGTTTGTGAACCATAAGGTCCGAACAGGAAAGGCTCTGAAGCGCTGGTCAGATGAGAGAAGTTCAAATAGCGAATGGCTGAGGCAGCGAGTGCTTGATGCTGTATACCGAAAATTCTCTTTCCAATTGCTGTAGATCTGTGATTCACACTCAGATACAGTGATATAAATCCTCCGAGTGGTGCAGTTAGAGTAAAATGGAAAAAGATGATCCACTGTGGCAACCCCTAACGTGAGCAGCTGACAGAAGAAGAAGAAGGTGCAGTGAGAGTAACAAAGCTAAAGCAATTATGGTATTTAGAATAGTTTGACCATTCTGTGGACCATTATAGTGTTACAGGTTAATTACAATCAGATGCATTAAACTTATAAACAATATACGGTTAATTTCAGTGTAGTTATAAAGCTGCATCAGGGATGTGGATCTAAAAAAGAAAGGGTAATCACACAGGAACAGTAGCACTGCTTTGACGCTGGGTGCCGCCATCTGCAAAACCAAGCAAAGAACTTGCGTACGACAGGGCATGAGCTACCATGGAAATGTGCATGGCTTTACGCCAAGTTTAGGTTTTATATATTGCGATTTGAACGTGGGAATGTTCTTACACAACATTTCTGTGAGTACGCACCGTTGATACATGAGGCCCCAGGTCTTTTTGTGTTGTTGAGTTCACCAGTGCTTGCTTTCTTTCTCAGGATGTACCGAACTGTAGATTTTGCCACTCGTAATATTGTAGCAATTTCTCGGATGGGTTTTTTCTGTTTTTGTAGCTTAAGCATGGCTTCTTTCACCTCCATGGAGAGCTCCTTTGACTGCATGTTGTCTGTTCACAGCAAAATCTTCCCATTGCAAGCACCACACCTCAAATCAAGTCCAGGCCTTTTATCTGCTTAATTGATAATGACATAATGATGGACTTGCCCACACCTGCCCATGAAATAGCCTTTGAGCCAATTGTCCAATTACTTTTGAGCCCCTGAAATGAAGGGATTGTGTTAAGAAAATTCTTTAGTTGCCTCACATTTTTATTCAATCGTTTTGTTCACCCCACTGAATTAAAGCTGAAAGTCTGCACTTAACTGCATCTGAGTTGTTTCATTTAAAATTCATTGTGGTAATGTACAGAACCAAAATTAGAAAAAAAGTTGTCTCTGTCCAAATATTTATGGACCTAACTGTAAGTGTGCCCTCCATTGTACCACTGGTGCCCCATTATGGCTTGTTTCCTGCTTGTGTTGGATGTTTCTGATAAAGGCACTGACACCGTCAGAATCCTCAACTGTAAAATCAAAGAATTTATAAAGTAGAAGCATTAATGGAAGATATGTAAATTTACAATTTATTTATTTGCTAATATTTAAGAAATCTATGCTTTTTTTCTGTATATCACCAAAGTACTGTATGTATTAAATTGTGAGAGTCTGTAAATGTCCCAGTAATAAAAAGACATGTATAAATGTTCTAAGGGTAAACACTCAGTCTGTTGAAAGATACTGAAACAATTTACACTTGGGATTTTTTTCCATCCATTCCTTAGTACATAGTGTGTGTATTTTTTGTAGCTGCTCAGAAGTCAAAGAGGTCAATACACAAGGGCTGAACAGATAGGCTGTTCCATGATGTGTGACACTGAAAACAAAAACGATTAACAACTTAAATTGCAGGACAGTATTGCAGCTAGAACGTATTTTTTTCTTAGGTGTGCTGAACATCATAGGACAAGAAACATCCACATGAACAGCTGCCTTTGCATGCTGCAAAATATTTCCTGATCCTAATCAATTAGAAGAAAATTGCATTAAAAGACACCAGGATCTTTTCTCTTGAAGTTTCCCTGCTTCTTCTCACTATACGGACTTAAGTGTTGATCCACTCATACAAAAACAAAGGGATCTCAGCACCCCCTGCAATAATCTGTGCATGAAAAATCCTGTTTAGGAGGTAACAGTGTTGACCCTATAGACACACACCCTGTCCACTTCAATTACCAGAGACCACTGTGTACCTTTGCACATAACAGGACTTGATCGAAATGCATTTTTACATCACACATTTCCCATTCACAAGCACCAATTACTATTGCACAGTTGCAAATGTAGTTAAAATAAAATAGCATAATATTCAATGAAAAATCAAAACACATTAGATAGATAGATAGATAGATAGATAGATACTTTATTAATCCCAATGGGAAATTCACAATAAAACATGTTTAAAGATATACTACTTTATTATAATAATCAGAAAAGCTGGCTTGTTCCTGAGGACTTGCCAGGACTCTCCATATGAAATTCAAGAGAGAAGTAACTGCTGGCTATCATAACTGATGCCTAACACTCTCAACATGACACTTTGGTTGACCTGTGATGCACCTTAAGCACAGCTATGGTGCTCCAGGGAGTGTCATTGGAGGTCATTTTATCAACTGCACATCTGCTGGCTACACTGTCCATTGGACACTTGATTTTATTTCTTACATTGCAAGAACAACTTTCATTATTCATATATTTTTATTCTCTGAGCCAAGCGAATTTCCAGTTTATATATAGTATACAGGTATACTGTGTTTTCTGTCACATTAATTTATACATAGTACTTATGTATTTTGCTGTTTAGATGTTTTGGATATTTTTAAATTCCCTGTTTTTTTAATGCAGCTGTTAGGATCAATAAAACATCTATTCGTCTGCCAATTAATTGATCAACCTGTCTAACTGCTGTGTAACAGAAGATGGGAGAATGTGTCAAGAAGGATTAATTTATCAGAAGTTATCTTGCTTAATTTGAAACTGGCAGGATATATAAAAAAACAAGAAACTAAATAGGTGATATAGGGCAACATTGGTGTACCATCCTTAGCAGTCATTTGATTACTGACATCATCTTGTAGTGTAGCTGGGACTTGTCTGGTCTGAACCAGAACAGGCAGGACCAAGAACAGAAATAGGGTGAAGTTTTTAGTGTTCTTCAAGGTCCTAGTGTTCCTGGCTTAGAGTGGAACAGGAAAGTGGGTGAGAGACAGTATTTCATCCAAAACCCTTCCTGGTGTTACTGTTAAATTGGTCCACACTAGAAGTGCACTATACTTACACATTTGACACTATCTACTGTATCTATCTATATAAGGATCAATGTTAAGTTCCAAACACTTTTAGTAGTAATAATTAAATATGAATAATTAATTCTCTATAAGGACATGATAGATAGATAGATAGATAGATAGATAGATAGATAGATAGATAGATAGATAGATAGATAGATAGATAGATAAAGATATACAGTAATCCCTCGCTATATCGCGCTTCGCCTTTCGCGGCTTCACTCCATCGCGGATTTTATATGTAAGCATATTTAAATATATATCGCGGATTTTTCGCTGCTTCGCGGGTTTCTGCGGACAATGGGTCTTTTAATTTCTGGTACATGCTTCCTCAGTTGGTTTGCCCAGTTGATTTCATACAAGGGACGCTATTGGCAGATGGCTGAGAAGCTACCCAGCTTACTTTTCTCTGTCTCTTGCGCTGACTTTCTCTGATCCTGACGTAGGGGGATTGAGCAGGGGGGCTGTTCACACACCTAGACGATACGGACGCTCGTCTAAAAATGCTGAAAGATTATCTTCACGTTGCAATCTTTTGTGCAGCTGCAGCTGCTTCCTGAAACGACATGCTGAACGGTGCTTCGCATACTTAAAAGCACGAAGGGCACGTATTGATTTTTTTATCTGTCTCTCTCTATCTCTCTCTCTCTCTGCTCCTGACGGAGGGGGTGTGAGCTGCCGCCTTCAACAGCTTTGTGCCGTGGTGCTTCGCATACTTAAAAGCCAAACAGCACTATTGATTTGTTTGCTCCTTTGAAGAGGAAGATATGTTTGCATTCTTTTAATTGTGAGACAGAACTGACATCTCTGTCTTGTCATGGAGCACAGTTTAAACTTTTGAAAAAGAGACAAATGTTTGTTTGCAGTGTTTGAATAACGTTCCTGTCTCTCTACAACCTCCTGTGTTTCTGCGCAAATCTGTGACCCAAGCATGACAATATAAAAATAACCATATAAACATATGGTTTCTACTTCGCGGATTTTCTTATTTCGCGGGTGGCTCTGGAACGCAACCCCCGCGATGGAGGAGGGATTACTGTATACTGTAGAAGATCAGCCCGGACACAGACAGACATGGACTCAAAATGTCCAAAATAACACACATTTTATTCTTACAATAAGGTCCAGCACACAACACAGTGTTCCGACAGAAACAATACTCCGTCTTTCTTCTGCCACCTCCACTCCTTACTCGCAACCTCGTCCTCCTCCACCCGACTCTGGCTCCTGAATGGAGTGAGGTGGCCTCCTTTATAGTGCACCCAGAACTGCTGCATAGGAACCCCACTCCTCTTCTGGCAGCACTTCCGGGTGTGGCGGAAGTGCTGCATGCCCAGACTCTGTCTGTGTCCAGGTGCCCCCTGGTGATGGTGACGGACCCCCAGAGGGTTGAGCTTCTGAGCTCCAAATCCATGGCCCCGATGTAAACCAAGGGGGCCGCCCTCTCGTGTCCTGGGGGAGGTACTCCTGGTAGTACGCCCATTCCCCCGGTCTTCTCTTATAAAGGGCGTCTCGTCCGGGCAGGATCCCCGGCCGTCCATTACAATACACTGTCACGTGAGTGCGCACTGAGGACAGTTTAAGGGCTTGGATGATAGTAATTTCCTGCCGGAACACAGGATGGCGCTATTTATTCACTCCTTTTCTTTTCATTCCCCTGCAGACTGGAAGATTGATTTCTTCTTCCTGCTAGAAGTCCTTATTACTGGAAGATCCGCCATTTTAAAATCAATCACTCCTGAGACTTGTGTCTGTTAACACATTTTTTTTCAGTGCTTTTTGTTTCAATTATACAGGGTTTGCCTGCAGTTACCCCCACTCTTTATGATGTGGTTTTTACTACAAGATATATTAACACTAGAATTACAAGAGCCTATGAAAAAACTCGTAAATCCGGCCTATCTAAAATCCCTTCGCACCTCTTCATCAGCATCTTTTGTCTTGTAAATGTCTCGATAAGCCCAAGCAGCAAGCAGCCTGCTATACCACCCCAACCCCCCACAGCAGAACAGGCAAGAAGTTCTCCCAGTTCCAGCCTTGATTATCTGGGAGTGAGCTACCTAGAGTTGTGAGGGGAAAAAATTTCATGTGTGTTCTATGTCCACAACAATCTATGTAAACACATTGTTAAAACAGAAATGTTTTTTATGTTTTAGGAATAATGAGAAAATGTAGACATGAACTGTATAATGTGTGAAGTTTGATGGCCAAATATCAAATAAACACTTTTACCAAAGGTGCAAGTACAATACGACAGCTCCCGTGGTGAAACGGTAAGAACTGCTGACTTATGATCCAGAGGTTGTCAATTCAAAACCAGCTGCCCGGCAAATTTACCATTTTGAGTAGTGAGGTGCTCCTATTGTTAATATTATACAATAAAAACATACATTTGATTTGTGTCTGTAACAGCCGGTGTAAATTTATAGTACTTGTAAAAGTTAGCAGCGTTTTTTTTTTTACTTTTATTCTCTCAGTCACGATTATGATACAACACCCCCGCCCCAGATCTGACATGGTTACTTTTTATCTGAAACAGGGAATAACTGTAGATGTGACTGGTGTTTTGAGACAATGGAACTGGAAATTCTTTGATCTGGAGGGATAAAAGCTGACACACAAACGCTGGTGAATCTGCCTTCTTCATATCTCACCATCACTTTAATTTTTTTTAATTCAGTGTTATTGAGTGTTTCTGCTCACGCTGAATCAGAAAACATTGTCGCACTAATGCAATATTATTTGAAAACGAACAGCTTCAGATCAAATGTAAATTTATGGTATTTGTAAAAGTTAGGCTTTTTTTCAGTTTTATTCTCTCAGTCACCTTCACACTCTCCCTTGCCAACCATGATCTGACTCTAACTAACAGTGCCAGTATAAATTCACACCTGATCTGATGCTGTTCGTTTTCAAGTAATATTGCATTAGTGCAACAATGTTTTCTGATTGGTACTGTTCAGGTCATAGAATAATTTCTTCAAAATATCACATATATTTGTCTCTTTCTTTTTTTCCAGGTGCTGTGTTGACATCATGCACCAGAAGTCATGAGCTTATTCAGTGTGAGCAGGAGCACGCAGGTGGTCAGTTGCTTGTGCTAT
This sequence comes from Erpetoichthys calabaricus, assembly GCF_900747795.2. Classification (NCBI taxonomy): domain Eukaryota; kingdom Metazoa; phylum Chordata; class Cladistia; order Polypteriformes; family Polypteridae; genus Erpetoichthys; species Erpetoichthys calabaricus. The sequence goes on along the minus strand of NC_041398.2, from coordinate 89,062,863 downwards.
AACACACTTGACCTGATGGCGATCAACACACATGTACTGTACAAGGCATGCACGGGAGCCACTGAGAAAAGAAGAGTGTTCATGGCTCACCTTGCAGAGGAACTTCGTCATCACTTCTTACAAGAAAAGGCGATGGATAAAGCAAAAGGGAATGCAACATCGAAAAGCTTCTGTTCCAAGACCGCTGCTTCCCCAGCCCCTTCAGTTTAATAGTAACCACAGCACAGAGAGAAGTGTGTACACCGCAACAGGTACACATGTAGTAAATGCAGGAAGGACAGTCCTTGGGTGTATGGGAACTGTTAACATTTGAATCTGATGATTGCATATAGTGCAGAACAGACCTCTCTGTACTATTCTTTCCTCTTCATGTCCTGGAGTACAAAAGAAACACCACCATGCACCAAATGTGGAGACTGGGCAAGATATGAAAAAAAAATGCGGTCACTGATTACAACCGCAGGAAGGCATGTGAATGAATATGAGTAATATGAATAACTAGCCAACCCGCAGCGTAGCATACGCCGCATAATTATGTATTGATGGGTGAACACTTCCTGAACGACACAGTTGTCCAAATGGGGTGGGTTTGAGGATACCACTGTGAGTGAATGAAAAGATGGACCTCTGGAGAGAGCAACATACAATTGCCCGTGACTGAAAGCGGGATCGTCTATGACGATGGAGGCCACGCTGGGGAAAGTTATTTCGTCGGTAGAGATAAGTGTCAGTACTTGCTCATTAAGGTGTAGCGAATCTTCGTTGTTGACGCTTAATATAGCTTGCGTACTAAGTTGTTCCGGAATCACAGTTGAGAAACACTTTTTTAATGTCTTTTAAGCACAGGGAAAAAAATGAACATGTGAAATATCAGTAACGTAATAAGCCACCAAGAAAAGTAACATTGCAATAATGCACGCTACGACCCGATCTCTGTAAACAGAAGTGAAAACAAAATCGAGCCCAGTGCATTCTTTAACTGCCTTGTAGCGCAGTGGTAGTGTTGCTGCTTTGCAGTAAGGAGACTGTGGAAGATTTTGGGTTCGCTTCCCGGTTCCTCTCTGTGTGGATAGCACTTTGAATACTGAAAACACCAGTATATCAATGTAATGAAGTATTATTATTCTTATGCATCCAGCGCTCTCTCTCTCGCGCGCCTGTGTGTGTGTGTGTGTCACTCGCTCTCTCTCTCTCGCTCGCACGCTGCACCTGTTTCTGCAGGCATACTCCGCATAATTATTTATTGATGGCTGAACACTTCCGGAAAGACACAGTTGTCTAAAAGGGGTGGGTTTGAAGATACAACAGTAAGTGAATGAAAAGATAGAACTCTGGAGAGAGCAACATACAACTGTCTGTGACTGAAAACTGGTTTTGGCAGATACATGCATAGCTTTTTGAAAGTTTGGCCCTGTGCCTTATTAATTGTCATTGCAAAGGCCAATCTAACAGGAAATTGTCTTTGTGTAAAAGTAAAAGGCAAATTATCTAGCACCTTTTGTAAAAAAGTTTATTTGATATTTGGCTATCAGCCTTCACACATTATACAGTTCATGTCTACATTTTGTCATTTATTACTAAAACATAAAAAAGTTTCTGTTTTATCAATGTGTTTACATAGGTTGTTGTAGACACAGAACACACATGAAATTATTTACTCTATACAATTCTAGGTAGCTCACTCCTAGATAATCAAGGCAAGCACTGGGAGAACTTCTTGCCCGTTCTGCGGTGGTGGGGGTGGTGGTATAGCAGGCTGCTTGGGCTTATCAACACATTTACAAGACAAAAGACGCTGACGGAGAGATATGAAGGGATTTAAGATGGGCCGGATTTACAAGTTTTTTCGTAGGGTCTGGTAATTCTAGTGTTAAGCTATCACCAGTTGACAACACAGGAAAAGAAAACCAAACTCCATTATATATGTATTACAAAGAAAACAATCCTTTGGGCCTAAGGCAATTAGGAAAAGGCAAGATGAAGGTCTTTCTTAGGCATAATATACTGTAGTGTGCAACAGTAAAGGCAAGTGCCCAGCCTCACAAAGCCTAAAAAAAAATGCAAGCTCAAGTGTGCCTCCTGGCAACCTTTCATTTTGAAATCCAGCTACACGATCTTCTGTCTATGACCTGAAATATATGTATTGGAAGTAAGAAGTGAAAAAGCCCTGGACAAGGTGCTAGTCAATGGTTAGGCCTGCCTGCCACACTTACACTCACATAGGGTAAATTTGGAAACACTAAGCAGTCATGCAGGAAGAAAGCAGGACTGCATGGAAGAACATCCTCACAAACACGGGGAGGATGTACTAACTCTACATGGCCACGTGCTATATTCAAATCCAGGATGCTAGATCCATGAGGTAGCAACACTACCCAACGTGCTACCACGCCACGCTACACTATACATCGATATACGCACATACTGTATACATATACTGTATGTGTTTTCTCAATGACAAGCTAAAGCCTAAAACCCTGATAAGTTTTATTTAAAATATGGAAAAGACTAATATATATGTGTACATTATCAGGCAATCTTACATCAGTTTAGAGTGTAAACAGAATGAAATATTAGGAGGACACAAATATTTATATGGTTTTTACAAACAATACAATTTATAAGGAAACCATGTTTTTTGACACTCATTGGTTATGATCAAAGGTAGAGTTAAACAGTTGATTGTGCCCACTTTATTATTGTCATTTATATTTTAAATCTCCAAGAATTTCTGTGTGCACATCGCCTTGGATTGTAGCTCAGTGTGGGAGGGTGTTAAAGGATTTAAATTTCTGAATTAATTTGAAAGCCCAGTTTCATTAAATACATTATGTATTAGCAGAATTATTTAAAAAATACATACAGTATATACACTAGTCGTGTTTAAACAGAGCTAGGCTATAATTATTCAATTTGAATACAGTCATATAAACTGCTTTTCCCTTACTAAACCACTAAATATGCACTGTCATGGTTTCACCGTTATTTTTGATAAACAACAACAACATTTATTTATATAGCACATTTTCATACAAATAATGTAGCTCAAAGTGCTTTACATGATGAAGAAAGAGAAAAAAGACAAAGTAAGAATTAAAATATGAGAACACTAATTAACATAGAATAAAAGTAAGGTCCGATGGCCAGGGAGGACAGAAAAAACAAAAAAAAACTCCAGATGGTTGGAGAAAAAATAAAATCTGCAGGGGTTCCAGGCCACGCGACCGCCTAGTCCCCTCTAGGCATTCTACCTAACATAAATGATCAGTTCTCATTGTATTCAGGGTTCTCATGGAAGGACTTGATGATAACGGTCACATGGACGTCTGGCCTTTAATCCATCAATGAAGGGACATCATGGTGCTTTGATTTTGTGGTGGTGGCGCACATCGCCACCACAGAAAACCAGAAAAAGAACAGAAGAGAAAGTAGGAGTCAGTACGGATTTTAGAGCCACCATGAATGGTAATGATAATTAATTGAATATGCAGAGCATCAGGATTAAATTAAAATGAAGTTATGAGAAAGCCATGTTAAAGTAATGTGTTTTTAACAGTTTTTTAAAGTGCTCCACCGTATCAGCCTGGCGAATTCCTATTGGCAGGCTATTCCAGATTTTAGGTGCATAACAGCAGAAGGCCGCATCACCACTTCTTTTAAGTTTAGCTCTTGGAATTCTAAGCAGACACTCATTTGAAGATCTAAGGTTATGATTTGGAATATAAGATGTCAGACATTCCGATATATAAGATGGAGTGAGATTATCCATCCATCCATTATCCATCCTGCTATATCCTAACTACAGGGTCACGGGAGCCAATCCCAGCCAACACAGGGCGCAAGGCAGGAAACAAACCCCAGGCAGGGTGCCAGCCCACCGCAGGGCACACACACACACTAGGGACAATTTAGGATCACCAATGCACCTAACCTGCATGTCTTTGGACTGTGGGAGGAAACTGGAGCACCTGGAGGAAACCCACGCAGACACGGGGAGAACATGCAAACTCCACGCAGTGAGGACCTGGGAAGCGAACCCGGGTCTCATAACTGCGAGGCAGCAGCGCTACCCACTGTGCCACCGTGCCATCCACAAGATTATTTAAGGCTTTATAAACCATAAGCAGTATTTTAAAGTCAATTCTGAATGACACAGGTAACCAGTGTAATGACATCAAAACTGGAGAAATGTGCTCGGATTTTCTTTTCCTAGTTAGGATTCTAGCAGCTGCATTCTGCAGTAGTTGCAATCGATTTATGTCTTTTTTGGGTAGTCCTGAGATGAGTGCGTTACAGTAATCTAGTCGACTGAAAACAAAAGTGTGGACTAATTTCCCAGCATCTTTCAATGATATAAGAGGTCTAACTTTTGCTATATTTCTTAAGTGAAAAAATGCTGTCCTAGTGATCTGATTAATATGCGATTTAAAATTCAGGTCACAGTCAACAGTTACCCCTAAATTCTTTACCTCCGTCTTGACTTTTAATCCTAATGCATCAAGTTTATTTCTAATAACCTCATTATATCCATTATTGCCTATCACAAAAATTTCAGTTTTCTCTTTATTTAGCTTGAGAAAATTACTACTCATTCACTCAGAAACACAAGTAAGACATTGTGTTAGTGAATCAAGGGAATCAGGGTCATCAGGTGCTATTGATAAATACAGCTGCGTGTCATCACCATAGCTGTGGTAGCTCACGTTATGCCCTGAGATAATCTGAACTAACGGAAGCATGTAGATCGAAAAGAGCAGTGGACCCAGGATAGAGCCTTGTGGAACACCATATAGGATATCATGTGTCTTTGAGTTGTAATTACCACAACTAACAAAGAATTTTCTACCTGTCAGGTAGGATTCAAACCAATTTAAGACACTGCCAGAGAGACCCACCCACTGACTAAGGCGATTTCTAAGAATATTGTGATCAATGGCATCAAATGCAGCACTCAGATCTAAGAGGATGAGAACAGATAAATGGCCTCTGTCTACATTTACCAGCAAGTCATTTACTGCTTTAACGAGTGCAGTTTCTGTACTGTGATTTGTTCTAAAACCCGACTGAAACTAATCAAGAATAGCATGTTTATTGAGGTGCTCATTTAGCTGCATAATGACTGCCTTCTCTAGAATTTTACTTAAGAAAGGCAGGTTAGAAATAGGTCTAAAATTTTCAAAAGCAGAGGAGTCGAGATTATTTTTCTTGAGTAGGGCTTTAACTACAGCAGTCTTAAGACAGTCTGGGAAGACCCCCGTATCTAATGACAAGTTTACTATGTCAAGAATACTGTCAATTAGCACGCCAGATACTTCTTTGAAAAAATTTGTTGGTATTGGGTGTTCTGGAATGCAACCCCCGCAATCGAGGAGGGATCACTGTACATTGGTGTTTACATCGGTTTAAACACTTCTTTTACACTATTAGAGTGCAAATACTGAATTTCATGTACAGATTAAACAGGTAAATTTAAGATGTAATGTCCAATGTTTCAGCTCTAGTCCTGCCTATACAAGATTAGGCTGGGATTTTGCTGTTCATACCTTTGTACCTTTATTTATACGGTGATCCTGCATCACAATGGATCCTTTTCCTGTCAAACTAATAGTGTGTTGCATTTGTTTTGAGTCAAAATTCTGGTAGCAGAATCTGGTAGTTTGCATCCATACAAATATTTCACAGTCTGAGGTGGCAGGTTGGTTTGATCAAAAGATGTGTTTTTGAGAAAATAAAACTGCTTTTTGACTTTATTTATTATGTAATATTCAAAGCTCAGGACACAGTCGTGTACCATTTCAAAGCTGGTCACAAAAGACACTGGGCTGAGTTGTGCTGGAACTCAAATTCTGTATAACTAGCATATTAACAGAAATAAAAAATAATTGTCATATTTTTATCCTCTGGTTTCATAACATTTAATAAGATATCAATAATATTAGAGTACTAGGCTGCTCTCTTCATTTGCCAACCACCGGGTCTGTGCTACACACTAGCCACTTTATGGTTGTGCCGCTCGTATATGGGGATGTGGATGTACAATTTAAACAGAATTTTTATTTTCATGGGAATTGTTACATATGCATAATAGAACTAACTATTTTACATTACAGCGAACAATTAACCATATTAAAAACAGTAAAACGTAATAATTTGAAAGTAAATTATGTTTCATGTTGCGTTAAGAGTTATTCTTGCGTAATACAATTTCGTTCTGTTTGGTTTTGGAATTAACACACAAATACTTTTTAAACTTACATGTTTACTATACAACTTCATTTAAAAACAATTTTTTGAATTAAATTTTCGTCAATATTGCATTGAATTTTGATTCTGTGTTTGGACTTTCATTCTGACAACACAATGTATAACTGCCCATGATTGAATTTTGTTTCTTTCTCTCTATTAAATAAAATTACTTTTTCGAATGTTTGGCTCTGAGATTTGTTAACTGTCTTTGCAAAAGCTATTCTAACGGGAAATTGTTAACGTTTTAATATGAATGGCATATTAAGATCTCCTTTGGTGTCTAATGTTATCTGTGGAAGATTTACTACATTACCTTTCTTGGGATATATCCTTCTTTCTACAGTAATTCATGCGGTGGAAGACCAGACAGGGTTAACGGTTGTAGTTAATACTGACTCAGGCGCCGCCGAGAGTGGCAGCCTTTTCAGCAGCTCTGTGTACGACTTTATTTTTCTACCTTTTATTTATTTTTCTCTTTATTATTTTTTTATTGATCACTCCTATCACTTTCTTTTATGTGGATTCGTTCCCTGGACACTCTTACTTTTACAACGTGGACATGGATTTTTACACGCCGAGACTCGTCTATTCAAGTACTCAACTTCGAGCGCTGAGAACAAATGCCAGTGTCGGTGTGGTTCCCTATTTACCCGACGAGGTAAGAAGGTGGTATGGTGGCAGCAGAGCTGGCACTAAGCTAAAAATGAAGCGGCTTGCGAGAAAGTGGCTTTTTAAGCCCTCGGTGCCTTCTGTGATTCTGGGAAATGTGAACTCACTATCAAATAAGATCAACAAACTGGCTGCGCTGGTGAAAAATGTCAGAACCTACAGAGAATGCAGTTTGTTGTGCTTTTGCGAAACGTGGCTAACTACCACCATCCCAGATGCTAACGTGGAGCTACCTGGGTTTAGCACAGTTAGAGCGGACAGAGACGCAAGTACCTGCGGGAAGCACAAAGGAGGAGGACTCGCTCTCTATGTCAACACAAGGTGGTGTAAGTCTGGACATGTTAATGTCAAAGTCTCCACTTGCTGCAGGGACATCGAACTGTTGGCCGTAAGTTTGCGCCCCTTTTACTTGCCCAGAGAGTTTGGACACGTCATTGTTGTTATTGTTTACATCCCTCCTCGGACGGACATGGAGATAACGAGTGACATCATCCATTCTGCTGTTGCTAAGTTACAAACGCAACACCCTGAGGTGCTTGTGCTAATCGCTGGAGACTTTAACCATGTGACGCTGGACAAAACATTACCTGCCTTCTCCCAGTATGTGGACTGTAACACCCGGGTTAATAAGACTATTGATTTACTGTATGCAAACATTAAAGACGCACACAGCGCCACCCCGCTGCTTGTGCTTGGGAAAGCAGATCATAACCTGGTTCTGCTTCAGCCTCACTACAAACCAAAAGTGAGGGTCCTACCTACAACCACACGCTCATTCAGGAAGTGGTCCCCTGAGGCAGAGCAGGCACTGAGAGACTGCTTTGGAACTACAGACTGGGATATCTTGCAGGGATCTCATAGTGAGAACATTGAGGAGGTTGTTGACTGCACCACTGACTACATCAACTTCTGTATGGACATTGTAGTTCCAGTAAGAACTGTACACTGCTATGCTAATAACAAGCCATGGATTAAAAGTGACATCAAGGGCCTTTTGAACCAGAGGAAAAGGGCTTTTAAAGGTGGTGATCAGCACGAGCTCAAGCGCGTGCAGAAGGAACTAGGAGTACAGCTCAGGGTGGTGAAGGAGCAGAAAGCTGGAGCAGAAGTTGCAGAATAACAGCATGAAGGAAGTGTGGGATGGGATGAAGATCATCACTGGCTTCAGCTCGAAGCGGGGTGCCACCATCGAGAGAGACGTGAAGAGAGCAAACCAAATGAACAACTTCTTTAACAGGTTTGACCACCCTAACCCACTCTCACCTCGAAGTACTGCACCCTCCACACATCCTTCTGCTGATACCAGCATAGGAGAGACATCCCCACCCACAATTACAGCAGCGCATGTGAGCAGAGAGCTGAAGAGACTTTGTGCCAGCAAAGCAGCGGGTCCAGATGGAGTATCGCCACGCCTGCTGAAGGTCTGTGCGTCAGAGCTGGGGAGCCCTCTACAGCACATCTTCAACCTGAGCCTGGAACAGGGGAGAGTCCCAAGGCTTTGGAAAACATCTTGCATCACCCCAGTCCCAAAGGTATCACGTCCTAGTGAGCTGAACGACTTCCGGCCTGTCGCTCTGACGTCACATGTGATGAAGACCATGGAGCGGCTGCTGCTTCACCACCTGAGGCCACAGGTCCAACATGCCCTCGACCCTCTGCAGTTCGCATACCAGGAGAAGGTGGGAGCAGAGGATGACATCATCTATATGCTACACTGATCACTCTCCCACCTGAACAGAGGCAGTGGTGCTGTAAGAATTATGTTTCTAGATTTCTCTAGCGCCTTCAACACCATCCAACCTCTGCTCCTTAGGGACAAGCTGACAGAGATGGGAGTAGATTCATACCTGGTGGCATGGATCGTGGACTATCTTACACACAGACCTCAGTATGTGCATCTTGGGAACTGCAGGTCTGACATTGTGGTCAGCAACACAGGAGCGCCACAGGTAACTGTACTTTCTCCAGTCCTGTTCAGCCTATATACATCGGACTTCCAATACAACTCGGAGTCCTGCCACGTGCAAAAGTTTGCTGATGACACTGCTATCATGGGCTGCATCAGGAGTGGGCTGGAGGAGGAGTATAGGAACCTCATCAAGGACTTTGTTAAATGGTGCGACTCAAACCACCTACACCTGAACACCAGCAAAATCAAGGAGCTGGTGGTGGATTTTAGGAGGCCCAGACCCCTCATGGACCCCGTGATTGTCAGAGGTGACTCTGTGCAGAGGGTGCAGACCTATAAATACCTGGGAGTGCAGCTGGATGATAAATTGGACTGGACTGCCAATACTGATTCTCTGTGCAAGAGAAGACAGAGCCGGCTATACTTCCTTAGAAGACTGGCATCCTTCAACATCTGCAATAAGATGCTGCAGATGTTCTATCAGACGGTTGTGTCGAGCGCCCTCTTCTACACGGTGGTGTGCTGGGGAGGCAGCATTAAGAAGAAGGACGCCACACGCCTGGACAAACTGGTGAGGAAGGCAGGCTCTATTGTAGGCATGGAGCTGGACGGTTTGACATCCGTGGCAGAGTGACAGGTGCTGAACAGGCTCCTATCAATTATGGAGAATCCACTGCATCCACTAAACAGTATCATCTCCAGACAGAGGAGCAGCTTCAGCGACAGACTGCTGTCACTGTCCTGCTCCACTGACAGACTGAGGAGATCGTTCCTCCCAAACTATGCGACTCTTCAATTCCACCCTTGGGGGGGTGTAAACATTAACACTATTCAAATTTTTATTACTCTTTAATTTAATATTGTTTTTGTATCAGTATGCTGCTGCTGGAGTATGTGAATTTCCCCTTGGGTTTAATAAAGTATCTATCTATCTATCTATCTATCTATCTATCTATCTATCTATCTATCTATCTATCTATCTATCTATTCTTCAGGATATTGAAAGTTGATGTTTTCATCTTCCACATGATCACCATGAACTGTTTCAGCATAGTCTATTGATACACATTTAACCAATTTGCCATGTAACCGATCGACATTTTTGGAATTAATTTGTTTGACTTCATCATTTCTCGGTGCTATGATTGCCCGTGTACTCATTTTTTCTGTTGATAACCCTTCGTGATGAAATTCTTCAATAAGATTTGGACATAATACGTCTTCTTTAATTGGGAACTTAAAATGACGAAAATGCTAAAATTTATAAGAGCTGAGGGAGCATGAACTGTGTCTGTCAAAAGCATTCACACGAAAGAGTGGTGAGAGTATAGTGTGTGTGGTTGAAAATGGTTGAGAGGAAGACGTGACTTGAAAAAATCTCAAGGCCAAAGTCTCGTCTTGCGGGACTTGAAAAAATCTCTTCAAAAAAGTCTTGTCTCTTCCCAGGATTTTTTTATACTATAGAGTGATTTACATTGAATAGCCAAGCTGACAACTGTCATGTCTAAGCCAGTGTTCTTCCCCTAGCTAAGGTTCAAATTCATATTTTATATCTTTTTTGTTAATTTTTTATTCTTTGATTTATGTTGATTATGTTAATGATACTTTTATTGATTATTCATATTTTTTTGTTTTTGATTGTATTTATTTATGTAAGCTGCCTGTGTTATGTTTCATGTGTTTTGTGTGTGGTTCCCCAAGAAGTGGATTGAGATCTGAGTGCAGCCAGTTTTATGAAAATAAATCTTTTCTTTATAAAATCTCTGTGTTTGCCTTTATTACTAGCTGGAGTTTGACAGTGATATCCCCCTTTAGTGGACATTTTTTGGAACTGCATTTGGAACTTATATGTACTTTGGGATGAGTCCTAGTCCACGACAACAACACAGAATGCAAAAGGAAGGCCCCATGTCTTCTTCAGCTTGTTCTAAAAGGTGTAGTGTTCTTATTTTTCTGTGACATAGTCTAGTTTATTACATCACCCCAGATCTACTCCCATAACTAACAGATATCTAGAACAGAGCGGCCTAATGTTATGACTCAAACATGGAGCACTTCAAAGTAAAAGGATGTCTTCTACAATACATTACAAGCACTGCTGTTATTGATGCAGGAAGTTAACTTGACCCAGGCAAATAAAGAAATGGGATTGATCTTCATTCAGACTTGGATGTCATCTGCAGAAAGAAGAGACATGAGGACACGAGACACTGCCTCCCAGTGTTAATGCAGACTTGAAAGGTTGACTCCAAATTTATCACTTTAGTTATGCTGAAACATTTTTTTTTACATTTGCACCCTTAAGCAATCTTGCTAGTCCTATATTCCAAGTAGATTTTACTGTGAAGTTGCTTTTCATGTTATGTGTTATAATTTGCCAGAGGGTGATTTACAACATTTGAGATACAATTATTACATTTGTTTTGTTTTTCCAATTGGAACTCAGGCAGGTAAAATGACTTGCTCAGGGTCACGCAATGCCAGCAACAGGATTTGAACCCACAGACTCAGGGATTTCCTGGCATGCATCTGTATGTCTTCATTTGTGCTTTCTGTGTTTGATTTTCTTGTGTGGATTAAATTATATATTGGACATTACTGTCTTTTGATGGTGCATAGTGTTAATAAGCCATATGAAATAAATATTATATGATTGATAAGAGCATTTTCTCAAATGAAGCAACTGAACAGAAACATGTGTATCTTGAGAGAAACACATCAAACTTAGAACCTCAAGGGACACCACAAGTGAAAGATTATAGAAAGCTGAATTCATCACTACAAAAACCTGACAGTGTGCGGCCAGAGAGGTAGGAACACATCTAGAAGTAACAGATTTCTGTCAGTCCAGCATAATTCTTCAAACATTTCAGGGATGTATTATTGTAAACTGTCTGGAAAGCAGCGAGCAGTGAGGTCAAGGAGAAGCAGTGAAGACAGAGATGCATCATCAGCATTTCACAGAAAATCATTTATGGTACAAACAAAAAGCTGTTTTAGCCTGTGGTGAAGTTAGAACTCAGACAAACGCTTATCATTTAAAGACTCAATTAGCTAAAAGCAAGCAATAGACAATAAGGTTTAAGATAGAACATGTCAATCTGAAACTAAATGAATGCTGCTGGAGAGTTGGCGTCTTCAATGCTGATTTTAGAGATGTGACACTGTATATAATAAACTGTAAAACACTCATACACCAAGTACAAAAAGAAAACAGTTTAAAGACCATGTGTTGGGTTTACAATGATAGGAAAGATGAGAGAACCAGGGGTAAGGAATCTGAAATAGGGTATCAGGTTCTTGGCCTAATTCAAGTTTTTATTATTTTCCATTTCTGTTCACTGTGCCATATAAAATGAATGTCATTCACTGTCTTTATATTTTGCAACTCAGATGTCATTTGCTGATGACATCATTGTCTTCCTTTGGTTCAGTTTTTGTTGGGGACAAAGTGACTGTGTGTAAGTGTTGGCTTATGACATTAGAGTAACAATTTTTAAAATCTAAACTTTGTTTAAAGACATGGTTACAGTACATAGTATTGAAATATCTTTTTTTATGAGTGTAATTACAAATTTAGGATTGTCTTGTACTTCACATTTTGTTTTATTCTTGGCATCTATATGAAAGATATTTGCTGTGTTAATGCGAAATACAAATGAAAATTCATGATCATGTACAAGCACGGTCAAATACTAGGAATCTAGTGATCATGTCTTAATTTAGTGCAAACCAATTCTCTAAATCACTAAGGTTATCAAATTGCTTTATCCCAGGGTCATACTAACTGCAACAGCTTTTAAAGGTGAAGACTGATGTGTGACACTAAGCTCCCAAAAGGCATAGCCTTAAAAGCAAATCACTCATGTGGTCTGATGACATCAGTGGTGCCCAACAACCAAACATAAAGGGTGAGTTGCTGTGCGCTTTCAGTATGGGATTATCCCAATATGCTCTAATCTCAGTAACAAGACTGTAGTGTTTAGTTCTGTTGTTGTGTACAATTGAGCAACGTATCAGCAGCTCTGGCGGTATCTTGCAGAATATTGACAATAGCACCAAAGTATATTAATCTGAAAAATTGCATTTTGTGTTGTTGAAACGGACAAGGTATTGAACCACTATGCTCTGGAAATGCACTGATTTGTACAGTAAAGTTATCATTTGGAATTCTTTGTAGACTATATGGGACAGGAATTCTGTGAGACATACCGGTTGTTCATGCATGGGTTGGCGAGGGTCACTGCAGATTGTGATGAGCAGTAGAGACTTAGGGGAGAAACTCATTCATTAGTCCAGTCAAACTACAAATCCTTCTCATACTTTGCAACTGGGGCATTTTATTGGTTTGTGGGGAACCTGATACATCAAATCATAATGTGTCACATCATCCACAAAGCTGCTGATGCCATACCAGTCTTCAGAACTGGTTAATTGTCATGTAACATGAAGATGAACGGTGTGACATTCTACACAAGCTGTGTATATTGTGCTGTGAGTTCCTTTCCAATATTATTATTATATAGTTTTTGGCAATGTTTGGTCTTTTATTATAAGAGTTGACAAGACTCAAAGTTATCAAGGAACTTGACAACTAGTGATTTCACCAGCTCTTCTCTGTTATCTAGAAGACTGGAACAGGTAAGAAAAATATACACATGGCATATTTGGTTGAGTTCAGGGACTCAGTTAACTGCGTTGAAAGCTGAACCAATTTTATGTTTTGCTTAGTTACTTCATCAAAGAGTTAGTTATTACATTTTTGTTTATTTAATATATTTTTTCAAGAATTAGTCAAATTAAAAAAACAAGTGATAACAGAATGTAATTATATGTATTATTAGAGTATATACAGCAGCATAAATGTTTTTAATAGCATTTTTCAATATCACATAGTTAAAAACGTAGCCCAAGCTTCCTTACCTTCCACCTTGTTCTATTCCAGAAGAATTATTGATCAATCTTGAAGACTCAGATAGCATCTCTACAATTTATAAAAATAGTTTAAAGTCTCTTCCTTTCAAAGACCCCAGACTACATTGGGGAAAGGACCTGTCAATTAATATGTCTGAAAAGGAGTGGAAGGCATTCATGTACAGAATACACTTCAGCTCCATATGTGCAAAGCATTCAGTCATTCAACTTAAAATCTTTTATCGAGCGCATCAATCTTCTTTAAAATTGTCCAAAACGTTTCTAGGGCAAGATTCAACCGGTGAACATTTCAGTCGAGCTCCAGCCTCACAGGGCCACATGTTCTGGGTGTGCACCAAATTAATAACATTTTGGACAAAAATCTTTGCATGCCTGTCTGACAGCCTTGGTGTCAGAATCACTCCTAATCCATTTATATCTGTGTTTGGTGTCCTTCCAGATGGGGTAAAGTGGAGAAGGACAAGCAAACTGTAATTGCCTTTACTACATTACTGTCACGTAGACTTATCTCGCTCGATTGGAAGAATCCCACCCCATCACTCTTAAGTCAGTGGGTAACCAGTGCTCTATACTATTTGATATTGGAAAAAATCAAATTCTCACTTAGAGGATCTGTTCAAAACTTTTTAAAAATATGGTAGGATCTAATCAACAATTTTACAATAAGCTTCCATTTCGGGAAAAGGAAACTCTCTTTTTCTTGCTACTTTTATAGTAGCTGGCTCCTCTCTCTTTCTCTTGGCTGGGGGTCGCTTTTTCTTTTGTTTTGATTTGTTAAATTTTGACTTGACTGTATGGAATGTTATCTGTTTCTAATTAAAATCAATAAAAATATATAAAAATAAAAAGTAGCCCAAGTAGGCCTGAGGTGACTCATATAGTTTTCACAGATATCAGATTCCAACTCAAGTGAAATAATTGTTGTATTAGCTATTGTAAAACATGTTATTGCCATTAGTTATTGTTTAATGAATGGAATGTGACCAGTACATGATATGAATACAGTATGTGGTGTGAATTTACCAAAATATATGGAAAATAATATAGAACTTTATTTTTTCCATTTTAATCCTCTTTAAAGGAAAAAAACTATTTAAAAAGATAAAGAATATTTTATATAAATAAAACAATAAAACTCAAAAACTGGAAGTAGGAAAATTTGTTTAAACAAAAATAAAGTAAGTACCTGCCACAAACAACTAGACATCATGGTAATTTAATAAATGCATAGAATGTAATCAATATTTCTTCGTAATTATAGACTAGCTGCAGTGACTGTTGCATTTTAAAACTTTGGAATATAAAAGCTCAGAGCTCAAGCTTTGGATTGAACACTAATTTCATAAAAGTCTTACTTTCAAAGTCCTAAATACACACAGTGATTTGTGCGAACTTCTGAACAGTGGTGTTGCTGTTGTTTGTATGAGCCAGCTTTAAAATCTTTGAATTACACAAGCCTGAGGGGCAATAGTTGGAATTCACCCATTCATCTCTTCAGGTTAATAAGTGCATGTTGTCCACCAATTTTACAATTGCTTTACTAGTCAATTCATTTTGAGTTACTGTGGTATAGCGGGTCCACAGCTCCCATTAAAAAGGCCAGTTTTAATAAATAATCACCGTACTTGCAGCTTAGTGAGGGGGCATGGTGGTGTGTGGCCGAAGCGGTTCCTGAGGAGTTCGTGGTGTGGGCGTTTCTCACCTAAGTGCACAGGTGAGAGGCGGTCCACATCCGTGATTGTTTCCAGGAGCTGCTGATTTCCCCGACTACCAAGTTCCCTTCATATATAGAAGTGTGAGTCAGCTAAAGGGGGAGAAGAAATGAAAGAGAAGGAACGGAGGTTGCAGGAAGAAGTGGAGAGAGAGAGAGAGAGAGAAAAAGCTGGTGCGGGAGAGCGAGTGAGCGAGTGCAGGCTCGCGTGCAGCTGAACAGGGAGCCTGGGTGTTGGGCCGACACCCGGGGAGTAGTCGTAGTGGTCGCTCCCGCTGAGTTTATAGCAAAGAGCGGGAGTGACCAGAAGGCGGATGACTCTCTGCATAAGGCAGTTGGAGTCGGGACTTGGGGTGTGTATTCCCCAGCGTGGGCGCCCTGGTCGCTGTGGAACCCAAGTCACTGTCTGGAGGAGCCTACCGGAGCCAGGGGTCGGTGAAGCAATCCAATCAGCTGAAACAGGCAGAGAAAAGGTCAGCTGCATGTAGGGCGACTCCCCTGTTGAGAAGCCCAGACGGGAGAAGCAGGGGAGCCGCCGGGTAAAAAGAAGACACCGGGCTTTGTGTTTTGGTTTTAAAAGTTTGCTTCCTGCATTATTTTAACCTCGTTGTTTTAAAGATTTTTTCTAATGGATTTTAACCTCCACTCTTCACTTCTGTTTTTATGGATTATTTATTGACTTTTGAAGCACTACACTTTATTTAATTTGACCTTTTTTTTTTTGATTGTTGTTTAAATAAAAGCACTTGGCACTTTTATACACCATCCCCTTGCTCCATTGTTGTGCCTCACTTTGAGCTCATCGTTAACATTACCGACGGTGCAGGGTTCAAGGGCTCCCGGACAGACGACGCATTGTCATAGTTACAGGGCCCACATCTCTTTTATCTCAGATACAACACATCTTTTTTAATGAAAGCAATACTACCTCCAAATATGAAATATAAAAAGTAAAAATTAGCACTGCTGGGTTTATATAAATAAATGCATTTGGGTATTTACTGTATATTTTGAGTGTCTAAACGTATGAGCGTTACATTTTTGGCAACTAAATTAGTCTAATGAAAGTGTTTATCCAGACATATTGTAGTTCCTGGTACAGTGGCATC
This sequence comes from Erpetoichthys calabaricus, assembly GCF_900747795.2. Lineage (NCBI taxonomy): Eukaryota > Metazoa > Chordata > Cladistia > Polypteriformes > Polypteridae > Erpetoichthys > Erpetoichthys calabaricus. Next base: position 89,046,284 of record NC_041398.2, on the reverse strand, counting down.
AGGGGTGGGTGCTTTAGAGGGTTAAGCCCCTGGTCGTTTAGTCCTTTTATTATTTATTCCCCCATCTGTCATGCTGTAAACATAATTTAATGCACTTGGAACCCCCCGTTTTTCGTTTATACCTAAACACCCATAAAGGGGGCTGAAGATCCTAATACAAGCAACACTTAGAAATGTCCTGATGATGCTGTAAGAGATTCCAAGCCCCTGTACCTTTAAGGGCTCAGACTTTAGATGGGGGGAATTACAGTTACTGTTTTAATTTCATTATTGGACTGAGATTATTCGGAAGAATTCAACTTATTTGAGCATTTGTTTTAAAATGTAAAGAGCCCAGTAAAGAAATATACCAGTTATGTCATTTATACACAACCATCACACCCATCTATTCTATCAAAAGGAGTGTGGTGAAAAATATATTTTATAAATTTGACCAAGTCCTGGGCTGTCAAAAATTGTGTTCAGAGTGAAGCTAAATCACTTGACCTCAATAATATGTTTCATTCATCCGAAGTTTTCAGCAGAGAAATTGACTGTTCTTTATATTTATTTTGCAACCTTTTCCCTGTAGACTCTTAAAATCATTTTTCATAGAATGCATTCGTTTTTGCCCTAATCTATACATGTAATAAATGATGAAATATTTCAAATTGATAGATTTGCTACTTCTTTTAAATCTGATGTTCATTTTTGGGGAGGAGGGAAGTCAGTGTGCTCTTATCTCGACACTTTGATTCCTAACTTTGTTGGATGGTGGTTCCCATGGTAACTTAGAACTTCACCAACAAAGCAAGATTGCTCCTTGTGGATTGATGTGGTTGGTTTTGCATGCAGAATTATGGATGTTTTATCTACTCCTACAGCTGTTTTTCAGGAGAATAGATTTTTTTTAGAATGATACCATTCCAAAATTGTATAAGAGCTCTTAATTGACATCTGAGTAGTTCTCAGCTCCTACCTGCCAAATGAATCCATTTGAAAATATTGTTATTTTTTCAGGCAGTAGACCAGATGCCACTTGGCATTTGTAAAATGTAGCATGCATTTTTTGGAAGATATAAAATATAGAAAGACATTAAAAAATTAAAACTATTCAAAAATGCATTACTATTCAGCCACAACTGTGTTTCATTTGTATATTTGATTTATTATGAGGATGTAGGTGTCTTAATTAGAAATGTAAATTGTTTATAACTGTGCTTTTTTTTCCTGATTTGAGCACAATGTAAAATGCATACTATGTAATGTACATGAAGTCTTAATGCTAATGTAAAGTCATATGGAAACACAGTTATCAGGACATAACTAACAATAATCAAATACTCACCCAGTCTTAAAAATAGATCCATCTAATCATGAGACAATCAACACATCCTAAGATGTTATTTTGTCATTTTTGTTCTTCAATAAAGAATAAGCCATAGTAAGGACAGTCGTCCTGCTTTAAAATCACTTGTGAGAATAATTAGAGGCAGGTGCCTCTAATTAAGAGCACTTGATTTGTTGATGATCAGGAAGTGCTGCCACCTCTGTATAAAAGCTTCAGTCTGGAGCATTCAGGTTTGTGGTAGCACCATGCCAAGGACAAGAGACATCTGCAGTGATCTCAGAGAAACAATCGTTGTTACTCAAGGCCTATAAGACCATTTCTGAACAATTTAAAGCCCATTATTGTAAAGTTAAGGGGATTATTTACATGTGAAGAACATTCAAGGCAGCTGTCATTCTTTTAAGGATACACCATTGTCATACACGTGTGCATGGGAGGCAGATAGATGGACCAAAAGAAGGTAATTCCACGCCAGGCAAGGTGGTGGCATGGTACATTAAACCTTTCTCTTTAATCTCTGCAGACCAGACACGGGAAATCCTGCTTGACTTCCATGATGTCACTTCCTGTTCTGGCATCCACGAAGACGGCACTTCCGGTTCAGGGCCCCATGACAACACTTCCGGTTCCAGCCTCCATGTCATCATTTCTTGCTAAACTGCCCAAAAAACCCCACCACTTCCTGCATGAACTCAGTTCTGTTGTGGACTTCTTTGCAACCAAATCTTACTTTTGCAGCCGTATTCAAGTGTACGGGTGGCTGCCCCAAACCTCTTTTTATGTCAAGGTCTTTTTATTTTACACTATCAAAGCATATTTACCCAAATATCAGACTGTATAATGATCCAAGTGATTGCAGAGGTACATCGCAGAATAGATAGATAGATAGATAGATAGATAGATAGATAGATAGATAGATAGATAGATAGATAGATAGATAGATAGATAGATAGATACTTTATTAATCCCAAGGGGAAATTCACATACTCCAGCAGCAGCATACTGATACAAAAAACAATATTAAATTAAAGATTGATAACAATGCAGGTAAAAACAGACATTGTACATGTTTCAGTGCATGAAATGGGCAACATTAAAATTGTCCATTCAAAGATGTAAAAATTTTAATTTTAGAAGTGAGAGTAAACCATGGGGAAATATCAATAGACCAGTCAAAAAATAGGCAGGGGCCAAAACCAGGAGGTAACAGAAAAAGAATTAGGGTCTATGTTTAATTTGTAAGTCCAAATATTAAAGTCCTAACGTGTAAACCAAAAGTCATAACATTTCTAACAACATTTTCCTAAATAACTACAGATTAGACTCAATTGTTTTTATCCAAACCTTTGATGCTTGGATTACCACGCCATTATCTAAATAACAAGAGTGTATGATGACATCATACGTAAGTCAAACTGGTCATAGTGACTGAAAAATGAAATAGAATATGGTGCCACAATGAAATTACAAATATAATGATAAACTATAATAACAATAAAAAAAAATTTTGATTTTAACAAAACCAATCCATATTGATTCCAAGTCAACTAATAAGGATTACAGTTTTTTTTGATTGCTCAAGACGCATTTCTTGAGAATAAGCTCCCTTTCCCAAAACTCTAAACACAATTCCATAACTGCACACTCAATTCCTTAGACTTCAAATTTCCAGATGAAAACCAAACTCTCTACTCAAAACCATATAATCTTCTATCAAAACCAGATTCTGCCATCAAACATCACACAAAAGCCCTCAAAAACACATACACTACAACATAGCCTTACACCATGCTGAGATCAATTCAAACCACTACTGTAAAAACGTCTTACTACAATGAGTAATGTTACTTATGCCCCCCCGCAAACTAACTCTGTGCATAATGAACACTATATAAACAACAAATGGAGAAATTTTGAAAAAAATGTTATCCTTTAATGTACAATAAAATACATAAAGAACTAGAAAGAAAAAGAAAATTCTATTCAGCTGTAGAATTTCTTTCATGCTCAGGCAAGACAATCTCACCGACATTGCATGCAATAGGAGCCCTTAGGAGAAAAACACCCTTGCTTGCCTTCTCCATCCCCAGCAGGCCACAATTGTTATGTCCAAACAAGTTTCCTCCATGGCCTGGAGGAGGTGAAAACGAATGTGGGGGGCCTCGGTAGTAGACCTTCCACCACCATATTGAAAAATAACCCCTCTATAGGGGTTGTACTGGCTCGCTCTGGTCGAGTTGAAATCCATGATTTCGAAGACCATCAAGGAAAACCAGTAGAAGCATGGTTTTGTGTTGACCAAGGATGGCATGTCAGTGGAGGACAGTGTGACAAAAAGGAGCTATACAGGCGCCAACCTGACACAGACAGACACGGGAGGCACACTTATAAAAGAAATAAACTTTTATTTTCTTCGTCTGTGGGCTACGTCTTGCCCATACCCACAGACACAACACAGTCCCCGACTAAGCACAAGCACAAACTCAAATACAGGCAGTCCCCGGGTTACGTACAAGATAGGGACTCTAAGTTTGTTCTTAAGTTGAATTTGTATGTAAGTCGGACAGGTACATTATTTTAATAAATGCTATTGTTGACTGACTGTAACCAAGTGCTCTACCAATGAATGATGGAGTTTCACCTCTCTCTGACCTTTTTATTATTTCTACTTTATTTTCCATGCTGATGGTTTTTCTCTTCTTTACTGTATCACCAGCACTTGCATCAGATTTGTGTTTCAAGCACATTGTTTAAGGGTGAAGACAAAAGGTTAAGATGAGCTCTTCTGCACAGCACTGTCCACGCTATCACAGCAGGAAGGCACCAGTCATCAACACGTCTGATGTACTGACAAGAGACAACTTCCTGTTATGTGCGTAACAGTACAAGCAGGCTTGCTATTGAGAATGAATGGAGGCAGCGAGGGGCGGTTCACCACCCGCCACCACACAGTCACCTCTACTTGCATACAGTATGCTGCCTGCTTCGTTAGCCCACCGAGAGCAAACAGGGTGAGGCCAAAGGCGAGTAGTGAATCGCCCACCACTGCCCCTAATCAACAGGCAGCCACCCGAGGCACACTACAATGCTGCCCCCCGCCGCCCCATTCACCCTCAATGGCCTCTTTGCAGCATCACCAGCCGCTCACCGTGAACGAAAGGGGCAGCAGTTCGAAGGACACTGTGAAACACCCCCCTCTGCCCCATCAAGCCTCCATCCTGCACACGAGTGCTTGCCGTGCACCCAGCCACCCTCTGAAAATGAATGGGGTGCGCCCCCATTCATCAACCAGAGCCGCTCGAGGGACACTACACTGCACGAGTAGCAAAACCGCCTCCGTCCAGCCACCACTTGCAGCGTCCCCAGGCCAGAGATGACGGAGCGGTAGTTACTGAGGAGCCTGCGTTGCGTCCCCCAGACAGATGAAGGAGCAGCTGCGGCCCCATTCGTAAGTCGTATGTCGGATGTCCGTAACTCAGGGACTACCTGTAAACACAAATCAAATCCCTCTTCTTTATCTCCTCCACTCCTCTCGGGCAAGCTTACTCTCTCTCCTTCTGACTCTGGCTCCCAGAGTGGTGACTGCTGGCTCCTTTTATAGCCCTCCCGGAAGTGCTCCAGGTGTTTGATGACGGATTTCCAGCTGCACTTCTGGGTGTGGTGGAAGAACCGCCCACATGGGCTCAGGAACCACTGCAGCGCCCCTTGGTGGAACCCCCGAATCCCAACAGGGTCGTAGAGAACTCCATCTCCCATGGAGCCTTGCGCTAATCTGAGGCACCACTGCCACCCAGGGAGGCTGTCATCTAGCATCCCAGGGGAGGTATTGATCAGTCCATGCCTCTTCCCTGGACCATATACAGAAGAGGCATCCTGGCCAGGCAAGGGCCCCAGCCTTCCAGCACACTGACTTGGTGGCAGATGGCAGCACACATTGTCACATTCTCCCCTCGCTAACCAGGGAAATTTTCAATGGCCCATTGGCCAATTGTGTTTCTTCCCCCTCCTCCTCTTATAGTAGTAAGATTGCCATCAACAAAGATGAGCTCATGAGGAGTGTGTCTTGCTTCTGTTTCAAAGATTCTCTGCAAAAGCTGGCACACACTACAGTAAATGACTATTCTGAAACACATTGCTAGAGTACACAAAAAAGGAAGCCATAAATAGAGTTTGTTCTACACTATACACAGTAGTGCTGTGCAGTACCCTAATACATACTCTAACAATGCTCAAATACTTCACACAGTATGAAAAAATCATGACTGCACATATTCCAGGCACTGGTTTTTAACTCCATCAGAGTTCCTTTTGAAAGTACACGATAGGCCTGTTTCATCGTCAACCTGTTCTTTCAAAGAATGCGGTCAATTGTGGAAATGCTCACTGCATCGATCTCACAGAAGATTTATTGGTCCTCAATAACCCTCTGTTTTATTTTGTGCAAGAGAATCGTGTTGTTGGCTAAAACCATATTGATCATCACTGTTTCTCTGCTCCCTTACAGAAAATAGGTTTTTCTGCCTCCACCAGGTGGTTGCCTCTCAGTTATAAAGGTATAAACACAAGTTCAACTAAAATAATGAGTAAACCGAGATCAGCCAAAAGTCCACACAAATCGCTGTTTGGATGGAGAAGATGACAGCACGATTATTGGATATGTTTTTTGCTTATCTTTAACTGTTGGATTATGGTGAATGCTTCTTGAAAAGAGCTTTTCAGTTACAATTTGGTGTGTCATGAATCTTTTTAAATAATCACAGAAGACATCCATGTTGGAATCTCAATGATTTTGTGTGGGAATTTCTTAAGATGACTACAGACATAATCAGAGGACCTTCTGTTCAGTGCTATGGTAATTTGCACCAGTTTCAGATAAGTAAAAGTAGCTTTGGGAGGTTGTATTAAAAGGAAAAATAAAAATATTCACTGAGTGCCACACTTCCACATGTTCATCTGCTGCTTTGAGTCATTTGGCCTTAGATATTTTACCAAAATACTAATATTATTTTTCTATTGTATTCAGCAAGAACACGTAGACATTGCAGAAAACTTGTTATAGTGTAAATTTCTCACGAACATTAGGAAGTGTGTCTTCATATAGAGAACCATAGACACATGGAAAAAGTTATATAAACATATGTTTTGGAAATTCAAAACGTTAAGGTATTAGGAACCTCAGCAAAAAGACCTGTGGTTGTGTGTTTTTTACTGCAAAGTGATCACAAAACCAAGAGAAATGGCAGAATGTCAAGCAAATCAATTACATGACAAAGCAGATCATAATAGGAGGTAGAAGATGAGCAGTGACATCTGTTAAGCTTCATGTTCAGGATACAGAATGGAAGAATGACAACAATCTGAAAGAATTAAAACATTTTAGACAGAGACAACCTTGTGGCCATAGTCTGTGGTCATGTCTTTATAGCAAAGTGAACCAAGTGATAACCACCAAAATGACTAAAAGAAAAAGAAGAGCAGTGACATCTGCTGAGCATCAAGCACATCACAGAAAGAGACTAGGTGATGAAGAACAAGAAAGAATAAGAAGACAAGACGCTGAAACACAAAGATAAGCAAGAAGTAGTCCTGAATATAAAATGTTAGGTAGTGGCAACCTAGTTGCCAAAAAGAATGTCAAAATGACCTGTACTTGTGTGTGTATGGCAAAGCAATATTGCGAATTCAAGTGACAACCTCCATAATGGCAAGAAGAAAAAGAAGAAGTGTGACATCTGCTGAGCGTCAGGCACATTGCAGAAAGGAATTAAGTGACAAAGAATGCAAAAGAATAAGAAGACAAGACTCTTAACTACACTAACACACAAGCAATTCTGAATATCGTGTAATTGAATAGTAGATTTTCAGTCCATAATTCCATCCATCTTCATAAACTTTTCTCAAGTAAAGGATCACCATGGTCCATTTTCTCAGTAACCAACCCTAAATCAGATGGCACTCAATCACAGGTCTGGATAATGAATACATTCACATTCATGCTTACTGATTCAAATAAGGACATGTTTATGAACTCCTGGAAACAAAAGAATTTTCTGTAAACTCAGGACAGAATATAACCCTGCTGGAAATTGTACAGGTCCCAAGAAGCAATAGTAGCAACTTTGCTATTCTTTATATAAATGCAATATAAACAGTAACATAACTGTACTCAGCAAGGCATTACAATTAAAAAGCTTTCATCCAGTACTATAATGAGAACAATGACAGCTGTAAAGGCTCACAAATTTCGGATTAGGGACGTATCACAATGGTTGATTAGTATGAGAAGTACTGTATATTAAGGCCTCTCTTCCCCTGTAAAAATGTCCTATCTTGAATCTTCTTTGCCGTAAAACACTGCCGTACTTCAATGAAGGTATTTCCAGTTCATGGTCAGTTTTTAGGTCAGCACCTAAGCAGATGACTCTTTTACACACTTGTTTTTTTTTCTAGTATTTATTACACAGATTCCTACCAGATGCAACATAAATATTTACATTTCAGAAAAAAATGCAATAGATGTCAGCTCTACTTTGGACATCCTTTCTCCTTTGGGGGCATTAAATCTGCCTGTCTTCACACATGAGCGTCTCCTAAACAATTCAGCATAATCCTACTTTAGTCTCTTCCTACAACCCTAGCTTCCCTTTCTTACAAGAAAACACCTTGTTACAAATGGCTCTCCTCATGCCAGTCAGTGCTCATCTTGCCATTTGTCTTCTCTCCATATTGATCCTACCTGATAAATCTAAAAGCAGAGCTGCCAAAAAGTGTTTTATGAAATAACCCTCAGCCAAAACAAAGAGCTAGTACAAAGTGAAAATGCAGCATTCAGGGCAGCTACAATCCCTCAGGTCCACAGCCAGCCATTCCTGACATATGAACCTAGAAGGCTAATTTGCCATCACACAGTTAGGAAAGAAATTGAGAAAGTCTGGTAATATTATTACCAGACTTTCTCAGTTTCTATAGTATAGCTGAATTCTCAATTTTCTTTGGCATAGCTGAATTAATGTAACACATTTTTAAAGGTTACACATTCATTTAACCTTTTAAGTTAAGGTTTTTCTACAGTGTCTAGACATGCATACTCAATTTATTTTCACAGATACTATAGTGAAATTTCTTTAATTGTACCATTACTTGTGACAGTTTGCCTTAATTGTTAGTTTTCTAAACGCTTTTGTCTGCTACATTTTGCATATCATTTTTATTTACTTAAAGATTTTATCCTAATTTGGTATTATTGATTTGCCAAAACTTTATGAATTCTTTTCAAATGTAAAACCTCCCTTTGATATTATGGCTTGCATCATAAACTCCACTCTAAAGCCATGAACCTAAAGTACAGTAATAGTGTATATTAACCCTCCACAAAGTGAACACTTTTTAGATCCTATAAGACTATTCCACATTCTCAAACTCATCATTCCATGTTAAAGGAATGAGTTCAACTAAACAGCGCCATTACAGGTCTAATTTGGAATTGCCAGCCAACCTGATAAACAGGTCACATGGATTTGGGAGGAAATGCAGAGAAGAATGTATGTGAAGATAGTATAAAATGTGCAGACAGTGACAGCGTGAAAAACATAAGCAAGCTTGGACGTGGAGACTCCTGATCTTCACTAGTTGTGTGGGATGTCCTCCAAAGTGCTCTGTGGCTCATGTCCCTGTCTCGAGCAAAAGGAAGAACAAAGAGGGTTGAACACAGTTCTCAAAGGTTAGATAGAGGAAGGAGAAAACAAACATATTTGGGCAAAGGAAGGACAGGCAATGCAGATAAAGACCTTTACAAAACATCAGCCAGTATTTGAAGCTGCAAACTGTGAGGCACTATAATAAGGGAAAAGGGAGACCAAATTCCACTATTATCCCATAGTATTAAAATGGTGATTGAGCTGATGCAAGTAACCATTGGCATCATGGGTAAATAGTTGGAAGCAATCACAGAGGAAAACATCATGCATCACATTTGAAGAATTGAAGTATTGTTAACAGTCAACACAGGAATCAGAAGGAGATAATCCATATTACTAACCGAGAATGGTAAACTGGATGGACGCAGGGACATCCGGCCATTGGCCGTGGACGCAAAAGACGTACTGCGCAGGCGCCCCCACAAAACCCCCCTTCCAAGCAACGGAAACCGGATGGAAAGCAACGCAAAATTAGAAATGAGGCGCCCATAGCACACAGAAAAAAGGAGTCAGACGCTGGCGCTGTGTGCACGAAGCCCATGGCACACGAAACGGAACACACACAAAGAAGAGAATTGAGACCCACGACACACAAAGCCCCCCTGCAGTAACTGAAATAAGAAATGAGGCGACGCGCCCCTAGAACACCAAAAAGAAAGGAGTCAGACGCAAGCGCCACATACCACACGAAACGCTACGCACACAAAGAAGAGGATTCAGACCCACTACAAACAAACACCCCCTCCACTAACAGAGATAAAAAAAGTGAGGCAACGCGCCCCTACCACACACAAAAAAAAAAGAAGTCAGACGCGAGCGCCACACAAACCCATTGGACACAAAACGGGACAGACTACGGACATAGCACACGAAACATACACAAAAAGGAGGATTCGGACCCACGACCACACTAACATAAATAAGAAATGAGACACAAAGCCCCACTAGGGTTACCACTTTTAATACAAAAAAATAAGGGACGCATACTGCAGCGGGGGCCACATCCCAGTGCCAACACTTTGCAGACTCTACTTAAAAGACCCGCCCTCCTCACTGGACAGTTAAAATGACCAATCAAACTAACGATGACATCAAGTATTACCCAATCAAAAGTAGGAAAGGAGGCATCTTCATAAAATGCGTGTGGGATGATTTGCATGAGACGCTGCTTTAAAAAAAATGATAAAAAAAATACGGGACAAAACCCGTCCCGTATTGATTCAAAACGGGACGCGCAATTTCATTCTCAAATACGGGACGATTCCGTATTTTACAGGACGGGTGGCAACCCTGCCCATTACTAAACGAAACGTCCGTATTAAACATACGTCATCTGAACACATTCAAATTAGGCAGCATAGGTCGATCTCATTATACTGATCCACTATTAACCGTTTAACCACAGAAAAGGCTCCATATTAACAGTGAGTGCGATCCTCCTTATTACTTATCCATATCTCTAACGCTGAAGAACAAACAAGTAATGAATTCACGATCACAGGTACAAAACGATATGGCTCGAGTGACGGGACCAAACACACGAACCCACATGAAAAAAAAACAATACACGTCAGCGCATACAACGCGCTTCTGAAACCCCGGAAGAACAAATGTCTTGGCTCCAAAAACGCAAAGCTCAACTAACACATTAACAGAAACAAGCGCAGATGGACAGACACAATGAACGTACACGCATACAGCACGCGTCTCAAAGTGCTGCATCGAAACAGGCAAGGGTTCAAAATGAAACAACTCGAGTCTCAGAGATACAAAAACGGCAGCGAAAGGACAAAATAAATAAACGCAGACGTCTACAACGCGCATCTGAAATGCCGGAAAACAAGCAGACAAGGCTCCAAAAAGAGAGAGCTCGACTAACCGACATACAAAAACGGGCAAAGCTCAATACAAACAATGAACGCCGTAAACTGCAACGGGCTTCTCACACAGCACAGGCAAATTGATTACGGCTCAAGAATAGCACGTCCCAAATCCTGCACATACAACAGCGCGCCTCTCAAACGGCACAGACAAAACATACACGTCAAGGACATCAACGACAGACACCTGCTAAACAATTGCGGCAGTTAGCTGACAACGCGTTCAATAATGAGTCCACTATTCATGAAAATTCATTGGGATTAATGAATGTCATTTGCAATCATTATCATTCACTTAACTTCCCTGAAGAAACAACTAGCAATACAAGTAATGAATTTACACGTTATTGTCAAAAGGGTCAAATTAGACTGCCTCCTTTACATTCATATCCTGCATATCTACAGAAGCTTCTAACTAACGAAGTACCTGAAAGTGAAAACTTTATGAACTGCATTAGATCCTACAATAGTTCATTTGCTTTTGCATCTAATGCCATCCAGTCACTTACTCAACACCACTGATAAACTTCTACAAATGTTGATAAATAATAATATTGCCTTTGGAGGAAAGGTACTTTTATTAGGAGGAGATTTTACACAGTGCTTAGCTATTGTTCCACATTCCATGCGCTCGGCTATTCTGCAGTCCACCTTAAAATACGCAGACAATTGGCATTGCTTTCAAAAGAGTTACGGAGATATTTGGAACAGCAATCTCATTACACCAAATACCCCTTTTAACACAACAAACTATATTATGTCCAAAAAATATTAATGTTGATCACATTAATAACCAGGTCATTTCATTACTTCCTGGAGAGGCACAGCTCTTTCTAAGCTCTGACAAAGTTGACTCTGATGACGACAATGACCATCTTAATTTCCCCTTAGAATATTTGAACACTATTAACCAAGCCGGATTAACACAACACAATCTTAGCCTTAAAAATGGAACAATAATCATGCTATTAAGAAACCTTAACACTAAACAGGGTTTATGCAATGGTACACGTTTAGTCGTCAACACCATGCCACACAATGTTATTGAAGCAAAACTTCTTACAACATCACATGCTAACACTACTGTTCTAATTCCTAGAATTAACCTTACAAGTTCTGACCTGCAATTACCTTTTACACTTAAACGGCGACAGTTCCCCATTAAACCTACCTTGGCCATGACCATCAACAAATCACAAGGACAAACCATACACAAAGTTAGCATCTACCTCTCTGAGCCCGTTTTTGGACATGGACAACTTTATTTGCTTCCTTTCTGCGTCATCTACACCTTCACACTATGCTATATCTCATTCATACATCACGCTCTTTGTAATTTCACAACACCAGGGGTTGGCAAGCGAAGCGAGCAGGGGGCGGAGCCCCCTAGTGGTTCACTAATATGCTGGAATTCTATAAGGAAGCATGCAACCATCAAGTTGCCTAAGATATTATTCATTTGGAATTTCAAAAGGCTTTTGATAAGGTACCACATAAGAGATTATTCTTTAAACTCAAATAAGTGACAAATTGAAGGGTGCAGTGTGTAGAAGGGGACAATTTGGGCTTAAACACATAAAGCAAAGGGTTATAGTGAAGGGGAATCTTCTCAGAATTGGAAGATTTTAAAAGTGGTGTCAGATGAGGCAGAGTACTGGGGCCACCACATTTTTTAATACAGTAATCCCTCCTCCATCGCGGGGGTTGCGTTCCAGACCCCCCCGCGAAAGGTGAAAATCCGTGAAGTAGAAACCATATGTTTATATGGTTATTTTTATATTGTTATGCTTGGGTCACAGATTTGCACAGAAACACAGGAGGATGTAGAGAGACAGGAAAGTTATTCAAACACTGCAAACAAACATTTGTCTCTTTTTCAAAAGTTTAAACTGTGCTCCATGACAAGACAGAGATGACAGTTCCGTCTCACAATTAAAAGAATGCAAACATATTTTCCTCTTCAAAGGAGTGCGTGTCAGGAGCAGAGTCTGTCAGAAAGACAGAGGAAAGCAAACAAATCAATAGGGCTGTTTGGCTTTTAAGCATGCGAAGCACAGCGGCACAAAGCAGTTACAATGAAGGCAGCAGCTCACACCCCCTCCGTCAGGAGCAGAGAGAGAGAGAGAGAGAGAGAGAGAGAGAGAAACAAACAATCAAAAATCAATACGTGCCCTTCGAGCTTTTAAGTATGCGAAGCACCGTGCAGCATGTCGCTTCACGAAGCAGCTGCACAGAAGGTAGCAACGTGAAGATAATCTTTCAGCATTTTTAGACGAGCGTCCGTATCGTCTAGGTGTGCGAACAGCCCCCCTGCTCAATCCCCCTAAGTCAGGATCAGAGAAAGTCAGCGCAAGAGAGAGAGAAAAGTAAGTTGGGTAGCTTCTCAGCCATCTGCCAATAGTGTCCCTTGTATGAAATCAACTGGGCAAACCAACTGAGGAAGCATGTACCAGAAATTAAAAGACCCATTGTCCGCAGAAATCCGCGAACCAGCAAAAAATCCGCGATATATATTTAAATATGCTTACATATAAAATCCGCGATAGAGTGAAGCTGCGAAAGGCGAAGCGCGATATAGCGAGGGATTACTGTATGTATAAATGATCTGGATAAGAATATAAAAAAACCCAGCTTCTTAAGTTTCCAGGTGATACCAAACTAGCAGGAATGGCAAATGTTGTAGAATCAGAAGAGGGAACTGGACAGAATGCAGGCTTTGGAGGCTGAAATGTATTGCAAGTAAACAGTATTATTAACAAGTAGGAAGTAGAAATGTTAGATTTGAATACACAATGGGAGGTGTGAAGCTTAAAGTACACCTCAAGAGATGGATCTTGGAGTCATAGTGGACCCATCACTATTTACATCCAGGCAGTGTGTAGAAGCCATTAAGGAGGCTTTAAAGGATGTCAGGTCATACAGCACAATGTGTTGAGTAACAACCCAAGGGAGATAATGCTTAAGACGCTGGTGAGGCCTCACCTGAAGTGTTCAGTTTTGGTCTCCATATTACAAAAGAGACATAGCAGCACTAAAGAAGTCTATAGGAGAGCAACTAGGCTGATTCCAGTACTGCAAGGTATGAGCTATGAAGAAAGACTAAAAGATTTTCAGTTTAAGTTAATAGTGATTAACATGTGAAGAGACTGGATTTTTTAAAATTATACAATGAATTATTATGATGAATCACAGTTGTTACTTTAAATTAAATTAGATAGATAGATAGATAGATAGATAGATAGATAGATAGATAGATAGATAGATAGATAGATAGATAGATAGATAGATAGATAGATACTTTATTAATCCCAAGGGGAAATTCACATCCAAAGGGTTATTTGAGAATATAGGAACACAGATTTAAATTTATTACAGATAGATTTTCACAAATGTTTTTTTTTTAATCAGAAAGCCATAGACACATGGAATAAACTACCAAGTAGTGGGGTAAAAAGTGGCACTTTTAAAAGTTGACTCCATATTATTTTAGAAAAATTAGGTGAGCAGGATCTGTGAGATTTGCTGTGTTGAATGGCCTGATCTCATCACAATTGCACTAACGTTCTAATGTTCACTAGCAAACAGGCTGAATTAGAATGCCTTCTTCTTTTATATACTGCTGAGAGTGTCATGAGGAACTGTTCTACAATCACAGGGAGACAACTTGGCTCAGGTTCAAGAGGTGCTCAGTTTTTAACATCTAAACTTCTTCATGACTTCCTGAATAAATGGCTCAACTTCTAGAGGACCAATAGGAAAAATCTCATGCCCATAACTGGGTTGCTCAGATTTAACCACCGGGTCCCCTCAGGATGGACATTTAAACACAAGAATCAAAAACAGAGACTCCCTTCTCCAGCTGACAAGCAGAATTTATAAATGATTCTAGAAATCGGTTACATCCAAAGTTTCTTCAGTAAGAAGTACCAGTCATCCCCCATATTTTCCTATAGATAAAGAACACTAACAGAAAAATACTTATTTGTCTTCCTAGGGCTTCTAGCTTCTGCTTATTGACTACTGCTATCTTTTTATATTTTTGGCATAAGGCTCAGGAGGGGTTTTAGAATCACTTACAACACATGCATTTACTTGATAGAAACGTCTGGTGACTAAGACCCCTGGTTGGCATGGTAATAAAGTAAACATTTTACATAGAAGAACAGATGCACGTGCAGCTGTTTCAGCCTAGTTTTCTTATGAGCTGAAATATTCAAAAGAAAATTTCTCGCTTTTCACTAATAAGCTACTGTGTATGCAGTCATGTCTTCTAACTGGTACTAAGTGTTTCTACCAGGATTTGGATTTTCACTGATTTTCTTAAAAAATTGCATTCTAATTAAACTCCTGTTTTTACTAGCTGCACTTTACTTATTAGACTCCCTTTCAGTTACCTGCTTCTATTACCTATTGACCCAAGTATCCAACCCAGTGGTAATGATAAGCGATCTAAGGTCATGTGTCATGTAGCACCGGTACCACATAGTGACACATTGTATTGTAGTGACCTGAAACACCAAAACGTTGCCAGAGGTAAAAAGCACCCGCAACAATTCGTAACATCATTGTAATAAAGTTAAAATATACACAAAAGACATAAATAAATTATTATCTGCACAATCCTAACACTAGGGTTTAACAGATAGGAAGAAGAATCAGCAAGCAAATCCGGAAATTGAAGGGAATTCCCCAAAACTTCAGGTGTATTTCATATAAAAATGTGGCAAGGTGAAGTAATCCTCTCTTCACTTGGTGATTAATGCAAGAGAATAGAAGACTTTTTGAGACGCCAGCAATCGGCAGATTAGAATGGCAAAAAGAAACGGGCAGCTGTTGTGTCTTTGGTCAGTTTGTTAAGTCTCTGGGGTAACTTTAGGAATTCCTTTACTGGCAGGCCAAGTCTAACTGCAATAAAGGTTCACACGTTTATCTCCTAGGAGACAGAAAGTGTGCCCTCTAGCCCATTAGTAATGCTTGAAAGATCAATCACAACAGATCTGGGTATACCCGACTGTCTTGGTCAGAGGAATACCTAATTATAGTGTGTAACAGATGGTGAAGTATAAAGGCATTGATCTAACAAATCCAAGTCCTCTGTACTAACTTGATCAGTATCTGATGATCTCTTTAATTGTAGATCTTATATTATGTAGATTTGTATTCGCCGTTGTTTGTGCCTGCTACTTGAGCAGTATGTACCTACAGTTTTCTCATTTGGTTATATATGTGTGGGAATACCTCCAGAATTGCACATGTCAGAAGCACTTCTCTGATAGGTTCAATTACAGGGAGCATTTGGTGATTAAGAGATTGAGACTTAATTATAAATTTATAAGGTATTGCACTCTCAGTCGTCTCTTTAAAATTTAATAAATTTAAGGTACTCAGCTTTCTCCCACTCCTCAAGGAGAGCAGGAGACAGGGAATGTCTTTACACTATTAGCATGCAGGCAGCTACTGTACAGTATGAATTTCATTTCATGATCTACAGTACACAGGACAGGACTTTTTCATACATTTTCAAGTTTGCTGCTAAAGTCATGGTTGGGGATTCCTCTGAGGAAAACAATTGTGGCTTTGACTTCAATGTATTGTTGCAAGAAGGTCCACTTCATGATTTTTAATTATTTACTAACAAAATTGTGAAGGGCAAAATGCAGTCTTTTAAAAGTGGGGGAGGCATGGATACAATGTCTCTAACATGTAAACATTAATCCCTTGCTTCATCTTAGCCACGCTCATGAAAATTCCCAGTGTTTCTTTCATTTGGGTCAGTATTCACTACAGAACACACACTTATGTCTTATGCTCCAGATGATATCACATGTGAATGCAGACAGAAGGTTGAATTGCATTTTTTAACTTGAAAAGCTCATACCTTAAAAGTAATAAAAAAAATTCTAGGAGAATACAAAAAAGCATGTGTAATGCAACATCCCATGTACGTAAAAAACAAATTAGTCTGGAGCGACTAAGCTAAGAGATTTGACTTTCTAAACTCAACCTTTGTATTTCAGTGTTATTGCTCTTAGTTTTCCATTTTGATGTCTCAGGTAAATGTTCATTCTGGTTTATCTAGCTCCCATCTTTTTTCCAGAATTGCTCCCAAGCCTTATCCTCCCCCATTTTAGCTAATCAGCTAAATGAGTTTTATCGCTGGTTTGACAAGGACATGAGCCCCCATTTGGACTCCGACCCTCTGCCTTCTATATCAAGGGTCTCCCTCTCTCAACTATTTCAGTGTCACCATCCCCCCTTCATTGAGGTCTGATTCACCTTCTTCAACTTCGCTTCCCCACAGTCATTCCTATACTTTCTGTGAAGCAAAAGGAGATACAAAAACTTTTCAGGAAAAAGTATATTAGGAAAGCAGCTGACCCTGATGGAGCTCAACTGGTACTCTTAGACATTGTGCAGACCAGTTAGCACTTGTCTTCAATTACATATTCAACACCTCCCTGCAGCTAGGCAAAGTTCTGGACTGCTTTAAGATAGCCACTATTATTCCACTTACCATGAAGGATAAAATCTCTGAACTTAATGACTATAGGCCAGTTGCTCTGACCTTGGTGGTTATGAAAATATTTGAATGCCTCATGTTTTCCTACCTAAATTCCATCATTGATCCTCTCCTTGATCTACTTCACTTCACATATAGGGCAAAATGTTTAGTGGAGGTTGCAGTTTATGTCAATTTTTACCTCCACTATATTCTTTAGCACCCGGACTTGCCTAACACCTATGTGAGGGTCTTATTTGTGGATTTCTGCTCAGCCTTCAATACCATTGTTCCGGAGTTGCTTCAGAGTAAACTAATCCAGTTAGGTGTACACCATGGTGTCTGCCAGTGGATTATGAGTTTCTTGACAGGTAGGAAGCATTATGCGAGACTGGGCCCTTATATGTCAGATTCAATGTCAATTACCATAGGCTCCCCCAAAGGCTGTGTTCTTTCACCTCTCCTTTTTTCACTTTATACAAAAAAACAGTAGACCCATGGATAAATCTGTAAATTTCCTAAAGTTTGCAGAAGATACAACTCTGGTGGGTCTCATTTCCAATAATGATGTGTCTTCCTATCAAAGAGAGGTGGGGCGTCTTGTAGAATGATGTTCTTATAACAACTGGAGCTCAATGTTATTAGGATGGTGGAAATGAGGATTGATTTTTGCTGACAAGTGACTAACTGTTCACCTTTGCAAATTAATGTCCAGACTGATCTGTGGTTCGGTCGTTTACATTCCTGGGGATTACTTTCACTACTACATCATGGGACAAGCACATAACCTCCAATATCAAGAAAGCCAGGCAGAGATTGTTGTTCCTTCACCAGCTTAAAAACCTTGGCATATCAAGGCATATATTGTTAAATACTCAGCCATCATTGAGTGTATTGTGACCTCCTCCATCACCGTTTGATTTCCTTCTTCCTCCTCACTTTCTAAGACTCGGTTCATTGCCAGTGGGAAAACGAGAGAAGAAAGATTGCAGTTGATTCCACCCACCCTCACATCCATCTGTTCATTAAATTGCCATCACAGAGGAGGTACAGGTTTATTGTGACCAGAACTACACACCATCTCCGCAGCTGCTTTCCGCAAATTATTCAGATCCTAAATAAACTTACATAGGGTTACTCCTAAATTTTTGCAACATATTACTGGTAACTGTGCTATTTATATGGTAGTAGGTGTTCAGTAGGTTTGAGTGAACGCTGGCGGGACTGGTCGCCGCTGCTCGCCGGTACCTAGACTATGTGATTTTGTGGGTATTTGTTTGTTTTTTTTGCCATTTTGTTGACATCTCTGCGTGGCTGTATATGCTGTGTATGCATTTAGCTTCATCTTAACCTCCGTTTCGTTTGAAACTTACCGGCTTATTCTCTGGACGTCTGAGCTGCCTCTGGCCTCCTCACCTACAATGTGGACTGGTAGGATAATCGCCTGGTTAATGCTTGTTTGGAGTCTTCTGTCGCTCGTTATCCAACCTGCGACTGGCCTCCTCCAGTATCCAGCTGCTGAGCTTCTTCGACTGCGTCTTCTCCAGTCTGTGCCTCTGCTGTCGGTGCTGTATTTCGACCCGGACGTCATACTTCTCCCTCGTCGGAGATACATCCACCGTGGGTCTTGTCGGAGATTCCGAACGGACGTCTCGAAAGGAATTAACTCTTTTTGGTCTGATTTTCGGCACCCTCCACACAACACAGATAGGAACGTTGATCATAGCGTGTTGGCCAGCTTAGCTAGGTCGACTAACACCACTGTCAAATGCGACAGCAACATTGTCAGCTTTGGTCTACTAAACATCCGCTCACTCACGAGCAAGGGACATCTCATTCAGGATCTCCTCATTGACCGTAAGTTTGACTTTCTCTGTTTAACTGAGACTTGGCAACAACCTCAAGACTTTTCACAACTTAATGAATGCACCCCCCCGGGGTTTGTTTACACTTGTCAATCCCGTGCCTCTGGCCGTGGAGGAGGTGTCGCGATTATTTATCGCGAGGAGTGGAAAGTCCTGCCGTTGTCTGCTCCTGCTGTTAGCTCTTTTGAATCGACTGTGTGTCAACTGTCTGGCCCAGTTCCTACCATTATTGCAACTGTCTACCGTCCTCCTAAGATAAACAACAATTTTTTGAACGATCTTGTTACCTTCCTTACTCATTTATCTGTAATTACCCCAAATATAATTCTGCTGGGGGATTTTAATGTACATCTGGACAATATCAATATCCCTCTCACTAGAGACTTTTTATCTTGCCTGGAGAGTTTTGGATACCAGCAGCACACTGATGTTCCTACTCATTGTAAAGGACATATCTTGGACCTGATCTGCTGCTCTGGTGTTGTTCCTTTTGATCTCACAGCAGATGAACTCACTATAACCGACCATTTTCTTCTTTCATTCAATGCCAAACTTACCTTTTCTGTTCCTAAGCTTCCACGTCTCATAGCCTTTCGCAACATTAAGAATATTAACTTGAATTTGCTGTTTTCTAGAATCGATTCCCAAATGGACTTTTATAATTTATCCACTCCCATAGAACTGGTCTCATATTATAACACCTGTCTTAATGATATTCTTAATTCTCTGGCTCCGCTAAAAACCCGTTCTGTTTCTTTTTCTTTTTCTGCCCCTTGGTTTACGCCTGAACTTCGGCTTCTGAAAGCTAAGGGCAGGCAACTTGAAAGGTTGTTTAAAAAATCCGGACTGTTTGTCCACAAAGAGATGTATAAAAATCATCTTCTCTATTATAAGAATTGTATAGCTCAAACCAAGTCTAATTATTACATTCAGTTAATTACTCGTAATACAGGTAACACCAAGACTTTGTTTTCTTTACTTAATAATGTTACACAACCTCCAGACTCTTTACCATCTCACCTTTACTCAACTGCTTTCTGTAATTCTCTTATGTCTTTTTTCAACGAGAAAATCCAAAAGATACATCAGCACCTTGGTCCAGATCCTCTCTATATTCCTTCTGAACTACACTCGCCTATTCACTTTTTCTCTTCTTTCCAGCTTCCCACTTCCTCTGAAATTTCAGATCTCATCTGCAAATCCAAGTCATCTACTTGTCAGCTGGACCCCCTGCCTACAGTTCTGGTTAAAGTCTGCCTCCCCTCTCTAGTCCCTCTCATTTCTGCCATCATTCACTCTTCTCTCACTACTGGTATTATTCCCTCATCTTTTAAAACTGCTGCTATAACCCCAATATTAAAAAAACCTGGTGCTGATCCTACTAATTTCAATAACTTTCGCCCCATTTCTAACTTGCCCTTTATCTCCAAAATTCTTGAAAAAATAGTAGCTATCCAACTTCACACCCATTTATCTCATAATAATCTATATGAAAAGTTCCAGTCTGGTTTTTGCCCCCTTCATAGTACAGAAACGGCACTTGTTAAAATTACTAATGACCTCCTTATGGCTGCTGACTCCGGTCTAATCACTATTCTCATCCTCCTTGATCTGAGTGCGGCCTTTGATACTATTTGTCATACCACTCTCCTTAATAGATTATCTCTGATTGGCATTACTCACACTCCACTTGATTGGTTTAGATCCTACCTCTTAGGCCGCACTCAGTTCATACAACTTAAAACCTTCACATCCAAACCCACCGCTGTTACCTCTGGTGTGCCCCAGGGCTCTGTCCTGGGGCCTCTTCTTTTTATTATTTACCTTCTTCCCCTTGGCAATATTTTTCGCAAATATAACATTAATTTTCACTGTTATGCTGATGACACCCAGCTCTACCTTGCTGGTAATCCCACCTCCTCTTTTCCACCACCCTCGCTTATTGACTGCATTGCTGAAATTAAATCCTGGTTTTCTTCGAATTTTCTCAAATTAAACAGTGACAAAACTGAGGTTCTCCTCATTGGTTCAAAATCATCATTATCCAAAACCAATAATCTTTCTCTTATTATTGATGACTTTGTTGTTTCCCCATCATCTCAGGTCAAGAGTCTGGGTGTCATCCTCGACAGTACTCTATCCTTCCAATCTCACATTAATAACATCACCCGGTCTGCTTACTTCCACCTACGTAATATTAATCGTATTCGCCCCTCCCTCACTCCTCACACCACTGCCATTCTTGTTCATAGTCTTGTCACTTCTCGGCTGGACTACTGCAATTCACTCCTCTTTGGTCTCCCGAATAAATCTCTTCATAAACTTCAGTTAGTCCAGAATTCTGCAGCACGTATCATCACTCAAATCCCATCTATTCACCATATTACTCCGGTCTTGCAGCAGCTTCATTGGCTCCCCATTAAGTTTCGTATTGATTTTAAGATTCTACTATTAACATTTAAGGCCATCCATAACCTCGCCCCTCCATATCTGTCTGACCTTCTTCATGTTGCCATTCCATCCCGTAACCTTAGATCCTCTTCCTCCACCCATCTGACTGTTCCTCCCGCCCGTCTAACCACCATGGGGAGCAGAGCTTTCAGCCGTTCTGCTCCCAAGCTCTGGAATTCATTGCCTGCGGATCTCCGAAATATCAAATCATATTCATCCTTCAAATGTAAACTTAAAACGCATCTGTTTAAAATGGCTTTTTCTTTTTCCTCCTGATTATAATGGTTTTGTTTGGTTTTAATTTCTAGATTTTCTGATGTTTTAAGTTTTTTATAATTGTGTCTTTTATTTAATTATTTATCTATTTATTTTTTTATTGTTGTTCGGTGTCCTTGAGTTCCCTGAAAGGCGCCTTGTATAAATAAAATGTATTATTATTATTATTATTTGTCTATTCGTAATTACTTCATACTTGTACTATTTAATATCTATATTATTTTGTATAGTTTTTCTATCTATTTGAGTTAACTATTGAAATTTGTAAATCTTTTGTTCAGTAACTTGTTGTTTTTCCATAGTGGTTTGCATGGTGTCAGGTTAATGGCTGGCTGAAATTATGTTGTCTTGAGTTGGTTATGTCTTGTATTCCATGTTTTGCACCTAACCAAAGTCAATTCTACTATGTTTCACAAGATATCAATTAAGTGATTCTGATTCCGTGTGTATCCAATTGACTTAAATATTACTTCAGCTCAGATGGCTTATTGGTTATTTGACAGTAACATGAAAAAGACGTAGATGTACTGTTTAAAATTTTCATTGTTTGAGTCATATTCTTTATTGTATGGTATTATCCACAGTTGTTCCAAACACGCCATTAGGGTTAGAATGTCCCTCAGTGATTCATGCTTAGATTTCACCTGTCAGTGTTCTGAGCCCCTCAAAAGGACTGGGGTCCGTAATGCATTGTCTTTACAGAACTAGTAGTGACCAAGCCTCGTTACTCTTTTTTCTGGATATTACAGAACAATGCAAAGGGCAAATGAAACATTTACTCAGTGATTTCAGGTAATTCATTTTTTTTTTTTAGATTAAGAAACAGTGTAACACTTTAGTTTAGGTGCTACGAAAATGCATCTATTACTCATTTACTCTTACGTAACAAGACCTTAACAAATACTTTTTTTTGTCTTCATAGCACTTATAAAATATCAGTGGATGGGTTTTTCGATTCTGTGCAGTGTGGCATTTTGGCATAATGGTAAAATGACTTGTTAATATGAAAGATTCATAGGTCTTATACTAAATATGTAATATCAAAAAAAAGCATTTCAAATAAGCAACCTCCGACCAATCCAAAGTGATATTTTATAAGTAGGTCTGCCAATCAAAATAACAAACATGTCTTTGGGATGTAGGAGAAAACCCAGAGTATCCAGGAAACAACAATGTCCTCAAAGAAGTAACCAGCATGGGATTCAGGAGCTGGGAGGTGGCAGTGCTTGCCACAGTGCCACTCTAATACAGTACTCATATATAAACCATAGTGAATGGAGCTTGTCATTTCATCCCATAAAATCAAAAGCTGGTGCTGGTAGTTATTTACATCACAAAAGATCCTAAGAATAATCTGACTGCCAATATTTTGAATACATTTGTTAGTCATGGCATAGCCACATCCCAGCAACAAACCTGGCATATGGAAGAACAAGGAAGCTTATCTTTCTGTTATTTCCTAAATTAATAAGATATCTCTTCAACTTGCCACTGTTTATTCATGAGGGTGTCAAGGCCTTTGAAAGTATTTTTTTTTGTTTGAAAAACGTGAGCCTTTAGTCTTTCAGTGGCCCCTTTAATAAAAGTAGTACGAATTAATAAATGCTGAAAATCACTTCTATTTTAGTAAAGCAGAGTAGTTTTGCTAGTAAATCCCTTGCTATCAGCAAAAAAATCAAAGTTATTTTACAATCCCATATTAGAAAACATAATGATCTTGTGCTCTGTGTATAAACAGATTTTATTTAGGCAGGCCAATTTGATTTTCAGCCCTCACGACCCCAAACTGCATTAGGTAGGTTTGAGAATGTTACGTTACGTAACATTATGTTTAAGTGCAGAGTGAATTTTCATGTCTGTGAACCTGGACCTGCTGCTTGATTCAATTAGTTTTTAATATTCATGTAATGCTGTGGTGTTGACACATTGTAATCTGACATTTAATAATCTGCACCATACCTATGACCATGTAGAAATGTCAGGTAGGAAATTAAATTAGAGACTAAAGTCTTTGAATCTTTAACAAGTTCAAAATTGGTGGTTATCACTGTCAAAAGTACGTACCTTTAAAAAATATTTTCATTAAAATATTATTTAAATACATAATTTCTGAAAACTGAAACCTGATTTATTATGCACTCTTTGTTACGGATTTATCAATTATATTTATTTTTAAAGTAATTTGCTTGATTTTGAAAACATTTGCACAATTTTTCAATTTATATACATTTAATGACTGCCTCCTAAAATTTAATGCCCAGAGTTGATTTCTGGATTGCGGCCAGCACAAAGACCATAGTGGAAAAAGTGGATCTGAAAAATAAATAAGGGACTGTTACAGACGCAGCCTCACAGCTCCAGGAGACTGCATTCAGATCCCAGGCCCAGTCAATGTATCTATTGAGCTTGTACATTCCCTAGTTGTCTTCTCTAGGAACCACAGTTTTCCTCAACTGGAAATTCTAAACTGTTCTTTAGTGTGTAAACATACGTGTGCAGAGATGTTATTGCCTTGTGCCCAATTCTTTGAAGACAAAATTGCCTAAAGATAGTGAAAGGGTAAAATCAAAAACACTTAAACTGTGTTCACCAATTATTTGGAGAACATCAGAATTTAAATGTTTAGATGATTTGAGAATGTAGGCTCACTTTGCTTCTAAAAATGTACATGCATAAAACAAACACAAAAGCAGTGTTACTGAGAATGCTTAGAGTTATCCATCCATCTAATCTGTCTAGCTAAATATGGGATAACCCACACAAACCTTGGCCCATTCCGTCCAGCTGGGAACTAAACCACAGACTAAACCCTGCCAGGTAACAAAACCGACTGCCAGTATTCGTTTGTGCATACTTTATGGCTGTTTTTTGAAACTGCTTACAAGATATACTGTATATGTATAGGCTTCTCCTACCTAATCGCTTCCTAATAACCCCTTTGTATGGTGCATTTTGTAATGCAAACACAGGTTTACAAGTATTTTAAATGAAATAAAAACTTAAAGCATTCCCAAGCCCCAAAATAGTATCCCCTTTTTTGTTCAGATAACACACAATGACATGAAAATGTACACTGTTAGTTGAATAACAAGTTTGACGATAAAAAACAACACATTTTCCTTTCATTAATTACTTTTTAATAATCTGCTCTTATTGCAGTCTTTTTGTTAGTTTCGGTACACTACATGATTTCTAGTTGGACAGCCTGTCAACTTTAATGGCTGCAGTTGCTGGATCTCATCACCTTGAGAATGTCAAATTACATGGCTAGGAATTGAGTAGACTTACATGACTGCCTCATGACTTGTACTCACAGGTTTGGATTTCCAAAGCATTGTGTGCTCACCATATCCTTACAGTCAATGAACAAGCTACCTGACATCGCAGATCTCAATACAATGGCTTTCCAGGTATGGCAGGTTCAGCCAGTGGCATAGCTAGGGGTTGCAAGAGGGGACATCTGTTCCCAGGCGCCGCATCCATGGGGCGCCGAATTGATGATCCCCATTGCATTTTGGCAAACAGGAGGGGGCGCGAAATCTTCAGTTGTCCCCGGGTGCTGAAAACCCTAGCTACGCCTCTAGGTTCAGCTGCAATGTGGGTCCTTTCCTTTTCCCTTTCTCCATTCCATTATGGTGCAATGAACAAGAGCCATAAAAGCCTGTCTTCCATTTGCGTGGTCCAACCCACCCATTTTCTAATTTCCTTCTTTCCTTGAAGCCACAACATAATTAGAATCACATTTACTGCCCATGTATGCTTGCATACAAGGAATTGACTCTTTTTATTCTATTCTAACTTCCAAGAATAGATACATGACAGACATACACACACCCAAATGATAATCACATACCAGAGATAAATACAAGACAAAGAATTCAAACATACACATACAAATGCAAGGTTGTATGCGTTGACTTCTGGGTGAGCACTTGTTGATTGTTAGCTCTCACACACAGACAAGCCCAGCCTTACAACTTAAGACCTGTTTGATTTTGTTGTGACAAGTCGTAGACCAGTATGACTGAGTCACTAGGGATGTCAAACAACATCTGGTGCCATGATTGTCCCCGAATTCACCACATGCACCATAAATGTAATGAGCCAAGTTTGAACAACGAAATAAGGTTGATCGCTGCCTCTCACTTTCCTAATAAGTAAGTTGAAGAAGTTGCAGAATATGTCAATATAGCACCACGAAGCACCGTATCATATTCCTCCCTGTAAAAAGTTACATTTTGATAAAATAAAAATTCCAACTTGACTTCATCTGGAAAACAAATGATTATATTGTGTTATTAAAAAAGAGATGACTACAGTAATGTGTTTTAGCCCAAAAATATCACAATACATAAAAAATACCACAGTGCAAATAATTATATAAACAGTGAATACAACCCAGTCCTTCCCGTAGTTCACGCCAATATCCACATTTTGTCAATTCTGTTTCATAGGGTGGTAGATATGATTTAACTAGAGGCTATGAAATGAAGAGTTTAGATTGTAAAATGTTTAACAGTCAACACTGTGATATAAACAAAAACCTTGATGAGTTCTTCTGTGTGGCACAGAACTGAGGTTATGAAGCATCACCCCGAAACCAATTGCTGTATGATATGTACTAGATGGTCCACAAGTAGCTCCAGTTTCTTTTATGTCTCTTTCTTGTTGTTGTTTTTTTCCAGCATTTTCAAAAAACAGCTCTTTATGGCAGTTTCTCTCAGATCCAGGAAGTACTGCACATTAAACTGGAGGTCAAACATAGAGGAGTGTCGCTCTCAATCAACAGCCTCCTACTCTAGTAAAAAAAAAATGTCAGCAAGACATGTACATTAATCACTTCTATGTGGTGGAGCTACAATGTGACAACTCGACTAAACTTAGCCATGAGAATGACTGGCACAAGCAGCACATGTTTGAAAATTGCACCGGACTTGTTCTTCATAAATAACAACAGCAACAACATTTATTTATATAGCATGTTTTCATACAAATGATGTAGCTCAAAATGCTATACAAGATGAAAAGAGAAAAAGTCTATAAAAAATTAAAATAAGATTAGGCTATACTACGTAACAAAGAATAAAGTAAAGTTTGATAGCACATCATAAACATAAATATATCTAAATCAGTCCTCAAGGTTTTCAGGCTTCACGTGGAAGAATTAGATGATGATCGTCATGTGGACATCTGGCCTTCAAGGCATCAATGTATGGAGTTCATGGTGCCTTGATCAGGTGGTGGTGACACGGTTTGTAAAACAGAAAAGATTACAAAATAGATAGTGTTGATCAGTAAAATTCACCAAAGCGTTTTTCGCAGTGAATAGGTGGTGTTCACATGTCACCTTGTTCACAAGGTTATTTTCCTGGAAAGTTGCAATGTGGCCAGCTTAGACAAACTTTTTTTCCCAGCGTCCCATGATGCTTTGTGAGGCCAGCATGACATCACATGGCTGTAGCAGCTGATGTTGGTTGGGACAGCCCTTCGAGAATATAATGCTGATCCTAGTAGCGGGCTAAAAATTAGCTCAAAACTTGTAAATACATTTTCAGAGAAAAACTTACAATGAGCTGCGGAATGGGACCTGTAAAGGTCTTCTTTTCACTTTATGCCCACTAACAGTGACATAGTATGCACGCAGAGTGGGCTGGACATCCTACGGACTCGGGTAGGGCACCCTAAGTGCCTTCTTTTTTCCAAAAATGGCCACTGTTTCACATTTGTTAATCCATTAAGGAAGTGTTTGCGATCAGGATTGCGAGTGGTGATTTGAAAGTGTAAAGTTTCATACCGTTAGACCAGTATATCTTAAACTAGGGTTTGCGGCCATGTTTCTTTAATAAAATTAGCCAAGTACACCCAAGCCCAAATTCTGTGTACAACACACTCAATTTACTATATCATTTATTGTGATATTATACAAAACAACACTGTTGATGCATTACAGCAAGCTTTCATTTCTGTGGCACAAAAATGTAAAAAATATTCCTCACGATACCAACTACCACTGTCACACCTAGTGAAATAATCTAACTGAGATAACTGACAGACAAAGACACATTTAAGAAAGGAGGAGACAGGAGGGAATGACAGAAAATCTTGTGAGGTGAAGAAGCCATGGCACTACTTTGAAATGTACAAATAAAATAAAACGGTGCAGAACAACAATATGAGCATTTTTGGAGGTTTATGAAGGGTGAGTGAATATGGTTGGGGTATATATGTTGTATATTAAAAGCAGTTTCAATGGGCATAGACAACTGGTCTTTGCTTCATCACATGTTTGCTGTTACAGCATACACTGAGTTTGTAACAAAGTGCAAAAAAGATTGTACATAATCTTTAATGTGCATTGGTGAGGAAGAATTTCATCTTGTAATACTGTTTTAAAGTCGTTCCATAAATTTCAATCTTGTTGGTGAAGGACATGATTGCTGGACCATTGAGAAATGCAAGAATGGTAGACATATCCCAAGGTTGAGACAAGCTGTAGATATACAGCACAATGTCAGTCGGTAGCATTAAACATTTCAAACTGCACAGTTCGTCGAATTATTCATCAAGATTTATCCTGATTTTACCCATATACAATAAAAATAGTGCATACATTTTTTAGGAATAATTGAGCTTCTTGTATCTCGGTTTATCAAATTATTAAATGAAAAGTGGAGCATGTTATTATTATTATTATTATTATCATTATTTACTTAGCAGGTGCCTTTATCCAAGGCGACTTACAAAGCTGATTGTGATATATGCAAGAATGATTAGAAGGTGCAAGCATGAAAAGCAACAGTTGTTGAACTATTTACAAACTCATTTAGACAAATTTGTTGTTAATTCTGGATCACATTTGAAAAAAGTTAAATAAAGTAAATAAACTGCATTGATCATTTTTGACTACTTTATTCCTTATCCAGTGCCATGAATCAAGTGATTAGTTCATAAAATCTTTTCAAAAATCATCATCCTTGTGACACATCACAAAAATTAATTTCTCTCAGCTTTACTAAAGTTTACACCAAGTGTTCGCACTGGCAGTGATATACCTCATGAATCTTTTCCCTGTTTTGAATTATAATTCTTGTTTTATTGACCAAACATTTGCATTCCACTTTTCTGTTTTAGCAATTTTCAAATGAGACATGAAAAAACCTTTACAGTTTTTTTATTATATGACCACTGTTTCTTGTCTATTTTTGAGTCCAATGTCATTATGGTAATATTCCTCTTCCTGGGTCCCGTTATGGTCTTATTTGGGTCATCAGATTAAAAAGTTTAAAACCCCCTGTGTTAGGCCAATGACAACACATGTTATATGTTCTAACAACAGTTTTTATTGGTCATACGGTTTCAAATTGTTGGTCACAATCCTGTCCTTGAAATGACAACAGGGTTGCTGGGTGGCAGAGGAAGTGATTGGCCATTGAGCCAAACAGCAACATACTGTGATATAATGTGAAAAATATTATTAAGTCAGATGCATGTGCAATGCAGAATATAAATCAACAGTGAATTTTCTCTTGCACTGTGACCAGTCTTCTATGAAATTGTATGAATAAGTTTGCTTTTGCTACCTAACAGAGGAAAAAGTGTTATGGGGAGTGTTTTCATGGAACAAAATAGTGTTGGAAAACAGTAATTAACGTTCTGAACAAATTGGATCCATGTGTATTGTTGACAGAAGGCAGCAAAGCTCAGAACGAGGACAATCTATGGCCAAGATTGTATGTATGTATTGCTTCTAGTAATTGAAACTGTATATGGAAGGTACGATAAAGTCTGTTAAGTATGGGTCCGTGTTAAGTATGCACTATTTATTGTTTTAATTGTGAATTATTCATTGATTTTGTAATTACATAGGGTTATCAGCAGTGCAGTAACATACACAATGCGTAGAGCACATAATAAGTTCAGACTGGTGAGATACGTTCACAGCTGGACAGTTGCTACTCATGGCTTTTCTCAAGGGAAGGTGGCTAGACTGTGTGTCTTTTGTAAGAACACATGCAATATTTTATTTGTCAATAGAAAGCTCTTATTGTAATTAAGAGCTTATTGTAATTGCATGTATTTTGTTTCTGACAATTCCTGTAACAGCAGCAACAGCTGAAAGATCTTTCAAATGGAAATTGATAAAAAAAAACTACTTGAGATTAACTATGTCACTCATGAGACTATCATGCTTGGCAATTCTCTCTATTGATAAAAAGAGACAAAAAAAATACAAGAAATACAAGAATACAAAAAAAAATATACAAGAATCATTAAGGAATTAGCCATAAAGAAATTTACAAAGAAAAACCTTACCTAGTCTGATTGTATAATTAATTGTTTTATATGACAAGTGTTTATGAGAACAATTTTCTAGTTTTGATTGTGATATTCAAGTTATCAGTTGTAAACATTAACATGAGAGTATAATTAACACGTTTTTCCTAATTTATTTATGCAATATTACAGTAAGATAAATAAATTGTAAACCATACTATGTGAAATATAGAAAACTAGCCAACCTGCAGCATAGCATACGCTGCATAATTATGTATTGATGGGTGAACACTTCCTGAAAGACACAGTTGTCCAAATGGGGTGGGTTTGAGGATACGACTGTAAGTGAATGAAAAGATGGAACTCTGGAGAGAGCACATACAATTGTCCGTGACTGAAAACTGGAGGACCACCGCCACGCCCCTACCTCCCAGAGCGAGGGACGGGACTGGACGGCAGTCGGGCGCAGAGGGCGGAACGGGGGGAGAGGGGAAGGATGCCCTTTCCGCCCCCTCCACCTCTCCGGAGAGAGGATGGGGAAACGGGCCCGAGAGGTTTTGGGTCCTAACCGTCCAATGACGGATCGGCACAACCGGTAATGATCCTTCCGCAGGTTCACCTATGGAATTACCACTTTTACTTCCTCTAGATGGTTAAGTTCAATCGTCTTTTCGGCGCTCCGCCAGAGGCCGCGAGCGACCATGGCAGGACCAATCCGAGGACCTCACTAAACAATCCAATTGGTAATAGCGACGGGCGGTGTGTACAAAGGGCAGGGACTTAATCAGTGTGAGCTTATGACCTGCACTTACTGGGAATTCCTCGTTCATGGGGAACAATTGCAAGCCCCGGTCCCCATCACAAATGGGGTTCAACGGCTTACTCACGCCTCTCGGTGACGGGTAGACACACGTTGATCCATTCAGTGTAGCGGGTGTGCAGCCCCGTACATCTAAGGGCATCACAGATCTGTTATTGCTCAATCTCACGTGGCTGAAAGCTTAGCAGCTGCGATAGTTTTACACTCCAGTACATTGCGGTGAATGCTGGTAACAGTCAGGCGGGCGGGCGGGTCAGCAGGCGTTCTCATCCCATTATCTTAGAGTTGGTGGGCGTGACTCTGTGAGTTGTTGTCGTATCCCATGGTCTTAGAGTTGGCGGGCGTGGCTCTGTGAGTTGGCGGGCATGGCTATGTCATGCGTATCCCATGGTTGTCTTGCGTGCCCTGTCGGCTGCTTAGTGAATTATATATATAGATAATAAATTGGCCAGATATAATGCAATTCAGGGCGGCACGGTGGTGCACTGTATAGCGCTGCTACCTCGCAGTTAGGAGACCTGGGTTCGCTTCCCAGGTCCTCCCTGCGTGGAGTTTGCATGTTCTCCCCGTGTCTGCGTGGGTTTCCTCCTGGTGCTCCGGTTTCCTCCCACAGTCCAAAGACATACAGGTTAGGTGCATTGGTGATTCTAAATTGTCCCTAGTGTGTGCTTGGTGTGTGTGTGTGCGCCCTGCGGTAGGCTGGCGCCCTGCCCCGGGGTTTGTTTCCTGCCTTGCGCCCTGTGATGGCTGGGATTGGCTCCAACAGACCCCCGTAATCCTGTAATTAGGATATAGCAGGTTGGATAATGGATGAATGGATAATGCAATTCAATGTATGCTTTCTGCCATTAATATTATTATACACACTAATGAAAATAGCATATAAAACAATAAAGCAACCATTTCTATTGAGGTGCCTACTAAATAAAAAATACATGCAACTGTAGTTTCAAACGATTTGGTATTAAATGTCCCTTCAATTAAATAAATAAATAAATAGCCTACAAATATTTTACCCAGTATTTTAATTTTAAGTAGCTTATTCATATTTCTGAAATAATATATTTAGCGTCACCCACTTACTCAAAAATTCTATATTTGATGTACAAAAACTTGTTTCAAAGAAAATCTATATCCAATTAAATATAGCTACACTTTATTAAACTTTTGTTTCTTGAAGTCTTTATATTTCTTTTCCTTAATATTCTAGGGGGCCCTAAATATTCTTCCCACAGGCCTTCTATGTAATAGCCACACGCATGCCTACAAAGCTAAAGGCAGCTAGCAAATGCCACTTGGGACAAAAATGGTTCGGCATATTAAAAATAAAAAAAACAAGGGGAAGTGGAAAGAAAAAGACAATCAGGAGGTACAGTACAAGCAAGAACAAAAATTAAATTAGAAGCACTAAAGATATGACCTATAGGAAGCTGGAATAAAAAATCCCAGCATGAGTGGGGCTGAATGTCTGTTTCTTGGTTTGGCAGGGTGTCCCTCAGACGTCATACAGAAATACAGTCACACAGAATGGTATGTTATTATGTCAAAATAAAATCTGTTTTATGTTGGTTTTCACCCTTGATTAGATTTTTCTAATTTTCGAATTTGGTAGAACTACTGTAACTTATGGAGGCAATGCTCAGAAATTAAACCTACTATAAATAAACCTGAAAAAAATCCTTAATGACACTTGTATTTGAAAGTGGTTTTCAATATGCATTGATTTTTAAAATACATTTAAAACAATTTTAAACAAAATAACAAAACTAAAGTAAACCAGAATTAGACTGATTTTACTTCATAATTGAAAATTCATTCATTGGTTCAATTTCTGGGCCAGTTTATTCCATTATTTCATTCCGGCAAACCACAACTTTTTTGGCAGTGCTGGTCACATTGTATGAAGCAACTCAAACTGAAATGCCAGTCTATCATGGACATCAGGATAACTAACTTAAACTAACATATATGTGGTTTGGTGATCAGAACAAATTGGAGTTCTTAGACAACCACGAAGACAAGGACAATGCGCAAGCCTGAAACAAATGGTTTGTAGCCATGTCTGCAGTGATGTGAGAGGGCAATGCTTACCATTACAGCCCCATGCCACCTCCATAATGACATTCAAGTTAATTTTTTAAGGTTTGCCTTTGTATATTACAAAGCATGCAATAAATGGTACATATTTTTATTATTTTGAAACATGTAACTAGATAAGTGATTTTTGTGACATAATGAATAAGTCTTTTAAAAATCTCTTGTTGGTGAGTTATCTACCTCGATCTATTTTAGACTGAATGTTTTCTAATTAGTTATAAAGCTGAAGTAATAAGGTTGCCTGGTAAGAGTGAGCTGTAACATGCTGGCCGATGTTTGATTCAAGTGAGACTACCCTGGGGCAGAGACAAAATGATAAATAGGTGACTTAATGAGGCTAGGGAATCATTTGTCCCAAGTATTTAGTCGAAAGTCATCAAGAAGAAGAAGAAGAACAAGCCACTCAGCTTAGAGCTGGAGCAACATTTAACCTAGTTATGGTTACACAAGAATAATTGTAATGGCCTAGGAAGGAATAGCCATGAGTTCTTCATAAGACTGCCATGTCAGCTTCACATTTGCTTAATCCATTAGACAGACTTGCTCATTTGTGTTATCCTGCTCTGTAGCTTTGTGCAACATCTTTCAAGCCTGCTCCAGGTATCAGTTAAGAAAATGTTATTTAATAAAAGACACAGAGGGCTAGAAGCAGACAATTCCAACACCGCACATGCAAGAACATAGCTTGAACTGTTTAATGGCATAGCTTTAAAGACTGGGAGGTTTTAATGAAAATGTAAGTAAAGGAATTAAAATGAAATGTAGTAAAAAGTTACAATTAAATCTGAACAGATACCATGTGGCCTTAACATGACAACAGGTTTATTACAGTTGCATAGGCCATACAGAGTATTTAAGCTTTTTAAATACTAATGTAAGAAAACTCAAAATGACAATTTATTCTATGTAAGAGTTCAGCTAATTCTCATAATTTCTCAACAATCTTTTAATTCTCAGTACTAATGATCTGACAACATGTTTCTATTGTACAGATGCTGAAATGTATTTAATTAAAAACTCTAAGCTCTATAGTATTTGAGCTCATTCTCATTAGCACTGAAGAGAAATTTAGTAATAGTTTTGAACAGCTTTCCACAGCTTTAAATAAAAATGATCCCAAAACCCAGAATGATATTTGGCTAAAGTTGATTTTACAGCAGCGTATGCATTCATTAATAGGGTGGTCATTATTAGTAAAATATAATTTCACACTTAGAATACATTTTAAAACCATTCCTATAAAAACACAAAAACAAAGTAAAAAGAAGGAGAGCTAACATAGTATTGGTTTCATTTGATGGATCACTGGGTCATCTGTAAAGCATGTAGCATGAAGTAATGCACCAGACCCTAAAAGAAGGTAAGGGTCGCCTTTGGTATACCTCCAACTTTCGTGAGATAGCCATTTGTTACAACCCATCTCTATGTAGCTCACATGAATTGAAATGAAAAAGCTCAATAGCCCCAGAAATTCTTCGAAATAAAAATGTTTGGTAAAACCATACATCAAACATGATCTTTGATTCAGAGGCCTCTTGCTTTGCAAAATTTGAAAAACTGGCACTTGACAAAATGCTATATGTACTGAGAACTGAACCTGTAAATGTGTCTGAAGACTGATCACAGCATTGTATCACTGGTCAACTGACAAGAGTGAAATGAAAGGACAAAAATGGGCCTCTTATAATACCTTCACTATCATGTGCAAAGACTTTATCATGAACCTTACTGTCCCTGAGTTGGCGAATGTGAATAAAATGACATTTCCATATAGTACCTCCACACTCAAGTTATTCAACAATGCTAACCCATGTGAAGTTATGATGATTAATATGTTACAAATACATTGAAAAGTTTCAAATGAGATTAATTTTCATATAAGTAATAAGCAACATCAATGGACAAAAAACTTAAATAGCATCTGTTGTGTCTTTCTAAAGCTGAATCTTGGAGGTCTCACCCTATTATTTAAACACACAGTGAGAACTAAAATGTAGAATGGCTTATTTTTATCCAAACTCTGTGTTATGCTCTTCATGAAACTGTAAAGTTCATGTGGGCAGCAATACCCACACTGCCCACAGCAGTGGAGCACCCAATACCCTGTGTTTAGTTGGGAAAACTCTCCTGCTGTGTTTGAGGGGGCACTAGGGGAAAATGTGCTGTAGCCTACCACGAACAATGTAGAGGACAGCCAATTGTCTTCAATGATAGTATTCTAGTATATATTCCCTCTACTTCTTACATAACAAAGATTAGCAAGTCTTGCTCTGTATTTAGTAAATACTGAAATTTGGAGCTCTTTACACAAAAACTAACAAATGCAATCATTTTCTTTAAACTTAGTTACCTTGTCTAAGTTTCTGAATGTCTAAATGGTGGATGCTATGCAACTTCATCTATGGTTCTTTTGGAGTGATGTCAAAGTTGTTAAGTTGTTATTTTTAAGCACCAAAATCTGCATCTCACCTGACTCATTATCAACTTTTTTAACGGAAATCCTTTTCATCCTACTTTTCATGGCATGTGACCCACCATTTATTGCAAATGCATATTTTGCAATTCATTTTTTTTGCCAAGTGTAGCTGCCAATTCTTACATTGACATTATTGTTATAACTGAACAACAGAGAGCAGACGCAGCACCTGCGACAACAAATTGTTCACTTTTACCATTGATGTCTTGGAATGTCAAGGTATTATCTGATTTAACAGAAAGCTTTTTTCCCCTTGCAACAGGTTATGTTTATTGTTTATCTCTACATGCATGACACACTTCCACGTACAGTATATGTTTCATAGGGGTCTTTGTTTGGCTATAGACAGTTTATCATAATGAGAAACTTGCTATAAGTCAGACCAAGTTAATGACAGAATCCTCACTCTTTTCAGTTCAAAATCATCACCCCTACTTTGAGCACTGCCTTCATGAGGTGTTGGATTGGCATGGAAATGTGACACTCAGTGAGCCATCTAATTATTCCCACCCACCTGTAAGCAAAATTCACTCAAGGTTGTCTCCAGATGTATAGGTTATACTTCTGACTTTGCAAGACTAGCTTGAACCTAACTTGGCAGGATCATTTTCAATGATACACCAACATCATGATGGATACTAGTTCAATACAGGAAACACTTGTAGGGATTACAGTATGTCTTAGACAGGGCCTCAACTCTGGCTTCAATGTATTGTCCTTTTTTGTTTTGTAATTTTTTAACTATTATTTTGCATATTGTAATATGAATTTAGTTTTTTGTTTATATTGTATTGACGATTGTTTGGTCCATTGGTTATTTTAGGTCATGTCATGTCATTTTCTAACCCACTTAATCCAGACCAAGGTCACTTTAGGGCTGGAACCTAGCCCAGCCAAGATTGGGTGCAAGGCAGGAAAAAACCATGGACAGAGCACCAGTCCATCACAGGGTGAACACACATACACACGGAAACACACATACACATGTCAGGGCCAATTTAGCATCACTAATCCACCTAACCTGCATGTCTTTGGATTATGGGAGGAAACTCCTACAGATAGAGGGAGAACATGCAGACTCCACACAGGGAGGACCCGAGACACGAGCCCTGTCTTCCTTTACTGTGAGACAGCAGTACTACCACTGTACCACCGTGCCATCCTGCTTATTTTATTTTGATGCCTATTAGTGGTTTTTGCTTTGTGCCCTATTCCCTTTATGTTGAACCCCGGGGGGCAGAGCCTCCTTAACACTGTAGCTAATGATCCACTCTTAGCTTTTATATAGAACTCAGGAGCATAGATCATCAGTGAGGCACTTTTTAGTGAGTGAAGATCATTGTAAGTAGTGTTTGGATTTCGGGATTATTTGTCCCCGTTTTGTGTTTTAATATGTGGATTGTGTATTGGTTACTTTGGGATGACTTTTAAGGCAACCATTTTGCTCTGCTTTAGTGTTATTACTTTTTTGAAAAATATTTTTTCATAGTAAATCTTTCAATTATAAAGAACCTTTTGTTTTGTTATATGAGAGGCAGAGTTTTTTTGTTGTTATAGTTCCTCTTTGTATATTTTTGGAAAATTATTTAGCATTGTTTTTTTGCTAAGCTTTCACATTTTTGGGTGCCTGTGTAGGCTGAAGCCTTCAGATAATTTGGGTGGAGAAGCCCGAGGCTAAATTCAGGAGGCTAGGTCTTATTTATGCATTTCTGCATGTTGTGTTCTTGGGATCCACAAAATCATAACAGGTTAGTGCAAATTATCAAATGAACAAGAATGCCTTGGAAGGAAATTATACTTCCCTGGAAAACCCACTTAATTACAGGGGGAATGTGTAAACCTCATAGTAACAGTGTCTTGGCCAGAATTCAAACCTATGCTACCCATTAAACCCCTGGTATACTAAAACATTTTTATACAAATCTATCAGTATTTATAATCAGGGTTAATAAATGCTTCAATCAGTTTATATTACCAGCAACTGAAGCAGGAGTGTTCACTTTCTTCACAAACAGAACATTCATTTAAAATATCGATTTGACAAATATAAAAATGCTGCATTCAGCATATTACTGAAAACTGATGACAGTCTTATATTCTATAACCATATTGCATACTCATGACCTTCTCCGCTTGAACATTTTATTGAATTCAATTCTCTTTTTAACTGAAAGATGAACTAATCCCAATGATCTTCCACTTCACGCCACACTAACAAATACTACTCTAAATGTTGATGTATACAGAGTTCAACCTGGAACAATGGCTGATTACAATATTTCCCAGATGTTTAATTGTATTAAAACTGTAGGCCTACTTATAATTTTCCACTCTATTCACACTTATTATATCTAGGATCAAAACATAGATAAATGGTTCTTCCACTATATTTATACCACTTCCTTGCTCAATGTGGGAAACTGCATGAAATTGCTCCATTTAATTAAAAGTATCGAGGACTATAATCTTAAATGTGTCAGATAAACCTTACTAGGATTTGGTTAGGATGCCAGAACATCCAGTATTCATGAAAGTATATAAACACAACTCATGGAAACTGATTTTAAACTAGATAGATAGATAGATAGATAGATAGATAGATAGATAGATAGATAGATAGATAGATAGATAGATAGATAGATAGATACTTTATTAATCCCAAGGGGAAATATACACCCAATGTTACCATCAAAAATAAACAGCAAGAGTATTTTTTAAAATAACATAACTGTAAAGGACAGCCAACAAAACTTGGGAAGATCATGTCAGCAAAGCAAGTATATGACAGCATACAGACTTTAATGCAAGTTTAAACTTGGTTGCAAGTGAAAAACAGACTGTTGATGTGATGCCAGTCCACTGTTTGGTGATAAACCTACAGATACAAATGTAAGAGTGATGATTATGTGATCTAAGCCGCAGGGAATGGTTTATGGTACACATTTTATGTTTGTTAGTTAGCCTAAAGACAATATTAAAATGACAAATACATTGAAATACATTTCTTTGTAAGCTGTTGCATGTTGGCGGTCCAAGATGTTGTATACCACAAATATCTATTCTGGGCCCACTGTTATTTCCAATCTCCATAGTCCGTTAGGCCAGATTATTTCAAAAACACAAATTGAACTACCCCTGCAAATTTTCATACAAATGATGTATCTCAAAGTGATTTACAAGATGATGAAAGAAAAGTTTATAAAAAATGCAATTATAAAAATAAAAATAAGATTAGGCAAAACTGAATAACAAAGAATAAAGTCAGGTCCGATGTCTGGGAGGATAGAAATAACAAAAAAAAAAAAAAAAAACTCAAGAAGGCTTGAAAAAAAAATCTGCAGGGGTTCCAATGCCAGCCAACCCCCACTGGGCATTCTACTTATCATAAATGATTTAAATCAGTCCTCATGCTTTTCAGGCTTCACATGGTTTTCAGCTTTAACAACTAATGAACCTGAGATTATGTGCCCACTGATCAAATGTCTTATTAAATCATTAAATAATGAATGAATAGTACTTTCTCTAAGCTAAATTTTAGAAGAAGTAACCTGTCTTTACAAATAAAACCAGCAGTAAAGTTCTCAGGCATTATTATAAACTCATATCCCAGATCACGCCTTTCCTTTTAGTTGAATGGATTACTGCAATGCACTCCTAACAGCACTACCTAAGAAAGACATAAATTGATTGCAGTGAGTTTAAACTGCAGCAGCAAGCATCTTACCACTAAAAGAAAATCCTGAGCACATCTTACCAGTCTTAACATCATTATATCGGTTATCTATGTCCTTTAGAATTGATTTTAACATATTTCTAGACATTTATAAAGTGCTGTATAATCTTACTTCTCCTTATAATTTACAGTAGTCATAATCTTAGATGCTCAAATGCTGGTTTATTTATTATTCTGAGTGCTAAGCATAAAAGAAGTTGTAAGGTGACATTTTGCTGTTCTAAACTGAAAATTTGAGCCGCTTTCAGGCTAATACCATAGAATATTAAAAACAAAATCCTAAAAACCTATATTTTATTTGTCTTTT
Source organism: Erpetoichthys calabaricus (assembly GCF_900747795.2). Taxonomy (NCBI): domain Eukaryota; kingdom Metazoa; phylum Chordata; class Cladistia; order Polypteriformes; family Polypteridae; genus Erpetoichthys; species Erpetoichthys calabaricus. The sequence goes on along the minus strand of NC_041398.2, from coordinate 89,006,579 downwards.
TCTTAGTTGCTCTCTTTTATTGCAGTTGTAAGTGGTTATAATATGTATTTTATATATCATATACCTAATAGATTTGCAATGATTAGTAACCTCTACTATTCTCTGTTTTCTTTTCCATTTTCTTGTGTAGGCATCTTGTACCACGGCCTCAGGTCAAAGTATCTGAAGCCGTTTGTGATTTTTTAAGGAATGTGGGCACTCCAACTTTCAATGAGACCATGAAAACCATATAGAGCTCCATTAGCATTTTTACATATGTTTTATATAATGCCCAGAGAGGGCTAGATGATCTAGTCTTTTGGACTTGGCACCACTTAAACTATTTTTTTTTCTATAGCATGTTGCCAACAGAAATTTTTATTTTCCTGTCCTATCTGGCCATTTGACCACAGCATCTGAAATATTCTTACAATCATCAGTGACTTAAAAATGAGTTTAGCTGTTTAATCACTACTAAAAAACAACCATTTGTATCACGTAGTTAATTATCTGTATTATGTGAGTTTTTTTTAATATATATATTTTTTGTATTTCCTTGATTTATTCTTTGTGATTTTATTTTTTTCTTTAGATCCTTGTTAAACATTTTGACCTTCATGTTTTCATGAATTGCGATAGACTGGCAGGGCATCTATGGTTTGTTCGTGCCTTGCACCCTGTGTTAGCTTAGATATTCTCCAACACCCGCCATGACCCTATTAGGAGTGAGCAGGTTAAACAATGTCTGTCTGACTGTTTTTATAAAAATGTTACACTGCTATAATTGCAGCTTGTAACATTTATTAAATACTACATATAACAATTATGCTACTAGGAATTTAAAAATTTTGTGTATTTTTATGTTTTTTAAGGGATTTGGTCAGTGATGTCACTAGTAGTGCATTTTATATCTCTCTACTGCTGTTACAGTGCACTCACATGTGCAGTACATGTTTTAGAATGAGTATGTGACATCAAAAAAGCCATATTTATAATACTGAAGTGTGCATGAAGTGAAGCATACTTTTGTATGTCCAACTTTTGTTGGATAGCCATTTGTTGCAACCCATCTCCACGTAGCTCATATGAACTTAACATTAAACACAATCACATGAAACACCTCAATAGACCTGGAAGTTCATCCAAATTTAAATGCTTGTTAAATCCATACATCAAACATGCTCTTTGATTTAGAGGCCTCTTGCTTTGTAAAATTTAAAAAATTGCTATATGAAAAAAGGTTACGTGTACAGCTTGAGCCTATAAATGTTCCTGAAGACACACAGAAAAAGACTTGGCAGCACAAAAAAGCCTACCTTTTTGAGTAATTTCAGTAGTCCTTCGGTTGTTTACTTGGTTTCAATCTTTTGTTTGCTTTGAGACTTTTTGATCTACTCACTTTGGTGAGTTCAGTGCTTACTGACCCAGGCTGCCTGACGTCTCTCATTGGGTCACCCCTTGAAAGCTTACAGTATATCTACTTAAAATAAATAAATATGTCTGCTGCACACATTTGTGCACTACCATATTAACTAGAAATAGAATCTACCCAGCAAGGTGTAACTCAGGAAAACTGATCACAGTATACTACACAGGGTGAGAAAACATGGTCTCTGCATTCATATGACGTCCTTGTAATCCAGAAGATTGCAGTTTCAGGCCATCATTGAAGATCAGTGGCCTTCAACAAGTCAGTAATAATCATTTGCATCAAATTTTGAAATAAGCATCACTGTAAAACATTTGCTAAATATAAACACAAAGCACTATTTATTCACAATTAAAGCCATCAAATAAATATTGTGCTTATTAAGGAGATATAATTCTAATGAAGATGTCTGTAAGTCTTGAGGGGCATCTACGAATCTGAGTGGTAAAGACTTATCAACATGTAACCTGCACTCGGGGACACAGGGGGTAAGTGAGCAGAGGAAAGATTACGATAGAAAACAGAAAACATGCAGAATTTAGCATATGAGTGTAAAAAAAAAGATCACTCCATACTTAAATGTACATATTCTGTTATCTTGTAATAAAACAAGATACAATCGTCAATGATGATTTACATTACAAAGCAACATATAAAAATAAAAGTTAAAGTTCAGTGATGGAATTACCTTATAAAGATGAGTCAGCAGATTTAGGTGCCATCATTCACAGAAAGTGATAAATTGTCTAACCAAAATCATAATGCCTCCTGCTGTGGATGCGCATGAACTTGTATGCTGTTGTTATTCTGACACAAAGAGAAAAATGAATGACAGATAAACAGAAGTGTACTGGAAAGAGGTTAAATCATACGTTTTCTGAATCCACTTTGTTTATTACATGGTCCAAAAATACTGAGAAAAATATGACAGTAAATCAAAAAGTAAAGATGATTTGAAAATTACGTGGTAACCGCAACAGATAGGAACTGACACAATACAACACGTTCACGATAACTTATGGGTAGTTTGAACATACATAGCTCAGCACTCTGCTGTTAGTCAAGTTGAAATCAAGGTCAAATGAACATCGACACTCCATTATAGTAACCACTATTGTTGAACAAAACACTGTGGTGAGGTTTCTTTGGGCAGAGGGAATGAAACCTGAAGAAATTCACCAAAGAATGTTGGCTTATGGAGATCAATGAGCTGTTCAGGTATCCATCTTGTGCAAACTTTACAGTACCCAAAGTCATCATGCACTATGGCACTATGACATTGTAATCCAATGGTCTTCTCTGATTAAGGCATTTGCCATGTTGATGTGGGCTTGTGTACGCAATGTTGATGGTCAACTAGATCAAGCATTGTTGGTTACACCTCTTCTTCCCACTTTAAACCTTTCTATCCATTCATAAACATTTCACTGAGTCATGCTGTTTCACTGCGGTGGGCTGGTGCCCTGCCCGGGGTTTGTTTCCTGCTTTGTGCCCTGTGTTGGCTGGGTTTGGCTCCAGCAGACCCCCGTGACCCTGTGGTTAGGATATAGTGGGTTGGATAATGTTCTAGCTCTGTAAACTCAAATGAAATACCCAGTTGTATTACATATTCTTCACATCACTGGTTTCCCCTCAAGCATTCCATTTTTCCTACATTATACCCAAAGACGTTAATTTGTGATTCCCAAATTGGTCCCAGCGCAAGTGTGTTTGTGTGTGTGCATCAGTGGTCTTGTGACAGATTGTCACCCAATGTTGGGCCTCTCCTGCTTTTTACCAGGAGATCCTTTGATTCCTGTGACATGGATTAAACTTCCTTGAAAATATGTCATTTCATCACTTTGTGGTGGCACTGATGGAGTAAATCGGGAGGCAGAATACAGCAATATACATTTGTTTAAGCTTTCCAGCTTTATTTCCCATTTTGTGGCTTTTCTATGTATCTGATGATGACTTTAAGGGTCACACCTCCTACTGTTCTCTGATCGAATATTATTACCTCAATTCCTACTAACTTTTGCACATTCACTTATTTATCCTAGTTTCGTTTTCCATTATATTTTTCTTATCCTTAATCTTTTAGATTTCTCATTTGTCTTATATAGTAGGATAGTGTATGAAATACAGAAATTGTTTCATGACAGTTAACCTTGAACAAATAGCTTTCATGGAGGATTTATGGATTTCTTTCAAATTTGCATAAGTCGTCTTTGTAACATTCCTAAAAGGTATCAAATCCATTTTTGCAGTGGAAAGAAATGGATACAGTGTCTAACTATGAACATTGTAGTGACATTGGTGCCTAGTTTGTAAAAGACAAAAAGGATTTTATATGTTTTGTTCTTCTTTACAGCTATTGAAAAAGGTTTCAAATGGATCACATTAATGAGACATTAGCTTGGCAGTAATTCCACGAAACATTAATGCATTAACCCTAAGGGTTAAAAAATCATTGTGTTGGTTCTTAAAAGACTCAGTTGGCACATATTGGAAGATTTAAACATTTTTTATACATAAAGGTATTAATCATTCAGCACATTAAGCTAAATTGTTCATTTTATAGCTCACTTCTGTGAATTAATAAAACATGAATAATTATTTCAGCATACAGTAGCATTCATAGGCAGAAAATGTGCTAAATATGAGACAGCTCCTATTGTTGAGGCCTACTTTCAACTCAAAGTTGCACCATAGTCATTTGTATCCACGTACAGGTTGGCCTATTAATCTATACAATTTTCAGAATTCTTTAATTTGCTGAACAGGTAAGCTGAATGAGTGTCTTAAATGTCAAAAAATCATATTCAAACCTTTCATTCGCACAAATTTACATCTCATATTTAAAGCATTGTTAGCAGTGTTTTACTATGTATAAATTAGATTCAACTGCTATCCATTGGAGAACTAAGAATGGCAAACATAAAATGTTTTTTTTCTGCTTTTTTCCAACTCTTATACTTTATTTTATCTAAAATATTTTACACAGGAAATTGATTTTAAAATCACATCCTCACATTATCTAAAACTCCCACAAATCCTGGAAAAAAGGCTAATGCCTAAATTCTCAATGCGGAATCCATAAAGAAAAGCAAAAACATTGAAAGCTATTTAATATATTAGACGTTTTCACCCACAGCATGTGTCACCAATTGATCTGTACCTCCAAAATGTTCTGATTTCAGTTATGAAGAACACAGCTTTGACATGGAGTTATCTGCTACATAACAAAACACTAAGGTCTGTATATCCAGTCCTTTGAATCTGAATCTGACTGGTCAGTTTAGCTTTGTTGTGATTGGTCAGTTTGACTTTGGTGACATGACAAAAGAGGAAGTGCAAGTGTGAGACACAGGGGGAGTAAAGGAAGAGCAAGTATAAAACCGGAAAGGAGGTGAGAAAGTTGCCTTAAAAATAATGAGGGAGCCTGAGAAACAGGTTTTATGGGAACACACTTGAGACAGAGAGTGCTTATAAAGAGACTTTCACACGCACAAATACAGAGGAAAGGTGCGGAAGGAACAGGTAAGACACAAATTATATTTCTAAATTTTTTTAATTTTTAAAGTTTTTTTTATTATCTGTTTTTGACAGGTGTCATCACTAGTGTAGAATAAAATTATCAATTTATCAAATCAAATCTTCCGTAGGACAGGATCCTTGAACGCACAGTTGACATGAAGGATATTGAAAACTCTTCACCTTTTCCAGTGAACAGTGAAGATCAATTCAATCATGAAACCACACAAAGTAAGAGTAGTAGAATAGAAAAGTTTTTTTGCACAAAAACATTTTCGATATATATATATGATAATGATATATATTTATTGGGCTATATATAGTCACTCGCATGCACACTGGGGGCAACTTAAAGGTTCAGATAATGGTAATTTCCTGCCAGAACTCAGGAGAAAACACATAACCACTGTGATGTCTTCCTCCCTCTGAAGGCAGGAAGACTGCTGGCTTTATCACCCTTGACATCACTTCCGGTGTCCCCCTGCCTAGACCCGCCTCTTCCTGCTGGAAGTCCTTATCAGCGGAAACTCCACCATCTTGAATCAGTCTGCTTGGAGACTCACATCTGTAAAGACATTTTTCTTTCTTTTCAATGCATTTATATCCGCGTTTTGTTTAAATTATATGGGGTTTGCCTACAGGTGCCCCAATATTTCACACTTGTCTGTGTTCTTTCTTACTATATATACAGTGGAACCTCGGTTCACGACCATAATTTATTCCAAAACTGGTCGTAAACCGTTTTGATCCGAAGTTTTTAAGCACAAATATAGTTAATTAAACCATAGAATGCACAACGTAATAGTAAACTAAATGTAAAAACATTGAATAACACTGAGAAAACCTTGAACAACAGAGAAAACTAACACTGCAATAGTTTGCGCTATAGTGTTACCAACCGCTGGCTAAAAACACTTTTTTTAAGCACAGGGAAAAAAATGATCATTTCAAAAAATCCGTAATTTAATAAACCATCAAGAAAAGTATCATTGCAACAATGCACACTACGAACCGATCGCTGTAAACAGAAGTGAAAACAAAATCAAGCCCAGTGCATTCTTTAACTGCCTTCCTACCTTATGCGTCCAGCTCTCTCTCTCTCACGCTGCCTGTGTGTGTGTGTCTGTCTCTCTCTCTCGCGCTGCCTGTGTGTGTCGCGCTCTTTCACTCTCTCTCTCTTGCTCGCTGCACAGGAAATGCACAGGGAGAGACTGAACATGTACAAACCGAAAGGGAAACTGGCTTGTTCATATACCGAGTGTGTGGTCGTAAACCGAGGCAAAAGTTTGACGAACTTTTTGGTGGTAAACCGATTTGTACGTGTACAGAGACGTTCGTGAACCAAGGTTCCACTGTGTATATATATATAATATATATATATATATACATATTATTTATATACACACACACACCCACACACAAGAGCTCAGAAAAATATGAATGCTAAAGGATTTGATGTTACATGTGACAGAATGTACTCTGCACCTCTGAATTCAATAAATCAAATCTATGAGAATCAAAAATTTAATATTTGATTATATCTATCCATACCTATACAGGACCCGCTTATTCAATTAACAGCCACATTAGAAAACTGAAACAATTATAAAGAAAACATGCCACTCAGCCCAACAAGCTTGCCAAACCTATCTATTTACAGGAGATCCACCAAAATACGATCAAGTCAAGTCCCTAAAGTCCTATTCTCCAGCACACTACTTCGTAATTTATTTTGTGTATCTTTGGTTCTTTGTATGAAGGTAAACTTTCTTTCATTTTGCGAAATCTGCCAACAATTTTTATGTCCCCATGTTCTAGTTAAAATAAATCATTTTATAATAACAATTGGAATAAGCTGTACTAATTCCTTTTAATTCCCATTAAACACTTCAATCATGTCTCCTCTTAATCTTCAGTTTGATTATCCTTAAACCAACCCTAGGTAGCTTGTGCTGGGAACACACATTTTGTGATGATGGATGCAACAAGTTACTGAGTAATGTGTGGGGTACAGTGTTTGCCGGCATCTTGGCATCCATATAGAACAAGGGTGTTCACAAAAAAAGCATCCAAAGGTTAAAAAGGGAGTCATTTTAGAGACACTTAATGCTCAAGCAAATAAACATCTAGGGAAAGGAATTTTATTTTTACACCTTTGTATGCTTTAATTAGGATTTATCAAAAACAACTTCAAAATTTTTGCCTCTGAAAAATAAGTAAAACTTTTTCGTGGGATTTCTTCTTGTCCTGTTTACATGGTTCAGACAAGATCACACTCACTCATACTGTTACCATTTAACTAATGGACTACAGAAAGCATCTTCAGTAGAGCATGCCAGTGAAATTGGGTTCGGAGACATCACTGAAGGTCTCTGTGTTATTACACGAGACAACATCAGTAGCGATATTTGATCATTTTAAACAGATGATTTAAAGTTGATTAATTCAATTTTAATTTAAAATTACTACAAACCAGAATGCTGTATTTGTATTAAACCATAAAATCTCATCATAAAAAGAGCTTAAATAAATGTCAAGGAACAGTAAAAGGTACTAACACTGTACTCAGTCATTACTTTTTCTGTCATATTCTGAACAGCAACTCGGCATTGCTAAAAAAAATGTACTTAATTTTGTTTTATCATGGCTTTTTTCTATTGCACTCAGTAACATCATGCAGCTGTTTAATATCATTGGCTTTTTTGAAAATGTAAGGATATGCTTTTATAAAAAATATAATGTCACAGTGCAATGAAATTCCTGCTTGCATGTTTGACCAACATGCAGCACACCACCACTACCCAGCTGCCCAAATCTTACAATTTATACCAAAAACAAACAAAGTGTTGCGAGACGACAGTAAAATAAAATTAAAAAAGAAAACTTTACCGCAATAAGGAAAAAATATATAAACCTAGTAAGTAATATTCTAAATGACAATATATAGTAATATTGCTGCAAATAGATTCCAAAAAAATAATTTCTTAGTCAAAAGAACTGTTTTCAAAGTTGTCACAACTGCTTCTAAATAAACTTGTAATTAACTGGCCTTTTCCCACTCTTAATTTTGCAGTCAAAATGAGAATTTAATGTGAAATTTGTATTTTCTCCAGAAACTTTATTTTCATATTGATTTGAATTTTAAATTAGAAGGAGATAACAGTCCATATAATTAAGTCAAACTTAACAAAGCAAACAAACAAATCAAAATTCAATCCCCACCAAAGAGAAAGAGAGGAGAGCCAGCATCCTGAGTTCCCTTCTCCCCGAAGTGGAAGTTTATTCTAAAATGTTATCGATTAGATCTTGTCATGTTTTTAAAAAAAGTTTTGAACAGATCCTCTATGTGAGAACTTTTTCCAGTTTCAAGTAATATTGAACATCAGTTACCCCCTGACTTAAAAGTAGTTGGGTGGGATTCTTCCAATTGAGCAAGATAAGACTACATGCTCGTAGGCATTGCCACTAAAGGCAATTAGTATGTTTGTCCTTCTCCACTTTAAGGCCGTCTGGGAGTACATCAAACACAGCTGTTAGTGGATTAGGAGGGATTGTGACACCAAGTCTGTCTGATAGGCATGCAAAGATTTTTGTCCAAAATGCTATTAATTTGATGCACCCCCAGAACACGTGGCCCAGTGAGGCTGGAGCTCGATTGCAACATTGACAGGTTGAATCTTGTCCTGGAAACATTCTGGACAATTTTAAATGAGATAAATGCACTTGATAAAAGATTTTAAGTTGAAATATAGAGTACTTTGCACATATGGAGCTCGAGTGTATTCTGTGCATGGCTGCCTTCCGCTCCTTTTCTAAAATATTAAGTGACAGATCCTTTCCCCATTGTACTTTGGGGTCTTTGAAAGGAAGGGACTAATTATTATTATTATTAAAATGTTTTATAAATTGTAGAGATTCTATCTGTGTTCACGACTGATCAATATTTCTTCTGGAATAGAACAAGGGGAGAAGTGAGGAAAATTGTGCAGGTTCTGTTTAGCAAAGTTTCCAGTTTGAAAGTATTGGAAGAACTGTGTTGATGAGAGGTTGACTCTGAAGTGTAATTGTTCATTGGTTGCAAAGACATTATATATGTACAAGTCTGTAAGTCTTTTATTCACAGATATTTTCCAGACATTAAACAGTGTATAGGTTTGAGAGGATGGAAAAATGTGGTGTCATGTAGAGGTGCAAAAGATAAAAGCTTCTCTGTTTTAAAGTGCTTCCTACATTGATTCCATATTCTGAGAGAATGAGGACAATTGGGTTATTAGTGTATTGATGGTAATTTGTATTAACTGGGGCACAGAGCAGGGAGTATAAAGAAGTACTGCAAGATTTTATTTCTATTTCAGACCAGGCTTGTGTAAATTCATAGATTTGTGTCGATGTTCAGGTCTTTATAGATTGTATATTTCCCACCCAGTAACAGAATTGAAAATTAGGTAGTGCCATGCCTCCTTCTGCTTTAGGTTGTTGCAGAGTCGCCCTTTGGATGTGTGGATGTTTTTCGAATTTCAAATGAACAGTTATATTTGCGTCTGATATCTTAAAAATGATTTGTTAATGTATATGGGAAAGCTTTGAAATAGGAAGAGAAGCTTGAGAAGGATGGTCATTTTAACAATGATTCTCCCTGCTAATGCAAGATGGAGAGTAGATCAAGTATTCACGTCTTGTTTAATTTTTTTCCTTGCACACAGAAAAAGATCTTCATATTTGCCAGTGATATGTATCCTTAGATATTTCAATTGATCTGCTAAAATAAATGGGAAAGTATCCAATCCGACAGAATTTACTGGAAAGAATGCACTTTTACTCAAATTGATTTTGAGTTCAGATAAAAAAATCTGTTAATGCTTTTAGGACTGTTGGAACAGAATTTTGAGGGTCAGATATATACAGTACCAAATCATCTGCTTATAATGATATTTTCTGTTCAAGTCCGTCTGTGAGAATCCCCTTTATCTCTGATGCATTTTGAAAGTAGATAGCCAGTGGTTCAATTGCAATTGCAAAGGCCAAAAGTGATGAGTCATACTTGATGAGTACCATGTTCTAGTCTGAAGTAATGTTTTTAACACAAACGAAGGCTTCTGGACTAGTATAAAGTAGTTTGATCCATGCGTATATGTATGGGCTGAACCCACATTTGTGCAATGTGGTGAACAGGTAGTCCCATTCAAGCATATCAAATGCTTTTTTGGAATCTAAAGATAATAAGATCTCTGGGGTGTTAAGACATGGTGAATATATTGTATTAAACAGATGTTAAAGGTTAGAAGTTAAGTGTCTACTTTTAATAAATTTGGTTTGATCTTGTGATATTACAGAAGGAACCACTTTCTCAATCCTTCTGGCTAGAACTTTGGAGAGTATCTTAACATCAAGTTTCAGAAGAGAGATTGGTCTGTAGGATGTACATTGCAATAAGTCCTTATTTTTCTTGGGAAAGATGGTATTTAATGCTTGGAAAATGGTTTGAGGTGGAAATTTGTTGTCTTTAGCTTATGCAAACATTGCTAATAATTGTAGCGCTAACTTATTTGAAATTTATTTATAAAATTCCACTGGGTCGCCATCAGGGCCGGCTGCTTTCCCACTTTGAAGTGAGTTTATAGCATCTAGTAATTCTGAAGTGTCAGAGGTTTATCCAGTTCCGTAGCACTAGGAGTATCTACCTGTGGTATCTGTAATGAATCAAGAAACTCATTAGACTGTGTCTTGTCTTCTGTAAACTGAGCAGTAGTCTCTGAATGTGTAGGGTATAGTTTATAGTATTTTTTCTCTGTCTATGTTGTTAATTGTGGTTATTGCATTACGGACTTCGTACTGGTGGATTGGTTGGTCTTCTCTCCGTGTTCATAATGATGATGTTGCGATTTAAAGATAAGCTGTTACGTTTCTTTAGTAGAAGGGGTTAAACAGTGATTGCAAAGGCTGTCTTTTCCTGTAAAGTGCCTCATTTGGAAACCTGGCGTATTCTAGATCTATTCTGGTAATTTTGCAGATTAACTCAGACACCTTCTTGGTTTCCGATTTATTTTTGTGAGAAAGATATAAAATAATCTGTCCTCTTAACAGTGCCTTCAGAGATTCCCAGAGTGTACCTGCTGAGACCTCTGAGGATGCATTTGCCTCAAGAAAATAATACATTTGCTTGGATATGAATTCTGTACTGGGGGGTATTTTCCGTACGTCGCTTAAATCATCTGAGATCAGATGCCTCATCTTGGATGAGTTAATGCCAGTGAAACTCATCCGGAATAAGTCATTTTTTCAAACGCAGCCGTGTAGTAGATTAGTCTAGCTGGATCTAATCATCCGAGATGAACGCGCGCGCCCGTGCTGATTGAAAAGCCCATATATATTGAGTCTAGAAAACATGATCGGCAAGTCTTTGATAGGCTGTAACAAAATGACAAAAGAACGGGCACATTTTTTTTCACACAAGCAGCGCAAGACCTTTCATTCGAAGGACATGATGAATTTCAAGATTTAATGTGCACAAGGGGTAACACTGCAAAAGCAGCCCAAACCAGAAAAGACGGCTGGCAAAAAGTGGCCAACAAATTAAATGCATGTACATTGTACTTACTGAAAGCAGCATTTCATTTCCTATATGTCAGATTAATTATTATTTAATATGTCATAATTCCAGATCAAACGTGAGCACAAGGAGAACACGGGAACAGGTTAAAGTGAAGTGCAAGAATATACTTCAGACTGGTAAATATTGGTATACAGTATAACTATTTAAAGTAGTGATGACATAAAGAATCATATATAATGTAAAGAACATTAATTTTAAAGCTAATAAGAAGGCAGACAAGCAAAAAACAGGTGGAGGTCCACGCGGTCCAGCCCTAACCCCTGCAGAAGAGTTGGCTATCCAGCAAAATGCCCATCGCCCTGTTTCTGAGGGCATTCCACGGGGAAGCTCCTCCCCAGAACCAGTGGCAGGATGCAGTGGTCACTTCATTTCAGGTAAAGGATGGTCATTGCATATATTTGTCCTCAATGTGTGCCATAGGTATGTTCCATATAGCCCTCTTTTTTTGTTGGGTCAGTTGCAGGGAATGTCATATCCATAGAACCTGTGTCTGACCAACGAGATATTGACGAAGGTCAAATATTTGACGAAGACACTGTGTCTGATTATTTGTCAGGAGGAGAGGTACATTTTCCAAATAATGTTTGATCAAACTCCACTGTGATCAGTCCCATGTTCCCCAATCACATTTGGAAATCCTGGGTAATGAGAATGTTAGGCTGATTCTGAGATTCTTCATGGAACTGTGGGTGTTTTTACCTGTGTATTACCTACCTGCAATGGCATGAAACGCTTCTTTTGTCTGCACACGCAGGTGTCCAGGAAACACAATGAAAACCCGAAGGAAAGCTTTCAGAGCCAAACAGACTTTACAAATTGCCTGGCAAACTGCACTTTTAGATAGATTTTCCGCATCGCCTACAGTATATAAAAAAAGTGCCGCTTGCAAAAAACCTCAAAGCAATGCATACTGTCTGTGTGGTTGTGAGAGCCCGACTTCACTGAGTTTGACTTCGAATATAAGGTCCTAATAAATTTTTGAGGTACAATATTCCCCCTCGGCTAAAACGGTATCTTTCAAAAAGAATTTCCTCCGGGAGCAATAAAGGATCTTGCCTATCGCGCAAACCCCTCTCCATATGAAATTCTCTTCTTATAATTTGCGTACTGATATCAATTGGTCGCTCATTCATAAACGGCGAAGTCATGACTGAATGAATTCCACGCATGGACACTGATAAGTGTGTGAGCTAATCCTTGTTTACATAGAACAAACCTGCTCTGAGCAGGTTTGAGGATTAGGATGTGTTGCTGTGACAACACTTCCAGCAAGAGTTTCGAAAAACCGACAGATCCAGAATCATGCCAAATCATCAACAATTACATCTGGCTAAACGAGTAATCCACGTACGAAAAATACCCCCCAGTTCTCATCAGCTAATGACAGGGGATTAAGGTGGCAGCTACAAGATGAGTGTATACAACGCAGCAAATTAAGTTCCATGATCATGGGGGCATGGTCAGAGATTACAATTGCATTATACTTCCAAAAATGTACAAAAATTTATTGTCTATGAAAAAATCATCAGTTCTTAAGTAGCAATGATGTACGGGTGAGAAAAAGAAATATGCTCTTGGCTTACAATTTAAAAACCTCTGTGGGACTGATAAGTTATGATCCATTACAAACTGTAATTATTTTTGCAGTATTAGATGATATTGCATTTGTAGCTGAGGATCTATCCAGATCTAGATTTAAAACATAATTAAAGTCTCTGACCACTATAATTTTATTTGTGTTCAGATTAGGGATAGATGCAAATACATTTTGAAAGAAAGCCCTATCCATCCATGTTGGATGCATAGATATTAATCAAAATCATTTTAGTATTGGATGGATTTCCTGTCATCGTGACATAGTGCCCTTCAGAGTCTGATATTACATCTGACAGTACAAATGGAATAGTTCTGTGTATTAAGATTCCCACACACCTGGGGCCTCATGTATAAACGGTGCACACAAAAATGTTGTGTACGCCCATTTCCACACTCACATCGCGATGTATAAAAAATAAACTTGGCATAAAGTCACGCACATTTTCACGCCAGCTCAATCCCTGCTGTACGCAAGTTCTCCGCTCGTTTTTGCAAACAGGTGGCACCCAGTGTTAAAGCAGTGCTACTGATCCTGTGTGGTTTCCCTTTATTTTAAAGATTTATCAAATGCACTGAAATTAACCGCATATCATTTGTTAGTTTAAGGCTTCTCATTGTAATCAACCCATAACTATATAATGGTGCAGTGAATGGCCTAACTATTCTAAATACCATCAACTGCTTTAGTGTTGCTATTCCCAGTACACCACAGAGTATTTAACCCACTGTATCTGAGTGTGGAATCACAGCTGTACAGCATCTGATTGGATTATTGGGATACTGCATCTAGCACACGCTGTCTCAGCCATGCACACCATCTTTTTGAACTTCTCCCATACAGTACGGCAAACACTTCAGAGCCTTTCCTGTAGAGACCTCACTGTTCAGAAACAATTTCATGCCAAGTGCTTTAAATGCACTAAATCAGTCCATCAATTGTTCCTGGTAGAACTGTTTGTACTTATAAGTACAATCACCTCGCTGTAAACTTGCGCTATAGTTATAATATTGCACAACCTGATTCCCTTTATAAAGCACATACTGTATTTACATATCAGGATGCCTGGCTTCTAAATCGGATTAGATTTCCAAGTGCTATCTTCTTGGACCTCTTGATATCATTTTTAAGATGAAATGCAGTAAAGTATGTTTATTACATTATACAGATAAGCTTTAAACTTCATTAAAATAATATATTGTTAATAATTAAACATGAAGACACTGTGGACAGTGGTAGTGACGAGCTGGCCACCCATTCAGGGATTGTTCCTGCCTCGCGCTGTATGCTTGCAGGGATTGGCGCTACCTGGATGGATAGATGGTTGGAATAGTTAAACATGTACTATGAAGATATTTCTATGTTTCATAAAAGTTTTGAAGAATCTGCATTCTAAGCTTACAGATGGCTTGGCATCTATTATAGTGCTCATCGTGTGGCGATTGGTTACTTGGAGAAAGAAAAGTAAGGACAGGAATTGGAGGTTCATACGTTTGAGAGAGATAGTACTGCTGCAGTAAATTTTTTCATCAAAGGTCGTGCACGGTGCAGCAAGCATCTTGCGGGAGGAAGGAACAATCTCTGGATGGGGCGCCAGCTCGTCACTACCATTGTGCCACCGTGTCCCTATGTTTAATACATACCTTAATTCCTATCATTATGAAAATGATATCAAGTATACATTTTAATATTTAAATTGTTCACAGACCTGTAGTATCATGAATGTAATGTATTCTGTGTCCTGTCGGCAGAAGAGAAAGCCCATTTAAGAAGAATATAGTGATTCACACACATAGAGCACATAAAAGAACACATCGAAAGAAGCATTTAACATGCTACTTTAGTTACGATGGGATCTGAGAAACTAGTAAATTAAAAGATTTTAAGATGAAGTTTATGACATTCTACTTTGATGACAAAATAAAGTATGTGATTAAAGTGGAAATTTCGAGATTAAAGTTGACATTTGGACATTTTTTTCAACTGTGTCCTTATTTAGTTTTTCTTTTCTCTGTACCCTTACAAGCTTCCATATGTCACTCAGATGGTTGGTTATGACTGGCCTTTTCACGGCGACTTTGATATCTGACCATTTCTTATATATTTCGGACACTTTGCGACTTTGTAAACTTGAACTTTCGAGTTTCTCAGCCACTCTGTTACTTGATCAACTTCCTTTTGTTGTTTATATCACTGCTTAAACCAACAAATTGTACGTTTTTCCTTGCCTCCACTTGGTATTCGCAGAAATTCTTCTTTTTCCTCTGTGCTTTTGCCATTGTCTTTTCACAGAATGCAAAATATAAGTGGCTATTTATACTGATTTGCATATTCAAAGAGGCATAATTCTAGGAGGAGACAGGGAGGGATGGCAGGCACGTGCATGAGCGTTACATTTCACCCAGACCGGGATTTATGTAGCAGAAGAACGTGGAAGTTGGCATACACACAGATTTATGCATCTGGATTTTTTTGTGCATATGCACATTTCAGCTTTTGTCCGTATGCCATGTTTTAGTGTGAATTCTACACACGGTGTTATGCATGAGGCCCCTGGTTTTCTTTGTATAGTTGGAGTGAAAAATTTGGCCAGACTACTCCCTTTGCAAGTGAAAGTGGTCCATCTGTAAAAATACTACCTTGGCATTTAGAAGTGCGAGAGTACTTTCTTTGTCTTTAATTCATAACTGAGACCCTTGACATTCCAGCTAACAAAGTTCACTATTTGGTCATAGAAATTTTGCTTTTAAACTTTTGTTGACATTTTGTAGTCTATGGTTAAGGTAGTACATTGTTACATATGATAGTTTTGATGTAGATTTCATTTTCTTGCCAAGTGAAGCAGCGGTTATTAGGTTTAAAAAAAAAAAAAAAAGCAAGAGAGAGAAATGCTGTTACTCTTTCTGCCCCCGAACCCCCCAGTCATTAGCTGTTTACTTTTTGGTAACCAATTAGCCAAGATGTAGCCATACATAGCCAAAATATGCATATAATTAATGAAAGAAATATCAATATAATAATGGCAGCTTAAAAAATGAAATAAAGTAATAAAATATATAGTTTGGGCAATAAATGTCACATTACAGATGGTCCAGAATGCAAGCTTCAAGTAGAATCTTATTAGCCTTGCCGGAATACTGTGTGACTCATGGTCTGTGTTTCAAAAGAGTGTTGGGATCAGTCTTCTTAGCTCTTTATCTGCTTCGTCTGGAGAACTAAATATGTAGGACTGATCATCAATAACCACTTTCAGTTTGGCAGGGTACAAGAGGCTGTATGTGATTTCAGCTCTCTGTAGGTGCTGTTTGTGGCGCGTTTAGCAGCAGTTGCAGGGGACAAATCTGGGAAAATACGATTGTGATTGTTTTCAAGTATAATCTCGTCTTTCTGTCTGAGAAGGGACATGAAGGTTTATTTGGCCTGTAGTTTGTTTAAATGGACAATTAGGTTTTTCGGTTTGGAGACATTTAATCGTATATGGTAGGCTACTGAAATCTCGATGTTCGATTTAATGTTCTCTCCAGTTATTTTAAAGAATAGTTGAGCTATGAATTTTGCTGGGTTTAGACTTTACATTTTTTCAGGAAGATCTTCAATTCTGATGTTGTTCCTTCTATAACTACCAGTAAACCCCCGATTCTCTAAAGAATCGCAAATCCAAGAATGGCAATTACTTTCTGTTCCCTCTAATCTTTGTAGGGATGTAAGATCATGGAGGGTGGGAGCGTACTGGGAAAGTTTTCATTTAATGAACGAAATATATTTGTAGTAAAGCTGTTTCTTTTTGGAGCCATGACTCGTTTGGTTCTGGTGTTTCAGAAGCGCATTGTAGGCGCCTTCGTTCATTGTTTTTATCCATGCAGTCTCGTTTTTGTTTTTCTATGGGTGTGTTGTTAGCTAGACGTCGTTTGCTGTTAGGAATCATAATTGAACCCCTGACTGCAGGCACTGTGGAGTAGCTGACTGCTGGCACTGTCAGTAGTCACCATTACCTCAAGTTTAAATACATACACATATATAGATAGACGCCGCATTCACTGTGTTTCCCAGTAGACACGATACGTGAGCCTTATTGTGAGTGGCAAGCTGACGGCGGCGGGTTCGTGTGCTGAAGTGACGATAGCGGCGGACCCAGGCCTGGAGGGGCACATTACTAAACGAAGGTGGTATATGTGGTGGAGTGGGCGGTCACGTTCGGGTAGCGGTGGTAGTGTGTACGGCTTGCCTGTTGCCTCTGGCATCTGTGCATATATACTGTACAACCTGGCGTGCATGCTTTACCTCAGGTTTAGTTTACAGGTCGTATCCATATGGGCTCGTTTTTGTATTTCTAATCGTTGAGCTGTTTCTTTTTGGAGCCGTGACTCCTTTGCTTCTGCTGTTTTAGAAGCGCGTTGTGGGCGCCTTCGTTCATTGTTTTTATCCATATGGGCTCGTTTTTGTATTTCCGTTAGTTGAGCTCTTTCTTTTTGGAGCCATGACTTCTTTGCTTCTGGTGTTTCTGAAGCGCGTTGTAGGAGCCTTCGTTTATTGTTTTTATCCATGTGGCCTTGTTTTTGTTTTTCTGTGGCATGCGCTTCGATGCATCCTGCGTCTGGCATCCGTGCATATAATTATACAACTGTCATTTAGTAATATAGATATTCCAGCACAGTCAGTTTGTCAGTGAGCACTTTGCATGTTGATTTTGCAGCCATTACTTTTTCATCCGGGGTGTAAGACGATTATTCAATTATTTCAATACGAGTCATAAACATTTGCATAACATCTTCAAGCTGAGCGGCAAGTCCTTTAAGTTTACTGTCTCTTATTTGTATTTTGTTTTATTTTTTCATGAATTTTTCATATCATTTCTGTAATGGTTGCAGTAAACTTAGTATGTAAATGTATCTCTAGGTCTTTTATATCCTGATGCTGTTTCTCATTTTTCCTGCTTACGACCCTTATTTCTTTCTTTATTTCCTTACTGTCCATCTTTGTGTGGTGTGCTGGCGCCCTGCCCAGGGTTTGTTCCTGCCTTGCACTCTGTGTTGGCTGGGATTGGCTCCAACAGACCCCTGTGACTCTGTATTAGGAAATAGTGGGTTGGACAATGACTGACTGACTGTCCATCTTTATATTTCAATTTATATTAGTTATGTCCCCCTGAGGGAGGCGATCATTAGCTTCAGCTCAGAGAGTGAGTTTCGATCTTCCTCGATCTCCATAAATGGAGTTGCAAGTCCAGAGCCGAAAGATGTGGCAGACTCGGATGGTATTAGATGAAGTTGAACGTGGGGATGAAAAGGCTATGCTTGGCTCCATTAATCTTCCTGGAATCAACAAATACTCCTTGCCTTCCTCACTTGCAGTTTAGCTCCCACTAGCTCTCTCGGCTGGAGCTGACACTGTAGCATCAGGTTCTGGCAGGTCCGTGCGTTTACCCGACTGTACCACGTTTGTCTCTGGAAGGCCATAGTGTTAACTTGAGGCCTGTTTAGACATTGATGAGGCTTTTGCTGTCTTATCCTATTCCTTTTCCTTCTGAGCACTTTTGCTGCTCATGCTTATTTGTACTGGCATGTGGTATTATTAGAACTTCTTGGAATGAGATACAGGATATCTCGGAATGTTATTTTTTAAAAAAGGGTAAAATAACATTGCTGCTAACAGAGCTCCCCACTACATGTCCACAACTCCAACCACAGACGAGACCAAAATCAATATATGTTATTAAATAGGAGACTATTATCATTTTCTTTTTAGTTCACTTTTTACATAGCTTGAACTCTATACTGTTAAATAATAAGACTTGAAAAAGAGACGACTCAGGTACTAAATGCTAAAGACAAGCAGCTATTTAAGTAGTATTTATTGTTGCAAAATCATTAGCAGGTAACTGCTTAAATGACAATAGCATTTCAAAATAAAAGAACACAGACAAATCTCAAGATCTGGTAATTGTAAAAGTGTTTTTAAAATTCCTATGAAAAGTAAATATTATTGTGTTATTCTGTAATAACACATTTTAGGATCAGTTGCAGTGTACCTGAGATAGTACTGTACTAGCTGCGGATGAGGACCAGACTAAGTAGTTTGGTACTAAGAAGAGACAATCCTCAAGTCTAAGTGCCGTTGTAGTGAACAGCAGAAGACAATCAATACCAAGTCATCTAATTCACAGCTAGTCTTGTGGTTGTTTCATGTTTCTCTTATTGGTTTTCTCAGCTAGCCATCTGATTGCCTGTTAACAGCAGCGTGCCTGCAATTAATGTCTCACCTGTCTCAAATAACGTGTTGCAGCTACACATTCCTTTTGATTTAAAGAGTCAGAGCACAGGGAAAAAGTATGTAAACTTTGTAAAAACCAATAAGCTACATTAGAGAGAAATGAGTGTTTCTGTCATTAGATAGATAGATAGATAGATAGATAGATAGATAGATAGATAGATAGATAGATAGATAGATAGATAGATAGATAGATAGATAGATAGATAGATAAATACTTTGTTAATCCCAAGGGGAAATTCACATACTCCAGCAGCAGCATACTGATAAAGAAAATATTAAATTAAAGAGTGATAACAATGCAGGTATACAGACAGACAATAACTTTGAATAATGTTAACATTGACCCCCCATGTGGAATTGAAGAGTCACATAGTGTGGGGGAGGAACGATCTCCTCAGTCTATCAGGGGAGCAGGACAGTGACAGCAGTCTGTCGCTGAAGCTGCTCCTCTGTCTGGAGATGGTACTGTTCAGTGGATGCAGTGGATTCTTCATGATTGACAGGAGCCTGTTCAGTGCCCGTCGCTCTGCCACAGATGTCAAACTGTCCAGCTCCGTGCCTACAATAGATACTGCCTTCCTCACCAGTTTGTCCAGGCGTGAGGCGTCCCTCTTCTTTATGCTGCCTCTCCAGCACACCACTTCGTAGAAGAGGGCGCTCACCACAACCATCTGATAGAATATCTACAGCATCTTATTGCATATGTTGAAGGACGCCAGCCTTCTAAGGAAGTGTATTTGGCTCTGTCCTTTCTTACCCAGAGCATCAGCATTGGCAGGCCAGTCCAATTTATCATCCAGCTGCACTGCCAGGTATTTATAGGTCTGCACCCTCTACACACAGTCACCTCTGATGATCACAGGGTCCAGGAGGGGCCTGGGCCTCCTAAAATCCACCACCAGCTCCTTGGTTTTGCTGGTGTTCAGGTGTACGTGGTTTGAGTCACACCATATAACAAAGTCCTTGATTAGGTCCTTATACTCCTCCTCCTGCCCACTTCTGATGCAGCCCACAATAGCAGTGTCGTCAGCGAACTTTTGCACGTGGCAGGACTCCGAGTTGTATTGGAAGTCCGGTGTATACAGGACCGGAGAAAGTACAGTCCCCTGCGGCGCTCCTGTGTTGCTGACCACAATGTCAGACGTGCAGTTCCCGAGACGCACATACTGAGGTCTGTCTTTAAGATAGTCTACGATCCATGCTACCAGGTATGAATCTACTCCCATCTCTGTCAGCTTGTCCCTAAGGATCAGAGGTTGGATGGTGTTGAAGGTGCTAGAGAAGTCCAGAAACATAATTCTTACAGCACCACTGCCTCTGTCCAAGTGGGAGAGGGATCGGTGTAGCATGTAGATGATGGCATCCTCCGCTCCCACCTTCTCTTGGTATGTGAACTGCAGAGGGTCGATGGCGTGACGGACCTGTGGCCTCAGGTGGTGAAGCAGCAGCTTCACATATTTAAATGTTACTCAGTTCGAGTGTCTGAAAAAAACATGACGTCTATGGAAAGCATGTATGAAGTAATGACAGTGAAAGATTAACATATGAAGAATTGTATCTGAAGCGTAATAAACTCTCTGTAACTCATTGGTAGACCTACCATCAGGGTGACCTGGGTACGTGTCTTGACACGTGTCTTGGCAAGAAAAACCTAATACAGGTGTTGTGCCAAATCCATCATTCTCGTCACAAATCATCACCCATTCACATACACATGCATTACTTAAGCCAGATAATATTATTTTATTTTCCTTAAGGTAAATGTGTTAGTGCTGTTGATTAATTCTGCCATACTACTGTGAGAGCCAATAGCGATTTTAAGATCACATTTAGTTACATGTCTGTTACTGCATTGAACATTAGACAAGATTATTCGACTGTACCCACAACAGGATTTTAGGATGTTGATATCACCACTGCCGAAACAATCCCACCCACCCACCAACTCCAGTCTGGAAAGTTAGAATCACTTCAGATTTCATCTGCTGTCACTGACCAACCTGTAGATCATGCCCTCGGAATTTCACCAATACCAAAAAGCAGTTGTTTTGCATTTACAGTGGAGAAATTTCCAATGTCTCATCATCTCTCAGTAGCACCAGCATTTTTCTGTTTCAGCAGTACTTTGTGCTCTTCCATGCAATACACATGCATGGTTACTTGTATGTTATATCTCCATCCTTGGATGACTATAGGCTTAAATCTCAGATTGAGATCACCCCCTGTTCTGTTTTTATATGTGATGTTCATAGAGTGTAAATATATGTGTGTGTGTGAGACACCCTGGGGCCTGTTGGGGTTTTAATCTATTCTCGCTGTAACTCAACTCCCAATCATGTCGATAATACAGAAGAGTCGATACTTGTCATTCATTATGCTCCCAGCTTTTTCTAATAACCAAATCAATCCAATCACCAAAGCATATAAAATATCTCGTCAGAGGCTGGAGAGTATTCATAAAGAATGTCTCATCACAGAGCAAACTTCATAGTAGAACACAATCTCTGTATAATACATATTGAGGGAGATCTCGTTTCAGATCTGGAGGACACTGCAAAGATATGTCCATGTCACTGTGAAGGAATACAACATATAATAAACTGGCAACATCTTTCAAAACGCACTTTCAGAAAAGGCGGTCAAGTCATTTTCTAATTAGGGACATCAACTCTGCATTATTTTACCTAAAAGTGATGGCTAATTGTATATTCATCCATATTTTAAATTGTTTTTTATATTGAGCAATTTTTTATATGCATTGCTTGCCTTTTTCTGTGGCATTTAGTTAAATATACTTGATTCAGTATCACCCTATAATTCAGTCCAAATATAAATATAAAATTGGGCTTCAATATTTTGTAATGGCATATTAGTGACAGTCTGGCTGATGTGTGTGGAATTCATTTTGTAACATTACCTACCATTCTAAGTCAGTTAAACCTGCTCATGAGGTAGTTAGTGTAAGTTAGTACACAACTTTGTTCCCCTTCTCTGACTCCATGAAGCCCACTGAACTTGCTCTTAGTCTTAATCTTTGTTTGGTACTAGTCCAAAACTCTTAGGCACATTACAACAGCATTAAACCCAAAACTTAGTCTTGTTACTGTAAATACGTGCTAGGACCAGTACAGCACAGGGTCATCCCCAGCTCACAAAGCACTCCAACTGACCCTAAAGATCTAATTCACTTAATAAGTGTATGATTTATGGTAAGAGTTCTAGATAAAGCAGGCCTCGGTTGAATCCAGTGCTGACTGCAGCCCTTCATGGGCTGAGCTGAGTAGCCACAGTAGACTGAAGAGGAACAACACAGTCTGGAGCAAACCAGTACAAATCAAGCAATCATGAGGAGCACAGTATGAAAGCTCACTTTGAAGCATTTCTCCAGTCTGGTGGTGCCCAGCTATATCTGCCCATAAAGGTGTGCATTTTTTATATTGTTTACTGTAGAACTTTACTTAGTGTAGCATTACAACATTTGAATAATCAGTGTTACCATATGCTCCTAAAGACATGCAGCCAGATGAGTTAGAAATGTCAGAAATTATGTTATCAAAGATATCCTTATATGTAATAAATGTTTCACATCACACAAAATTATAATAAAGCATATCTCATTTTCCTCTTCATTAACAAAAGTAATAAAAACCAATTATGTGTGTAATGTCATTCCTTACTGACTCTGTGCAGATGTTTTATACACTCCTTTCTCATTGTTTTGGGTGTGATAGTGCATGAATCTGGTTTTCACCTCCTGGTAACATATACATTGCTGAAATTATTTATTATGTACTGACTTAGTACATTTTTCCTTGAATCCTTCGTCCTTGTAATATACCATAAATGGGCCATAAATGCACAGTACACCAAACTGTAGAAGTTACAGGTATACACTGATCAGCCACAACATTAAAACCACATGGCCTAATATCACGGAGGAGCCCCTTGTGGTGGCTTGAGGTATCTGGCACCAAAATGTTAGCAGCAGATCCTTTAAGTTCTGTAAGTTGTGAGGTGTAGCCTCCATAGTTTGGACTTGTTTTTCAAGCACATCCCATATTTACTTGGATTGGATTGAAAATTGAGGAATGTGGAGGTCATTATCAGCAAGTTGAACTCTTTGTCATGTTCCTCAAACCATCCCTGAGCAATGTTTGCAGCGTTGCAGTGCACATTATCCAGCTGGAAGAGGCTACTGCCATCAGACAAGGAGTTGCAGCAATCTTTAGGCGGGTGGTACATATCAAAGTAACATCCTCATGAATGCCAGGACCCAAGGCTTTCCAGCAGAACATTGCCCAAAGCATTACACTGCCTCAGTCAGGTGGCATTCTTCCCATAGTGCATCCCGCTGCTGTCTCTTCCCCAGATAAACAACACACAAGCACCTGGCTGTCCACATGATCTAAAAGAAAATGTGATTAATTAGACTAGGTCACCTTCTTCCATTGCTTCATGGTGCAGTTCTGATGCTCATGTGCCCATTGTATTTACTTTTGGTGTGTACAGATGTCAGCATGGGCAGTCTGACCGGTCTGCAGCTACACAGATATGTTTTCTGATATCTTTCTCTCATGGCCAGCATTACATTTTACAGTAATCTGTGCTCCAGTGGTCTTTGTGTGGTATCAGCCTTCACTCCCCATACGCATCAGTGAGCCAGTGGTTTCACCAGTTGTTCTTCTTTGGACCACATGCTATTTTGAAGATGCTATGATCCAGCTGTCTAGACATTACAATTTGGCCCTTGTCAAAGTTGCCTGGGTATTTGTCCTGCTTCCAACACATCACCTTCAAGACCTGGCTGTTCACTTACTGCCTAATATATCCCACCCCTTGACAGGTGATATTTTAACAACATAATCAATGTAATTTACTCCACCTGTCAGTGGTTTTAATGTTGTGTCTGATTGGTTTATAAAGACTTTTACTGGGTGCACATACCAGAAAATCTGGAAGCTTCACCTGGTTTGCCCATTTGCTAGTGAGAAAGATGAAAGGGTCTTTTATGATGTTACTGGTGGTCCTGCACAGAAATTTGACAAGTCTTAATCACTGTGCATAACCCCAGCACCCAATTATGCACCGCACTGGTCACTACAGCATTATCTACATGAATCAATGGGATGTATGAAATGAAGGCACAGGGTTGTAGATGGGTGCAAAATTTCTTAAGCACAGAAAACCATAAAGTATGGAAAAACAAACTTTTTTCGAAATTGGATAATTTTAAAACATGATTTCTTCAAGGATTAGTTTTGGTTTGATTGTTATTTTTAAATTAAATACACTAACTACAGTATATAAAGGA
Source organism: Erpetoichthys calabaricus (assembly GCF_900747795.2). Classification (NCBI taxonomy): domain Eukaryota; kingdom Metazoa; phylum Chordata; class Cladistia; order Polypteriformes; family Polypteridae; genus Erpetoichthys; species Erpetoichthys calabaricus. The sequence goes on along the minus strand of NC_041398.2, from coordinate 88,981,867 downwards.
ATGACAGGGCACAGATAGAAACTAGTTAAGTGCAAATTTCACAGAAAGATTAGAAAGCAACACTAAATTAGTTTGGTTATGTTCAAGTCACCAAATTCATCATAGATGGGCCTAAACACAATTCAGACTTGAGCAGAGATGTGGCACATTAAGGTTAATATAAATGTTTATATATAAATATCCATCCATCCATCCATTTTCCAACCCGCTGAATCCGAACACAGGGTCACGGGGGTCTGCTGGAGCCAATCCCAGCCAACACAGGGCACAAGGCAGGAACTAATCCTGGGCAGGGTGCCAACCCACCGCAGGACACACACAAGCACACCCACACACCAAGCTGGAATGAAAATATTCAATACAATTAGAGAACTCATCACTACCCTTATCTGCACAGTTTACAGAACAAACAAAATGTATGATAGGATGTTGGGTTACATAACATGCTTTCATGAGGGGTTATCCTTAAATAATATAACGAACTTGTGAAGCTGCATCTGGAATATTTCGAGCAGTTTTAGTCTTCATACCACAAAAAAGAATGTGAAACAAGAGTAGAGAAAGTTCAGGGAGACGTGACTAGACTTATTTCAGGGCTGTGGTGTGTGTGTGTGGGGGGGGGGTGAACAATGATGAACAACTCAAGTAGTGGAATCCTTTCGGTTTAAGCAAATAAAAATTAAGAGGACAGAAGTGTTTAAAATTTTGCATGGAATTAGGAGGATTGATGCCAGTTTTTACTTTAAATAAAGTTCTTCAACAAGAATGCAGGAGTACAAATAGAAATTGGTTACCAGTAAACTTCACGTAAAGGTTGAACAGTTTTTCTTCATACAGAGAGCAATATGTGTAATCCCAGGAGAACCATGATTCATGTAGCCTCATTTACTATTAACAATTTAATTTTACTTTATTTAGATCAAGGTTGGAAAGCCAATGTCAAGCCCTTCATTGAACATTCCGAATTCCCCCACTCACAGAATATAACCTCAGCCTCACATGTTTAATGTACAGTATAAAAGAATCAAATATTTTGAAGAAAGGAAAAAAACAATATGTGTACAACGACTTACCATACTCTCCTATTCACATAAAACACAATTACTGCTCCCCACACAATATAACACACAGAGAAAAACTTGATACAATATGAGTCTGTATTCATGAAAATATTTACAGTCCAGAAAGCAATAGTAAGTTGGCAAAGTCACCAAAGTTTCAAATAAGGTGATTTATGTAATCATCGGTCCCAAGATAAATGTTATCCTACTAGTGGATAATGTCAGATTTAGTGACAAACTAACATTGGTGGCATGCCTCTCTTGTGATTTCAAAGCACTGTCACAACTGGATGTGAACCTATGACTTCACTCTCTTCAGATGGACTGAGGAAAAAACTGCCGCTCCTCAGCAGAGGACAATTACATCTTACATACAGGAACATCAAAGCAGAACACAACTCTTCCCTTGTTGGCTTCAAAGCAACACTTTTTCAAATATCTACCTGCCAATCCAGATTTACTTGAGCCCACTCTAAGAGTAAATCTTAAAGGGGCAGACAACCCCCTTTAAAAGGAACCGATATATTGATTTATAAAAGAAAATCTTCCAGGCCGTTTTTCTTTCCGATATATAATACAAAACCGTCACATGTGTGCTCGGACATTGAAGAAATTACAAAGAAGTGCAGTAGAACAAAGTATTGTGGAGGTCTTCAAGTCTTGGTTTATTGTATAATTATTTTCCACTCCTCTCCCTAAGTGTTGAACCTAATTGGATGGGTCTCTGATTATTGATAATCTCTCAGGTGTTCTGCCAATTAAGACAGTCACCTGTGGAATGATAAATGAGGCCTCACATTTCTCACTTTCCTGGTGAGGCACTGCTTGTTCTCACAGTGCCAGTGTTGAAATTCTATTTAGAGTACTTTTTTCCTGCTCCTCTAGCTTTTTAAATTTTGGATTGGTTTCTTGGTCATGTATATTAATCTGTTTTGAGCTTTCGTGTAATAATTTAAGGTATTTAAAGTTTTTGGATTGGGTCTTTAACTACTGATCTCTATTTTATTGTTGCTTAATGAAATATTTATATATTTTGTTATTGGGTCTTAATTTGCTTTTCTTGCTTAATAACTAGTACTTTGTATTTAACGTTCCCTCTCTGACATTGCGTCTTTATTTGGTTCAATGTAATACTTATTTTGGTTAATGAATTCATTAACTTAATTTGAATTGATTCTTCAATTGTATGAAGGTTTCATTGGGGTATTTAGAGTATTCCTTCTTGTCCTAGTGGATGTTTTTGAGAGGCTAATCACAAAGGGAAGAACATATTATCAAGTTTCTTGAAATTAGCTTATTCAAATTGCATAAAACAAACTGTAAAGTGTAAAATCGTGGGATAGAATGTTTCAGAGTCAAAAGGAAATTTGGTGTCCTGCCAATGGAATAATTAATGTAGAAGTCGTGCCCAAATACAAAACACATCAAACATAATATTGCAATTTGACTGCAATTCCAAAGCACTGATTGAATATAATGGCAATCAGGGCAGTTGCTGGGGGCCTTCCCTACGCCACACTTGGTATAGAATGCATCCTACTGGGCTGCTCATTTCTTGTGACCAGCTACTGAGGATCTCTGACCTCCTCTGCTTCTCCGCTACTTTGACAGGATCTTCAGATTCTAGTGAATGGAAACTAATCCACTGAATTTTCATCATGTGTCCCCTTCCTTCTGTTTCACATCTCAGAGTTTCAGGATTTAACAAAGTCTGAGATAATGTCATTTCTTGTGGCTTTGTTAGGAAATGGTGCAAAATAAGTGAATACAAAGTCATGTAGACTTAGACTAGATGAAGACAGCAAGGCCTCCTCCTTTAACAGCAATGTGTCTTATATAATCAGGGAATCAGATTGCAAGGTCTACCGACATACTTTGTATCATAATAATTTTATGCTATTCAACAAAAAGGAACATTCACATGATCAAAGTGCTTGTCTCGAGGAGAAACAAGGTGAGATGTTAAATGGAAGAAAGAGAAAAATGCTAAAATGAAAAGAACAAAGTCCAGGGAAAGAAAATGCCAAAATTAGATGTAATAATGATAAGGAAGCTATGAGCTAAAGAGAAACTTCAATGCAAGTCAAAATCATTTTGGTGTAGCAAAAATCCTTTTATACCTTCTTGTTTAGCTGCTTCTTTCTACCTTTACTTCACCCTTTATAATACATTTGCCTTAGGACATATAAATAAAAAAATAAAAGAAAATATAAAAATACAAATACATACTGTAGGCACACTGTACTGTATGTAAGAACAAAAAAGAAAAAAACAGCACTCTTAAGACAAAGTTTCAGAATAAAAAAAACATCTTCAGAGCTATAAAATCAAGCAAACAGATAGAATTTGTTATTTGGATTTTATAATTTCTCTTGTGGGCATATCTAGGACCAGCTTGTGGGAGGTAAGGAGATGAGACGATCATGGCAGGTGGCACTTTGGCAAGGGTGCTATTTTCTTACAACAGTATTTTTTTTGTTTCACATTTTATGATACAAAAAGTGAGAGTTAAGTATGTATCGTAAGACTTATAAAACATACCATGCAGCAAATGTATATACTACCTTCAATGCTGTTCAGAAATATTTTCCTTTTAAAGACTTCAGGTTTCTGAGAGCTGTAGTTCGCAAAATCAGCTTCCCAAAATCAAAACTGTGCACACACATTTGAAAGCTACTGACATTGGTGTTAGTTTTCTAGATTTTCACATATTGTTTTGTGTATACTGTATATTGATTATCTTTTTGTAAAGTTCTGGTAAACACTTCACCTTGGTAGACGCCACATACGTTGAGTTTTAAAGGGCTGGCAGGTGCCTTTTGCCTTGCAGGACAGAGTTTTAAAACTGCCGAGGTTTTCAGAGAAGTTTTCAGGATAAATTAAACAGACAGTTAAAGTTCATCCTGGATTGAGTTTTGCAATCACAAAACAGAAGCAAAGAACATTTTTTTGCTATTGTTCTAATTGCATATTTTGTATGTTTTTATTGTTTTAAGACTAAAATTTTTCACATTTTTTCTAAAAGTAATATTATTTATTTATTGTCCATTATTCTGAGAATGTACTGTATAACGGAAGTTGTGTATTATGAAGCATGTATCATAATATGCATTGCATGTGCATTAAGTTTATTGGCTTTTACCTAGTAAGGATATGCAGTATGGGGAGAGGGGGGTGGGAGCAGCAAAACTGTGTCTTGCTTCAGGTGGCATTATTTAACATGCCGGCCCTCGGCTTATCTGTAGTGATATGTTTTGTATGCAGGGCTGACAATGCAGAAAGCTTCTTCACTTTCAGTCCTAGCTCTTGCTTATGGACTTGCATGATTACAATTGGAATTTTCCTCCTGTTAAATGAGGAAAGGAATGGTTTAAGAGGCATGCTCTTGGTTTCATGGTGAAGCAATGGGCGATCTAAAACTTTTAATCTGGTGGTGTCACATCAATCATTTAATTCCATTTTATATTTGAAGACTCTGTTTAGCTGTCCTTCTGAATGTTCACCCAAGTCCTAAACCACTGTTGGACCACCACTCTTGCAAAGAATATTTTTAACTCCAATCCAAAGAAAAGACAGAGCTCCATTCATCATTACAAATCTTAAATCAGAAACAGTAACTGTCTGGCTGTCAGACTTGCTTGGCATTAGTTTTGCTTTTAATATATTGATTCTGTTTACAAAATATAAAATGCATTGCAATATGTTTGTATTATTTTGAACTGTCATGCAGAGTTAAAACCATTGCTGTAACTATAAAAATTCAAGTTATCAATCCAATTTTCGAAACTTTTTTTTTCCAATTTAGAGTTGCATGGAGCCAAATCTATCCCAGCAGTAGTAAGTGAAAAGCAGGGTTACAGCTTTAAAACTTAGGTTTGTCAGTCACCCAATACAATACATCGCTGAGGTGTTGGAGGAAACTTGAGGACCCAAAGAATACTTGCATAGATATGGAAGAATACACAAACTCCATTTAGGTAATGACTGACTGTGGCATGAACGCAGGATTCTAGAATTTTGATGAAGCAGAGTGACATCCTTTACAGCTTCTACAACTCTGTGATGGCTAGTGAAATTTTCTATGCTCTAGTTTGCTGGGCCAGTAGTATCACTTAAGAGATCCCACCAAAATGATATGACAAAACTGATGGCCATCGTGAACAATGTTGCAGATCCCATCTACAGCAATACACCTGCATAACGCCTCACTGGGACTGTTCTCTTACCTTTAGTCATATCTCCTTATTTGTGTGTATTTGAGGGGGTATTTATTGTATTTGTTTGTTATAATATTCCTTTAGCTTATGTACAAAGCTAAATTTCCCTCGAGACCAATAAAGCTCTATTTGTTGTCACACACGTGAGCTTGGGAGGCAGCTGAAGGGCTTACATAGGGATAATTCCATGCCAGACCAGGGGGTGGCAGGGTAATAATATAATTCTTTTAATTTATATAGCGCTTTTCTCACTACTCAAAGCGCTCAGCAATTGTAGGCTAAGGGATTTGCTCAAGGGCCCAACAGAGCAGAGTCCCTATTGGCATTTACGGAATTCGAACCGGCAACCTTCAAATTGCCAGTGCAGATCCCTACCCTCAGAGCCACTCCCTCTTTTTCATTGGTAGACCAACCATGGGAAATTTCGCCTGGACTAGAGGACATCACTTCCGGTTCCAGGCCCAATGATGTCACTTCCGGTTCCTACCCTGATGACATCATTTCCAGTTCCTGCCCTGACGAAATCATTTCTCCTGCTCGGCTTTAAAACTGCCATCTTTGCCTGTAATGGTTGTTCTATTGTTGGACTGAAGTCTGTTGAGACCCGTTCCATGGAAGCAACTTTTCAATTTTGGCAGCCTAATTCAAGTATATTGGCAGCTGCCCCCAAACCTCTTCCTGTGTCTGTCCAATCTTTTCACACTGTCTGTCTATACACAACACACATTGAATGGTGCCATATAAAGTAACTGTCTATCAGTTTTGTCTGCCAGGTCTTTTTCTCTTTATTGTATAATCGTGTTTGCAAGAAACAGTATGCAAAACATATAAAGTAAAGTTTTGATGAAATTTTCTCTTACTTTGTTGCCAATACTAACATTTTTCCTGGATAAATTCTGGCATGGATATTCTGAATTCTCACCTCAAGGCGATACAATTAAACATATCATAATTTGGAGAATACTGAAGAAAATGTTTTAATCTTTATATGTAACTGTAGGAAAAACAAAAATATGTTTTCTGTACCTTATGGTATCACTAGCTGCTGCTATATTTTGTATGTGTGTGTGTATGTATGTATGTATGCAAAGATAGATAGATAGTATTTTGTTTGTCCCCTGTGGAAAATTTGCCTTTTTACAGAAGCTCTTTAAATAAATATATACAGTAAATAGGTAGATAAGTAAATAAATAAATAATGCAAAACAGTCTGTTACATATCTTTGAATTGTTTTTCAATTGTTGTAAAATATATATTCAATATTAAGGATGCTACTTCGAAAATGAAAATATTCTGAGCCTGTGGAATCATCTGATTCTGAGTAAAAAAATAACTCATTACTTTTCAGTCAGCCCTCATATGGCCACACCAACCTACAAATTAGTACATTACAAATAATAGGAATATTACTCAAATGTAGTTGCTCAAAAGTTTAAATCTAACTTGCTTGAATTCTTGACATGGGAGTACAGAGAAAACTTAGTTTACTCAGAAAATCTAGGAGAGAGAAACATCAGTTCTGCAGCAGTCCGCACTAAGTGACTGAGTGAAGAAGTCTGCTGGATTTCGCATGCCGCCAGAATAAAGACTGGTAAGAGGCAGTCTGCTATGTAGGGCCAATATATAGGGTTTATAAGAGTATAGCGTCATTACTGTCACATGTGCAGAGTACAGTGGAATTACTACACGTATGTGCCTGCCAACATACAACACATTGCCTATCTCCAATGCCAGGATTACTGATTATAACTCCCTTACCTTGAAACAAACAATAAGGCAATATGAGTGTTTTTAGCTATTTACTAATACATTAGTTAAGGAGAAATTATGCTACAATTAAGTAAATGCTCAATGGTCAATAATAATATGAATAAATGTAAGTAACTGATCTAGGAAAGGAACTTTGATCATCAAATAATTAAAAAAATATGATTTTAATGTAAGAAAAGTACAAGTGCATTCCATATTTATTAAGAAAATGTGCACACTCATTTTTCCATTCATTCTTATCTTTCTCAAATGTTTGTAAAGGACTGTAAGGAATTGCTATAAAGAAAAGCACACTAGGTTCACTTCATTCCAATGTAATCTTATCCCACATCTTATGTGCTTGGTAATGAAAAAGTTTCACTGCATCTGAAATAAGCTGTAAATTAAGGTGAACACCCATTTATCAATATTCCACATCCAATTTAGTCTAGTACAAGCTACAACAATTATACAAAAAAATCCAATAAGAACAGGGTATAAGCTAGACTTAATAAACTAATAAATAAATGCTGTAAATGGAAAAATCAGGAAATGTGCCCATTCTGCCGGTAATAACACACCTGTGGTGAAGTCTAACGAGAGCCCTTGGGAGCTGTTGTGTGAGTGTGGAGCCAACTCCGCTCTTCTTTAACGTTTAATTAGTGCACAGATGAAACATCTTAGCAGTCCATGCCAATGTTGTTTAGACCTGAGTGCTTCAACTTAAAGGGATGGAATCTTGCCTTAAATAAATAAGTAAACAGGTTAATAAATAAATAAATTGAGTTCCCCTGATGTGTTTCTGTTTTATCAGCATCTTAGGTTTCATTTTTGAATTTTACAACAGACAACAGCCCTTGTAACATATCATGGTGGCCTAACACATTTTATTGCTCCTAAAAATGGTGAGATTCTGATTTGATGCCTGGCTGGATGGACCTCCAGTGGGCAATTTTCATGTTTGCATGGCTCTAGCTGCTGAGATTCCACAGTCTATAGGCATGCTGTCTAAAGCAATGGCACTGTAAACAATTGGGGTGCTCTGTTTGCCACCTTTCAGCTTACAATTATATGAATTGTAATAATAATGTAATTATTATGTAATGTAATAATAATAATAATAATAATAATACATTTTATTTATATAGTGCCTTTCCCATGCTCAAGGCACTTACAGAATATAAGAAAAAACGGCAGGGTATACAGTATATAGCATTGTACAAACCAGATAAATAAATAAAGAAGATTATGACAGTGAATTCAGAGAAAAAAATATAAAAGCCTAACAGACAACATAATTGATGGTCTCGCACACACACATACAGGTTACATGAGCATCTTGACAGAGAAATAAACTACGAGAAGGGTAATAAAGTCAAGTAGAGCTAAAAGCCTTCCTGAACAGATGAGTTTTGAGTTGTTTTTTAAAAGAATTCTTGGAGTCAGCTGATCTAATTAATTTTGGTAGGTCATTCCAGAGTCTGGGTGCTATACAGCTGAAGGCCTTGTTACCCATGGAGTGTAGATTAGTGTGGGACACAACAAGATTGCCACAATCAGAAGACCTTAGTGGGCGGGCAGGCACATAGTGAGTGGAGAAGGTCACTGATGTAGTTTGGCGCGAGGTTATTTAAGGCTTTGTAGGTTATTAGTAGGATTTTATATTTGAAAAGCATGGACAAGTTTCTCAGCATTAGAGAAGTAGAGGAAGGAGCGAACACGGGATATGTTACGGAGGTGAAAGTAAGAATGTTTCTTAATGTGATTTATGTGGGCGGAATAAGAGAGGGAGGAATCAAAAATGACACCAAGATTCTTTACAGTAGAGGCAGGTCTGATGAGATCACTGCCAAGATGGACTGGGAAGGAGCTCATTTTATTAAGTTGCACTTTAGTCCCAATTTGATGAGTACAGTTTTGTTGCAATTTAATTTTAAAGAGTTCTGCTCCATCCAGGTTTTAATTTCACTAAGGAAGGTTGTGAGCTGAGAAAGCTGTGATGAAGTTCCACTTTTAACTTTGAAGTAGAGTTGAGTATCATCTGCATAAAAATGATAACCCAGTCCATAGCTACGGATGATATGGCCAGCATGTAAATACAGAAGAGAAGAGGGCCGAGGACAGAGCCTTGAGGGACTCCTTGTGTGACTGGCGCTGAGCTGGATCTGCTGTTGATAAGACTAAAAAACTCTTGCCTATCAGTCAGATAGGACTTGAACCACTGGAGGGCAGTGCCAGAGATACCCAGCATGTTCTCCATTCTGGACAGTAGAGTGTCATGTCTGACAGTGTCAAATGCTGCACTGAGGTCTAATAGAATTAATATGCTGGTTTGTCCAGAGTCTGCTGCCATAAGCAAATCATTGGTTACCCGTGACCAGTCTGAAAGGGTTCCATCAAGTTATTAGAGGTTAAGTAATTGGTGAGTTGGGAAGCTACAACACGCTCGAGAACTTTTGACAGGAAAGGTAAGTGGGAAATAGGCCGGAAATTGTTAAGATTGTCAGCATCCAGACCCAGTGTCAAGGGATGAGTTTTTATTGTTTTAACAGTTGGAATTATGGCAAGAAGGCAGGATTTAAGTAAATCCTGCAGGTTATTAACAAAAGCAGATGTGACTGGTGAGAACTTAGAGAAGGAGCTGGATGGAGTGGGAAAACAGGGAGAGATATAAACAGATGATATATTTATGTTAGTTGAATTATTTAGATCTTTAATTTTGCTATGGAAAAAGTGGAGGAATTCCTCACAGAGTTCAGTAGAAGAGGTAGTTGGGCCAGATGCGGGTTTGAGTAGTTTATTAACTACAGAGAACAAAACCCTTGGGTTATCTTGGCCACTTTCTATTATTCTGACATAATGGGTGTTCTTGGCAGAAGTTAGTGCTTCTCTGTAAGCTCTTTGGTGGTCAGAGAAAGCCTGGATGTGCATGGTGAGGGCAGTCTTACGTGACATTCTCTCAAGGCGTCGGCCAGCTGCTTTCATAGATCGCAATTCTGAATTATACCAAGATGCTGAACGTTTAAAGGAAACCTCCTTATGTTTTAAAGGAGCTGTTTTATCTAATGCTGAATGAAGGGCTGTGTTATAGTGGTCAACAAGACTATCTAGTATTGATGGAATAGGTGCAGACAGTAAAAGATCAGAAATGGATCCAGAAAGGATAGAGGGACAGATATTTTTAAGGTTTCTGTAAGAAATTTGTCGTTTACAGGTAAGAGGAGGGAAAGGCAGTGAGACAGTGAAAAGCACTGCTTTATGGTCAGAGAGTCCCAAATCAGTGCTGTAAATGTTGGCAACAGATAGTCCAGAAGTGCAGATCAGGTCTAGTATATGACCAGCAGAGTGGGTGGGAAAATCAACATGTTGTGTCAAGTCAAAACAGTCCAGTAAGGATAGGAATTCATTTCTCAGTTTAGATGTGGGGATGTCAATATGGATGTTGAAATCACTGAGAAGGATAATTTTCTGAGAGTAAGAGCTTAGGTGGGTCAAAAGTTCAATCAGATCGGATAAGAAGGATGCATTGTATTTTGGGGGATGATAAAGAACAGTGAGTGAGACTGGACTTGATTCCGTTATTAGTTTAAGAGCCAGGCACTCAAAAGTCAATGGACAGTCAATTGGGATTCGTTTGATGTTTAAGTCTGCTCTGACAATTACTGCAAGCCCAACGCTTTGCCTTGAGCTGCGAGGCTCTTTGTGGAAAATGAAACCAGGTGGAGTCGCCTCCGTGAGAGACGTAAATTCGTTTGGTTTTTGCAAAGTCTCCGTTAAACACAGAATATCAAGTTTGGTGTCAGTGATGAGTTCTGACAGCACCAATGCTTTGCCATTAAGAGACCTCGAGTTAAATAGTGCAATGTTAGTTACTGAGGCTTCTTTTTACACACAGCCATGATCAGGGTTTATTTCCACATAATGTAAATTTGGCACACTGACACTTCTATTTCCAGAGCCATGATAAGGACAGCTTATTCCTGAGCAAATGCTGCCGGTGGTCTTTTCATTCGCAGCCCGGCGGTGCCGGCGACCTGACCCGCGATGTACATATTTCGGGCACTGCAAACTACTGGCGTCCTTTAGGATATTCCAGTCAGACCATTTGCTCCGGACAAACTGTTAATAAGAAGGAGTTTGTCATGAGAGTATTTTAGCATGATACTGGGCAATACTTATCAGAATAGCAGTGGAGAAGCAGCATAGCACAGCGGAACCGGTAGGACAGGCGGGTGTGGTAGCATAGGTGAGCGGGGATAGCAAGCAGCAGAAAGCATAGCAGGAGGAGGTAGCAGGATTTGGAGGTTCCAATACACAGCCACAAACAGTAACGCTTGGTAATTTCAGGCATGATCGCCCCGGAGCCATAAGCCAGATTAGTATGAACATCAGATCAGTTCCCAGTCGTAGAGTACAGTAAGATGAAACGGGAGCAGATCAGCATAGCGAATATAATCATGGAGACAGATCATTCCGAGGTGCTAGATCACCAGGTACAAAGAAATGTTCGTAGGTCTCGTCCCGTGATCCACAGACTCGGCTGTTCTCAGTCAAAGTAGAGTCCATAAAATCTGTAAATATTAAGCCAAATCCACATGTATACATTTATAATATACATAAACACCAGGGAGGGATAAACAAAGGGATAAACAAAGACAGATACCTAAAAGAAACAAAGAGAACATAAAGCAAAGTATACTGCTTCTCTGTGCCTACCTATACTGGTTAAACTCCCAGGCTGCCCAGTAGGATGTCATGTCCACCTGCTTACCAGGGAAGAAAGGCAAGGTACAACATTAATTTACAAATAGAGATTGTTTATTACTTGCAGCAAGGGAAGAAAAAATTCTCTACACTTCTTCGCAAGATGATATTGTGGAGACCCCATTCTTATACCCGGGCTTTCAGGGGTGGCCAAAATTCTACATGACTGTTATACTTGCCTGAGAAGAAGAAGAGTGCTGAATACTGAGTATTCATATTCTCTCTGAGAGCTCCTCAAGCTTATAAGCAAAATCATTTTTCTGTGTTTCACAGCAGTTTTCCACAGAAATGAATGAAAGTTCATAATAAGTGCAACATAATAGTGAAACAATTACATTATTATAAGGAATTGGTATTTAACTTCCACACTACCCTACATACTCTGCACAAGTGCTTCTTTTAGCACATCCTGCTTAAATCACTCACTCTCTCTATCCTTCTCTGTCTCTTTAGACTACTGTGTATCATCCTTCTACCAGAACAAGAATTTGTTCCATCTCACTTTCTAACTTCATACTCAGTTGAGGCTAAGCTGTGAGGCATCTTAGTATCCCATCTATGTTGTGATTTTGCCACCGAAACAAACTAAAAATAAAGAAATAAACATTTTCTCTTCTAAAAGGCAGTGGTACGATGCATATGGATATGTAGTACTCATTTCAAAGACCTTTGCATGTGGTCTTCAGTTAGCAGAGACATTTACTTATACACAGCGATCAGCCACAGCATTAAAACCATTGACAGATAAAGTGAATAACATTGAGTATCCTGTTACAGTGGCACCTTTCAAGGGGTGGGATATATTAGGCAGCAAGGGAACAATCAGGTCTTGAAGGTGATGTGTTGGAAAAATGGGAAAATGTAAGGATCTGGGTGACTTTGATAATGGCCAGTTTGTGATGGCTAGAAGACTGGGTGAAAGCATCTCCAAACCAGCAGGTGTTGTGGGGTTTTCCCAGTATGTAGTGGTTAGTACCTACCAAAAGTGGTCCAAGGAAGGACAACTGGTGAACGAGCAACAAAATCATGGGCACCCAAGACTCATTAATGAACCTGGGGAGTGAAGGCTACTCTGTTGGATCTGATCTCACAGATAAGCTACTGTAGCACAAATTGCTGAACGACTTAATGCTGGCCATGAGAGAAAGGTGTCAGAACACACAGTGCACCGAATCTTGCTGCATATGGGGCTGCATAGCCAGAGACCTGTCAGAGTGCCCATGCAGACCCCTGTCCACTGCCAAGAGTGCCTACAATGGGCACATGAGCATCACAACTGGACCATGGAGCATTTGAAGAAGGTGGCCTGGTCAGAGGAATCATGTTTTTTTTAGATCTTGTGCATGTGCGTCGTTTACCTGGTGGAAGAGATGACAGCAGTGTGATGCTATAATCAATGTTCTGCTGGAAACCTTGGATCTTGACATTCATGTAGATGTTACTTTGTCATGTAGCACCTGCCTAAAGATTGTTGCAGACCAAATACACTCCTTCATGGCAACCGTATTCCCTTATGGCAGTGACTACTTCCAGCAGGATAATGTGCCCTGCAACTCTGCAATAATTGTTCAGGCATGGTTTGAGGAACTTGACGAAGAGTTCAAGGTGTCGACTTAGCCTCCAAATTCCCCAGATCTCAGTCTCATCGAACATCTGTAGGATGTGCTGGAAAAACCAAGTCCAATCCATAGAGGCCCCACTTACAGGACTGAAAGGATCTGACGTTAGTGTTTTCATGCCAGATACCACAGAATACCTTCAGAGGTCTTTTGGAGTTCATGCCTCAATGGGTCAGAGCTCTTTGTGTGGCACAAATGGGACCTGCACAATGTTGGAAAGTTGGTTTTAAAGTCATGGCTGAATGGTGCACTGTGTAGCCCAGGAACTTTTTTCAGCATCTTGAGTCTTAGTTTATTGGTCTGTAGATCACACATTCTTAAAAAGACATTTTTTCCCATGACAACAAAATTGGCCAGAGCAGCGAAAGTTATAACAAGAAATGTATAATCTTAACTGTAACTTAGATGTGTCCCAGCATTGCTGGCAATAACTCTTTTTCATATTCGCACTCCAGCCTGGGGTTTATTCCATTAATTTTTCACCCAGGTAGATGTCCAAACTCTCTGGGCAAGTAATAGGGACGCAAACTTACGGCCAACAGTTCGATGTCCCTGCAGCAAGTGGAGACTTTGACGTTAACATGTCCAGAGTTACACCACCGTGTATTAACATAGAGAGCGAGTCCTCCTCCTTTGTGCTTCCCGCAGGTACTTGCATCTCTGTCCGCTCTAACTGTGCTAAACCCGGGTAGCTCAACGTTAGCATCTGGGATGGTGGTAGTTAGCCACGTTTCGCAAAAGCACAACAAACTGCATTCTCTGTAGGTTCTGACATTTTTCACCAGCGCAGCCAGTTCGTCGATCTTATTTGAGATTGAGTTCACATTTCCCAGAATCACAGAAGGCACCGAAGGCTTGAAACGCCACTTTCTCACAAGCCGCTTCATTTTTAGCTTAGTGCCGGCTCTACTGCCACGATACCGCCTTCTTACCTCGTCGGGTAAATAAGGAACTACACCGGCACTGGCATTTGTTCTCAGCGCTCGAAGTTGAGTACTTGAATAAACAAGTCTCGGCGTGTAAAAATCCATGCCCACGTTGTAAAAGTAAGTGTGTCCAGGGAACGAATCCACATAAAATAAAGTGATAGGAGTGATCAATTAAAAAAGAGAAAAATAAAAGAGAAAAGTAGAAAAAATAAAGTCATACACATACAGTCATACACGGAGCTGCTGAAAAGGCAGCCACTCTCAGCGGTGCCGGAACTACTTAAATTGTAGTATCTAATGATGACACAGAAAATTTTTAAGGTTATGTTTTGATGTAGTAAAGGGGTAACAAAGCTTAAGATAGAATAGGTGTCTAAGGTAACAAACACTGGACAACAGCAAACACTATAAAAATGTTCATGAAAGAATGTTCACATTTCTCATAGAATCCATTCGTTAAGTCATCCGGTTATATTGTCAAGTATTGTTAAATAAACTACTTTCAGAGAATGGTCTCATGAATGAATATGGAAAATGCTAAGACACTAATGAGCATTAAAGGGTCCAATTGTGTTCACACAGAAACACTTGTACCAGGCTGATTTGGCATCAACGACTACCAGATTAGCACACACATTTTGGGGGATCTGGGAGGAAAATACCCAAAGGCATAAACTCTGTTAAACCTGTTTTCACTGTGACTCTCACCAAGATTAATGCTTATAGAATATGACATGGCACTGACATAATAGCAAATTAGAAAATAATAACAATACTTAAACATCAGGGTTTTTAATAACAACACACACTCCTACACTGCATTAGCAAAGGCATGTAGTCATAATAATAAAAAAAATGGAAGCTGTTTCAGCAGTTAAGAATTAAACAACTCTAACAACTCTGCAGCCCTGGGTACAAAGCATTTCAGGAGCCAATGACATACATACCCACACTTACACAAAGCCAATCAAATAATGCAACAGTCATGCCTATGAGGACACGGGAGGAAGACCAGAATACGTGGCAGAAGCCCACACAGACATGAGGAGGACATGCAAATTCATGATCCATGAGACAACAGGCAATCATTGAACCAGTATGCTGCCTGCAGTGACATGTTAGGTTGGTTGGTGACCCAAAATTGACGTCATATGAATTGACTGCAGAAGTGTGCTCAGTTTACCCTACGATAGACAGGGCCACTCCTAGAGATGATGCTTCTTGGTTTACACCCAATGTACTCATTGGGATTCTTGCCCAGATGATTTTAATCTCATCTTTGAATATTTAATAATGCAACAGAATATATTGAGCTGCACGGCAGCAAACAATTGACAAAGGAGGAACAAATAAATAAGCTGTCAAGTATATATAGACATACAGTATGCATATATAACTATACTGTAGATTGATAGTATGTAAAGTATATAGCATATACAATACTGTATCATTTTTATGATGTATAAAGTATAGTGAGATTTTATATATACAGACATATATATAGACATATATAAATGAACGCTCAACCACAGCCTCTAGATGCCGCATGCATGTCTCAGCTGTGGCTCAGCAACGTGCAAGTACAACACCTCAGCAACTGAGGGCAAGGCTTGATGATTTCACTAAAAACATTGTCTATTTGGAGGTATTTGCTTAAGACAAAGATTAATAGGACTCATATGCCAGTGATATGGCTAAGATATGGGGCAGCAAGCACAGGTGGGTCCATGTCCTCTGCCCGAGGTAATTCTTAAGAGTTTGTTGACGCCTCTCCAAGTTCTCGAATATAGTAAAACTTCTAAGGAGGCTTCGGCTAATATATATATAACGTGGCAGATGGCCGGCCAGGACGCCCCTATAATGGAAGGTCCGGAGGAGAGAGCCTATCCAGATCATTACCTCCCCCGGAGTGCTAGAGGGCAGCCCCCTTGGCGTGCAGCAGACCATGGAAGCTCAACCCTGCTGTGACCCGGGGGCGCCTGGAGAACTATTGAGCCCTGTGGTGCAGTACTTTCGCCACACCTGGAAGTGCTGTCGGAAGTAGGTCAACAAGCACCTGGAACACTTCCAGGTGCCTTATAAAAGGAGCCAGCAGCCACTACTCCGGGAGCCAGAGTCGGAAGAAAAAGGATGAAGCTTGCTAGGAGGAGTGGAGGCAAAGAGACACAAACAAGAAAAAGAAAGGAAAGTGTTTAGTGCACTTAAACTATGTTGTACAGGTGAAAATTGGGGGAAGGTGTTACACACTGGGAAAAAAAGGGTTTGGGCAGCAGGAGTGCCCTTTGCAGGCCACAATATATATATGTGTGTGTATATATATATATATATATATATATTATATAAAAAAATCTTGGGTCGAGATGTGATCACCTCAGAGAGACACTTTGAAGTCCCGCGAGACTTCTTGCACATCACGCCCTACTTACAAACAATTTCTCAGACTTTAACATCCCACGAGACAAGGAAGTGAGACAAAAGGACAGCTGCTGTACAGGTTTTTAAATGATCGATGAGCAGCGTGACATGCAGATCACGCAGCTCAGTAGCAGACAGCCAGCAGCTGATCTGTCCTCATCTCCTTAGCGTGCGTTCAGCCCCCACTTCACAATGTGAGCGGCAGACATGCGAAGTGACTAGCGTGAAGCACGCCCCCGGGGGTGGGGTTTGAGGGGTGGGCGAGCAAACCATATATATATATATATATATATATGTCAAAACACTTCAGTGTCCTGCGTGGACTATTTCACAGGTACACCAAGGGAATGGTGAGAGTGTGGAACAGATTTTAAAACAGTGTCCCTTTCCCTCGCTAGTTTGGACACATATCACCAGGAAGAAGTCAGACATGTGCTCACCACCCCATCTCCCATCCTTACCTGCTCAGAAGACTGAACATTAAAACACACCAGGAAGCAACAAAGAGTCCTCTGGCAAGGCAGACTTCACTCCCAAGAGAAGACATCACATTAAAATAAATACAAAGATTTTGATTGAATAGTGATGCACTGTGTCATATTCAACATATGATCTACAGCATGTAGATTGGGGTAATTACATTCATGGTGCTGACGTCCGAGGTTCGATTCCCGAGAGGGGGTGCAGTGTGTATGCCTGATGAGCCCAGAATTAGGGCGAAACACGTGTCACGTACTGTTTGCATTATTTGACAGTAAAACTATTTTCAACCATTCTATGATCTGCTTCTCACAACTGAAAGAGGGCACCGTGGCGGATGTTAGCCGACTTGCTGACCAACCACAAGCGTTACCTGGTAGGTAACTACCCATACAATCAGATTGTGATTCAGACTACGAATGCCATGAATGTAATTACACTGATCTATATGCTGTGAAATGAACGAAACACATGCTGTGGCGCAACGTTAGGGGATTCGCCTTTAGCGCTGACGTCCGAGGTTCGATTCCCGAGAGGGTGTGCAGTGAGTGTGTATGCCTGATGAGCCCAGAATTAGGGATAAACACGTGTTGCGTACTCCTTGCATTATTTGACAGTAAAACTATTTTCAACCATATATACAGTGCATCCAGAAAGTATTCACAGCGCATCACTTTTTCCACATTTTGTTATGTTACAGCCTTATTCCAAAATGGATTAAATTCATTTTTTTCCTCAGAATTCTACACACAACACCCCATAATGACAACATGAAAAAAGTTTACTTGAGGTTTTTGCAAATTTATTAAAAATAAAAAATTGAGAAAGCACATGTACATAAGTATTCACAGCCTTTGCCATGAAGCTCAAAATTGAGCTCAGGTGCATCCTGTTTCCCCTGATCATCCTTGAGATGTTTCTGCAGCTTCATTGGAGTCCACCTGTGGTAAATTCAGTTGACTGGACATGATTTGGAAAGGCACACACTTGTCTATATAAGGTCCCACAGTTGACAGTTCATGTCAGAGCACAAACCAAGCATGAAGTCAAAGGAATTGTCTGTAGACCTCCGAGATAGGATTGTCTCGAGGCACAAATCTGGGGAAGGTTACAGAAAAATTTCTGCTGCTTTGAAGGTCCCAATGAGCACAGTGGGCTCCATCATCCGTAAGTGGAAGAAGTTCGAAACCACCAGGTCTCTTCCTAGAGCTGGCCGGCCATCTAAACTGAGCGATTGGGGGAGAAGGGCCTTAGTCAGGGAGGTGACCAAGAACCCAATGGTCACTCTTTCAGAGCTCCAGAGGTCCTCTGTGGAGAGAGGAGAACCTTCCAGAAGGACAACCATCTCTGCAGCAATCCACCAATCGAGCCTGTATGGTAGAGTGGCCAGACGGAAGCCACTCCTTAGTAAAAGGCACATGGCAGCCCACCTGGAGTTTGCCAAAAGGCACCTGAAGGACTCTCAGACCATGAGAAAGAAAATTCTCTGGCCTGATGAAACAAAGATTGAACTCTTTGGTGTGAATGCCAGGCGTCACGTTTGGAGGAAACCAGGCACCATCCCTACAGTGAAGCATGGTGGTGGCAGCATCATGCTGTGGGGATGCTTTTCAGCGGCAGGGACTGGGAGACTAGTCAGGATAAAGGGAAAGATGACTGCAGCAATGTACAGAGACATCCTGGATGAAAACCTGCTCCAGAGCGCTCTTGACCTCAGACTGGGGCGACGGTTCATCTTTCAGCAGGACAATGACACTAAGCACACAGCCAAGATATCAAAGGAGTGGCTTCAGGACAACTCTGTGAATGTCCTTGAGTGGCCTAGCCAGAGCCCAGACTTGAATCTGATTGAACATCTCTGGAGAGATCTTAAATTGGCTGTGCACCGACGCTTCTCATCCAACCTGATGGAGCTTGAGAGGTGCTGCAAAGAGGAATGGGCGAAACTGGCCAAGGATAGGTGTGCCAAGCTTGTGGCATCATATTCAAAAAGACTTGAGGCTGTAATTGCTGAAAGGTGCATTGGCAAAGTATTGAGCAAAGGCTGTGAATACTTATGTACATGTGATTTCTCAGTTTGTTTATTTTTAATAAATTTGCAAAAACCTCAAGTAAACTTTTTTCACATTGTCATTATGGGGTGTTGCGTGTAGAATTCTGAGGAAAAAAATAAATTTAATCCATTTTGGAATAAGGCTGTAACATAACAAAATGTGGAAAAAGTGATGCGCTATGAATACTTTCCGGATGCACTATATATATATATATATATATATATATTGTGGTACACGGCTGGGGGTGGTACCCAGCCGGGACGCCCAGGCAGACCAGAGGAGGGCCTGTGCCTCCTCCAGACCTCGAGGGGGCGACTGCCCTGGTTCCTATGGGGGCCATGGGTACAGAGCTGGTAAGCTCAACCCTGTAGGGGCCCATGCAAAGAGTATGCGACACATATTTCGCCCTAATTCTGGGCTCATCAGGCGTACACACTCACTGCCACACCAGGAAGTGCTGGGGGGAAGACGAGTGGGGACACCCAGAGTGCTTCCGGGTATGCAGCCGGCCCTTCCGCCACATTGGGGAGTGCCGGTGGGAGATTGCCGGGAAGCAACTGGAGCACATCCGGGTGCATATAAAAGGGGCTGTCTCCATTCACAGAGGGGCGCGAGTCAGGTGGAAGTGGACAGAGCTCAGGAGGAGAGGAAAGAGGCGGCCTGAAGAGAAGGAAAAGGCATTCGAGGAGTGGCCTGGACTTTGGGGTATTTGGGGGTTTTGAGGTGCACTTGTGTAAATAATATTTATAATAAACGTGTTGTGGGTGACGTCAACGTGTCCGCCTGTCTGTGTCCGGGCCGGCTTCCACAATATATATATATATATACTGTATATATATATATATATATATATATTGTATATATTGTGGCACGCGGCTGGAGGTGGCACCCAGCTGGGACCCCCAGGAGGACACGAGGGGGCGACCGCCCTGGTTCTTTTGGGGGCCACGGGTACATAGCTGGGAAGCTCAACCCTGTAGGGGCCCGTGGTCACCGCCAGGGGGTGCCCCAGTGCCTGGAGAGCCCTGGACCTCAGCACTTCCGCCACACCCGGAAGTGCTGGGGGGAAGAAGACTGGGGACACCCAGAGGGCTTCTGGGAGCACAGCCGGCACTTCCGCCACACAGGGGAGTGTCCGCGGAGGAGTGTTGGGAAGCACCTGGAGCCCATCCGGGCGTGTATAAAAGGGGCTGCCTCCTTGCAAACTATGACTGGAGTCAGGTAGAAGTGGACAAGAGTCGTGTTGGAGAGGAGTGATGGCGGCCTGAAGGAAGCAGGCACTGTAGAGAGAGGCCTGGACTTTGGGGGATTGGTGCTGGAGGCACTGGGTGTGTGCAGCGATAAACTGTAAATATTGTATAGAATAAGCATGTGTTGGGTGACATAACGATGTCCGTCTGTCTGTGTCCAGGCTGCCTCTCACAATATATATATATATATATATATATATATATATATATATATATATATAGTTCTATATCTATATACTGTGTGTATATATATATAGTTACACTCTAATTTTTTCCAGGTTCTGCAAAAAAATGAATGGAGTTCAGAGGTATTTTTGTCAGTTATTTGTAGTCTGTCAATTGCAGGAAATATACCCAGCAGTTAATTTTGTAATGGACATCATTCAGTTTGTGAAAGACATTATTCTTATATTCGTCTATGAACTGGTCATTTGTTTTCTGCTATTATTGTATTTGGTTGTCATTTAGCTGTAACTGCTGATTAATCAAAGTACCTTGAAGGTCTGGTGCACCATTCATCTTTTTGCTTGTATTTTAAATCAAGTGGTATGAAAAGCCTCATGCTTTGGAAATTTTATACAGATACTCAAAGTGAAAAGGTACAATAAGTAAGCATATTATATTGAGATATTGGGATTTATTATTTGCACAGAACTGTGCACCTGGGTTTAAATCCTGGTCCAGTCACTATGCAAGTCACATTTGCAGACTCTCCAGGTGTTTGTATGTTTTTCATATGAGATGTCCATTTTCCTTCCTCCTTCAGACAATGTATGTGTTTGGCCAACTCATGACACTAAGTTGGCACAGTATAAACGAGTGTGAGTGAGAGCGTCAGCATTAACGTAGTATGTGGCAGAATGGCATTTGTTCCAGAGCTGATTTTTGCCTTGTGTTAGTGTGACTTATGCAGGCTCCTCTTTTCAAACCCCTGCAGTTGGATTAAGCAGTTTCAGAAAATTAGAAAGACTGTTGGACGAATGAGAGATGTTGTTGTAAGAGTATGCATGTGTGTTTGTGAGTTGTACTAGATTTAAGTTGCTCTTCTCTTCTTTAAACTGTACATAGTTTGTCACTAGCTCTCAATTATTTGTTTGAGGCTGAAAAATTATTCATCCAGACTTATTGCAGAGTATTTTTAGGTTATTTATCCAGTTTGCACACTAATGACCACTTTCGACCCTCAGATTGCATCCTGTCTGTTTGTTCATTTGCTTGTTTAATTGCCAATCATGCTAATACGGTTGTACTGATTATTATGAAATATGCATGTAAAGTTGACAACTTAACATATAGGTTATATGTTAAGACCTAAAACTGCACATTTTTCCAAAAATGGCTGAATTGATCTTAATGAAATTTTGAACGTATATTACAACTGAGCCAACTTAAAATCCAGGCTACACAATGTTTTGAAAATTTCATCAGGAAGAATGGTTGTAATGTAACTTCACTCCAAAATAGCAAAATTCATGAAATATTGAATGCATATTACTCTTGATATAACTTAAAATCAAGATCCCATCAGGAAATGGGGTTTGTAATGGGGAGGGTTGAAAAGCCAAAACCGCATCATGACGGCATAACAGTTCCGCTGATGGTTAGTGGTTCAATGGAAGCTAGTGATGGGGACCAACACTCAAAATTTTTGTATTTACGTTACTTTCAAGCGAGATTCAAGTGTTTCACCAGGGAGTTATAATAGGAGGGTCAACACCACAAAAAACACACATAACTCAAAAAAAGCTGACTGGAAGTTCATAAAATTTTGCATGTATATTATAGTTAAGTTTAACATATAGAGTTTATTGAGTTTCCAATGTTTTATCAAGAATGGGAGTTCAAAAGAGGGGGCAACACAAAAAATGGTTGTTTTGCCCAGTTTATGTGCTGTATCAATGATTCAAATATTCAAGAACCCATCTAGCTTATTAGTGTGGGATTGAACATCAATTAATGAAACCACACTAAACCTGGAAATACAAACATGTAGTATTCATGGGTCCAACCCACAATTATAGAATCCAATCATACAAGAAAAGGACAAATTCTCAACTCATGAAAACAGATACATTGATAGTTATTACAGATGTAGTGTAGATGATAGAGAGGACACTTGCATTTCAACCAGCAACGATAAAATTGTCATCATTTAAAAACACATAAGTATTTGCTTTTTTAACTTAACCCACTATAAAGATATACTCATACAAGTTTGGAAATATATACGAGAAGTCATTATAAAAATTTAGTCCAGCTAAGGTCTTCTAACTGAATGAAGAATAATAAAATGTATCTTTCTCTGCTCCTGAGGAATGGCATATATTGAGGAGGCAGCAAAAAGAATTCAAAAAGACGTGGACAAGTTTCAGAACTGTAAGAACATTGTAAAATTTAATGTAGAAAAGTGCAAAGTGCTAGGCGTGGGAAACAAACATCGATTATAAATATAAGATGGGGAGACCCTGTCATACAAGGAACAACCACTGAAAGGGATTTATGGGTTTGTGTTGGCGCAACATTTTCATCAACTAAGCAGTACACAGAAGAATTAAAAAGGCAAATAAAATGTTAGGTTATATCATAAAAACTGTTGAATTTAAGTCAAGGGATGTTATACTCTATTAAGACCACATCCGTTTACTGTGTGCAGTTCTGGTTGCCACGGTTCAAGAAAGACGTAGCAGCAGTTGAAACTGGTTCATCCCAGGAATTAGGACGTGTCCTACTGTGACAGGCTGCGAGAAATCAACCTGTTTAGTCTCAGGCAGAGGAGACTGTGTAGGGACCTAATCCAGGTGTTTAAAATCCTCAAAGGCATTGATAGAATAGATCCAGCAACATTCATTCGGATTAAAGGTGAATCAAATACTGGAGAACAACAGTGGAAATTAACGGGAAGTGCATTTAAAAATGAAGCCAAGAAGCCCTTCTTTATGCAAGGAATTGTGGGACTTTGGAACAAACTTCTGAGACATGTAGTCAAAGTAGAAACCTTCACAACCCTTAAGAAAAATCTGGATGAGTTATTAGCATAGCTATTAGCTAAACAAATGGGCTTGATGAACTGAATGGCCTCCTCGTTTTTCAAATTTCTTATGTACTGATGTTCTTTTTCCAATTCAAGGCACTGTGGCAAAGCTTCTTATAAAGGCATAGGGTGTAGTGAAGCTTGATCTCTAATTAGGTAGACCGGAGGCCTAGAAGAGTGCCATGTTCCTGTATCTAATGGCTGGCATCATGTTTTACCTCTTGTGGCTTTGGAAACATGTGCGCTCATGATAAAGTGAAACTGCTATGCTTGATCAAAGTAATGAGCAGACACTTTGAGTTCAATCAGCCATCTGCAGAACAGCTTGATGATCCTGCTCATCCTCTGCTGTATTCATGCAGTTCTAGCACTTTGACAAGTAACAAAATCCTACAAAGTAGGATACAAACAATGCACTACAAAAAAGGATTTGAATCTTCAGCCATTATACTCTTTATTGGTAAAAAAAAAAGTGTAGAAGATTTTACAAAAGTTTTGGATTAGAAAGCAAATGTCTTTTTTCTGGGACTTTTACTGTGTGTGCTTTTTTTTCTTTCTTATTACCTAGTATTTTTGTCAATAGATTTTTGCATACATGGCTTTAGCGTTTTTTGATAGTAAAATTTATGGGGACCTTGGCCTTAATTCAGATCAGCATCTTCTGTAGCGCTCGCATTGCTGTCTTTCATCAGACTCCTTTGCAGCCCTTGGCATGTCGTGTGTGGCTTTGAGTGTGTGTCAGGCTTCATTTAGGGCAACATTCTCGCCTTAAATCAGGTTCAGCTCTGACTTTTTCGCCATCCATTACTGGAAATAAATTAAGTGTGAAAACAGACAGATGGTAGTTTAACAGTTTGTCTCACACTCTTTTGCTGTCTCTCCTCCTTATGAGCCAAACCCAGTTCCATGTACATGAACGTTTCATGTTCTTCTCATTTTTATAAGGTTTTCTTCTCATCATCAAGTAAATATAGTTTGGTTAGAATTGACCGAATGATTTGGCATGCAGGGAGAATGAAAGCATGCACAGGACATAGATGGAAAAATGCTTAGATGGCTGGATAAATTCCTTCATTAATAGCCTTATAAATACATTTTCAGTTTGAGTGGCCATTTAGCTTCTGTTATTTTCACATTGCACATGGAAAGGTTTAGGCAGTGAACCAAAGGGTATATTATTCTCTTTTCTGGAGTAGAGCAATATGCACACTTCACATCTTAAGTCCATAGCATCTTCTTTATTGATAGATTTGCCTAGATCTTAATCCAAACAGTGTCAATTGCATAGCTTCTAGGGAATATCAGCACGACAAGGTACTCCCTGAAAGATGTTATCACCAGAGTGGAATTCCATGCTCTGCAGATTTCTCACACATCATTAATTTTACAAGGACACAGGATTAGACTGTGTGCCTTTTGCATATGTGATTTACCATAATCTAGTGGGAATTATCAGAAAAGTATGTTATTGATCAGATGTTAAATATAGACAGAGGGAGATCGTTTACCGCTTGGTGGAGGGAGTCTGTGTTCCACTGCTTGTCACTTCTAACTTGAATTTAAACACAAGAAGAGGGAGACAGCACTAAGCATGACCTTGGCATTCCTTGAAAACTGTTCCTCATTAATATGTTCCCACTGGCAGACCTATGTGTAAGACAGGATGTATTTTTCAGCTAGCCGTATTTGTTTATGGCCTAGCTTTACTATATAACTATCAAATCAGTGCTAAAGACATGAATAAATCACATATAAGCTCAGTATGATTGCATTTTTATACTCTTTCTGGATGTCACCTACCACTGGAAAGACACTGCCATGTGGTGTTTCCTTTTAAGCTCCCCAGCAATAACCATCTGTTAAATGTCTCCGCTATCCATGGGGCTGTAGCATTCCCTCCTTACTTTGAGTATCAATTCATTATAAATCAAGAAAGCACAAATAGAATGGAAGTTAATATTTAATATATTATGTCCATTCGTTTTATTTGCTGACAAATCCAGAGCATATTGTATGTGTATGATCTGTGTAGCGTGCTTGCCATTTTCACCAATGGCAGGTACCACACACATGAAATACATGGAGAGCAATAAATAAGAAAAGCCTACAGTTTTGTTTTTGTGTACCTGGTACATCAAATGTTTGCCACAAAAGACTGATCAAAAATTGTTTTATTTTACTATTTTCTTAGGTTAATGTATTTTCATTAAGAAAAAAGAGATTAATTTCCTGCTAGAAACAAACCTGTGGATAGATTTCTAAAGTAATGCTTCATTGGAGTTGAGTTAATGTTTATGCAATGTAAATCATGCTTTAATAGTTTTTTCACTTGATGCAGCTCAATAACTAACTTAACCTCTGAACTCACACTCTGTACACAAAGACCCGTGGACATCATAAAATATATTACTTATGCAGGCATTCATAAATTATCAAGGGGCCTAAACAGTTCGGCATATCTGGTGGCTATTCTTCCATTGCTTAGAGGGGTTGAGACAGCCAGATCATGAGGTGGCCAGATCTGCTGCCCTTCCAAGAAGCTTCTTTCTATTTTTTGAGGATGTCTTATTACTGTACTGTAGGATAGTAGTGAAGACTCCAAAAGCAATGCTTTGTTGCTCAAGGCAACAGGGATTACAGTTATTAAGAACACATTCATTCTGTCTGCTTCTCTTTAAATTTTAATGTTCATTTAACTCAATATTGCTCTTATATGGAATCAAAAGCCTGTCCTATGTTGTGCTTAAAGGAGTAGTACTCCATTTTTCATACCTGGCATTCCCTTAAAAATATAGTCATCTTTTTTATTTAATTCACTTTCCCTTGATTTCCAATCTGAATATCACATGAGCTTGGATCCTCTTTAACTTAGCTGACCAAGAAATAGTTAATATTTACATTTCCTTCACAGGGAAACAATTTTTAAATAGTTAATCATTTTTACAGTACCCACAAAAAAGTAGTCACTTTTTGTTGTTATACAAACTTAAATCACACAGTTGATTAGTTTGGATTTTTTGACTCTTTAATGTCAAAGTGAAAATAGATCTCTGCAAAGTGGTCTCAATTAATTCGAAGTATAAAACAAAAAATAATCGATCACATAAGTGTTCACCCCCATACTGAGTGAATCTATATACCGTGCTCTCTGAAAATAAGACCTACTCCGAAAATAAGCCATATCATGATTTTCAGGCTGCTCTGTAATATAAGCCCTACCCCAAAAATAAGCCCTAGTCAAGATCGTCAGCTGAAAAGTAAGGCACCTAAGGCCAGGTTTATACTTCACGCGATGCAACGCGTGTGCCCGAAACATCCATTAAATTCCGAGGACACCTTGCCACACCATCTCTGAAAAAGATGTTTAATGATTACATCCATCAATTCGGGGATGCACCCATTCCAGCAACATCGGTGTAAGACAGAAACAAAATCCCTGGATGGGGCATCAGCTCATCGTAAGGTGAACACAAGCACACAAGTACACTGGAGTCATTGTAGCTTCACCAAATCCCCAAAACTTTATGTCTTAGGATGGAAAGCTGAGCACACTATGGAAACCCACTAGGAAAACATGCAAACTTCAGGCAGGGATCACAAGGGACGTGACTCCCTGCGAGACAGCAGTGCTAC
This sequence comes from Erpetoichthys calabaricus, assembly GCF_900747795.2. Taxonomy (NCBI): domain Eukaryota; kingdom Metazoa; phylum Chordata; class Cladistia; order Polypteriformes; family Polypteridae; genus Erpetoichthys; species Erpetoichthys calabaricus. The sequence goes on along the minus strand of NC_041398.2, from coordinate 88,954,664 downwards.
CACTCTGCCACCACGCCACCCTATATGTAACTATCAACAGTATTCATTATTTAAACAAAGTTAACGATTTATCTGTAAAGGTAACATACATATTTTAATGCATTTCATCATGAAAGTGATATCAAGTATACAGTAAATCTAAGAGTTCTAAATGTGCAGAGAGCTGGAATATTATAAATTTAATGTGTTCTGTGTGGCGATGCTGCTTGCTGCTGCTGTCAGGTCAGGAGGAAGCCTCAGAAGCGTGTAGCGATTTAACAAATGGGTCGGTTTTTTAAGATGATGTTTATGACAGTCTCCTTTAATGATAAAGTAAACTACGAGGTTAAAGTGGACATTTCGAGTTTAAACTGAAATTTCCACTTTAATCACAAAATTGACATTTTCATTATATCCTCATTTTTTTTCTCTGTCACTCAAATATGCCGCCGTACATTCTGTGGTATTGTAAAGTTGAAAAAAAAAAAAGAAAAGACGGCACAAAAGATGGTATGTGAGACTTTTAAAATATATCGTGTCATTAATTTGGGGAATATGCGACGCTTGAATATCAGCTGGAGTAGCAAGAAATTCAGGCTGAAATTCAGTGTTTGAATGTGGAGAGTTATGACGACATTTCAGAAGATGACATGAGTGTATTTGGATAAATGTATATTGTTGTACACGAATAAATATAAGACATCCCCTGAAAATAATCCCTAGTGCATTTTTGGAGCAAAAATTAATATAAGACCCTGTCTTATTTTCGGGGGAAACACGGTATATAAAAGCCAAATACCACTGACTCACTCATCACTAAATCTCCCAAACCATGATGACTTGGGACTTGAAATTCACAATGTAGGTTACCCTTGGCCCATAGGTGCTCGCTAAGAAACGGTTTATATAATTTTGTGGTCCAAACGCAAAATTTCTTATAGGTTTTTAGACCCGTTTATATGTCTGTTAGCATTTCACAAGGTTTTTTTTTCTATAATTTGCTTGAACAATCTGTTGATTTTGTGACTTTCTCATCACGCTAAGTATCATAGTTTGCTTGCAGTACTGATTTATTAGCATGAATCCGAGAGAGACTCATCGGGCTGCAGGGAAGGGGGCAGGGCCCTCCTCTCTCACGCGTCTGCCTCGGGGCATAACCTTAACTCCGCTTAGTTAGCAAACGAGAGAACTACTTAATGGATTTAGATCTTTTTTTTTCTATAATTTGTTGGAACATTCCGGTTGATTTTGCGACTTCTCTCATTAAGCGCATAGTTCGCTTGCAGGAGTGATATATTCGTGCTAATCCAAGACAGAGGCATGGGGCCGAGGGGAGGGGAAGAGTGACATCAGGAGCCCTCCTCATTGTCCTGTTTCACTAATATGTGGGCAAAGCCACGGGGGATGGCTAGTATTTAATATGACACACCAAAATCCTCACTGCTACAGGCAATTGGCTTTAGGAACCACATGATTAGTTCAATGAAGATCACCTGTCTGTAATCAAGGGGTTTCAGTTGATTTTAGTATAAATGCATCACATCTACAAGGTCTAACTTGTGCTGAGTCAGTATGGTGGCCTAACCTGCACAATGAAGACAAAAAGAACACTTCAAGCAAGTCTTTGAAAAGTCAGATGATGGAAAGGAGAAAATATCCATGTAACTGAATATACCTTGGAGTCTAGTTAAATCCAACATTAAAAAATGGAAAGAGTATTGCAGAGCTGTAAATCTGCATAGAGCAGACCGTCCACAAAAACTGAGTGATCATGCAAAAAGAAGGATCACAGCAAATTGGAGGATCAGCCTTAAGAACTGTGGACCCAGAGATGCCCGACATCCTAGCCAGAGGATCAGCTTTAAACAGCTGCTCAAAGTAGCCAGGTGAGCAGGTTACTGTTCCATCGCCCGTCCTGACTACTACTCTCCAAGGTATAGATTTGGTTGTACATAATGCTTCAATTCCTCTTTGAGCAGGATGAGGGTTGCTAGACATAGATGGTGTGTCACTTTCTCACAGAATCCTCTAACAAACACCTCCTTAATTACCATCAGAGCCCTCACAGCTGTCCTCCTCAGTTCCCGATACAGATCAGAGATGCCATCATGCTGTGCGCTGTGACTCCTCTCAATAATATCCAGGGTGATCTGCGAGATGAAATACCTCCTTCTAGGAACACTGGCAACACAAACACAACCCTCAGCAACGTTCAGGGTCTTGTCACTGAAGGCCTCCCACATCACATTAGGATCGGCAGTCACACACAAGTCTGCAAGTTCTTCACACAAACTGTGTGCAAATTCATTAGAAACAGCCATATCTTAGAGTCTGGTCAGGTCCAGCTCTTACTAGGTGGTAGTCTACTGGACCTAAGCTGGATCTTCAGAGTAGTAACAACAAGTATCTGGGCACTTCTGTAGACCCTTCAGTTCTGTAGAACCTTCCGTTCTGTAGAAACCTCCAGTATCTGCCCACAAGGATGTGATCAATCTCCTTCGTGGAACCACCGGTATTAGACTACCAAGTCCAACGATGTGGCTCAGGGTGCTGGAACCAGGATCTAGCAATCCGCAGCCTCTGACATTTTTCAAAGTCAAGGAACATGGAGCCACTTTCACCACAATCGCCAGATCCATGTGGACCGACAGAATCCTCATAACCAGCCCTGTCAGTGCCAGTGGTCGCACTGAAGTCACCCATGACCAAAGGAGTGTCACCTCGTGTGCACCCATCAACCACTGAGCAAAGTTAGAATAGAATAGAATGTCTCCCTCAAAAAGACATCACTAACCGTGGACAGAGCATACACAGACAACAGACCCAGAGAGGCACCCAGAGAATGCCTTAATCCGAGTATCATAATAGGCAATTCCAGTAAATTTGCACATGTTATTAAATAAAAAAGAGCTTAGTAAATAGCAGCATTTTTAAACTGTGTGGATTGAGGCAGTGGCAGAACAGAGCCATGTCTATAGCATTTGCACATGATCAGTAGTTATGGTTAAAATAATAGAAAACATTTTTTTAATTATTTATTGAATGGGAAATGTTCTCAGTATGTGGCAGAATCCCTCCTCAAATTATATGTAGGCCTCGGCTAATCAATATTACCTCTAAGGAATGGATTGTTATAACTGAAAATGTTTCTTTTTGAGCTAATATTTTTGGTCACTTTACCCAAAGAGCACTGTTATACAATATAATGATCTATTCACACGTGTAATTCTGGGGTTAGTGTAGTGATAATGCTGCTACCTTGCAGTGAGTAAACCAGGGTTCATGTCCTGGGTGTTTTCTGTGTAGAGTCTGCATGTTCTTCCCGTGTCTGCATGGGGTTGCTCTGAGTGCTCCAGTTTCCAAAGACATGCAGGTTAGATGAATTAGTGTTGCTAAATTGGCCCTGATGTGTTTTTTTGACCTTGTGATGGACTGTCCAAGTGTTGTTGCCTTGTGCCCAGTGATTACAGGAATAAAATTTAGTGACCTTGCCATGAACAATTGGATTAGGAAAACTGATGTATTGTTATGCAATGTTACAGTACCAATTTTATTTAAATTGTTCAAGTACATGAAATGTATTAATTCAATCATAAAGTTGTAAAAATGAGTACACAACTTGATCGTGTACCTTTTTAAAGTGTAATACCTACAAAAGATGATAATAAAATCATTAATTTAAATTGTTAAAAAATCATCTAATAATTTCATTGGCATCAGATTCTAAAAGTAGAGTTGTCTGCTTTATTTTTCTTGATTTACTTTTATTAATCCCCGAGGGGAAATTGTCTTTTCGCATGACCGTTGGCAGTTAGACTGCAGGGTCAGCCATTGTACAGCACCCCTGGAGCAATTATTAGGTTAAGGGCCTTGCTCAAGGGCCCAGTGGAGTAGGATCTCTTCTGGCAATTAACAGGATTTGAACAGGCATCCTTCCAGATATCACCATAGATCCTTAGCTTTAGAGCCACCACTCCACCCTTACAACATTCTGGACTTGCAAAAATGACTACCAACCAGAAATATACTTTTTTTCCACCCATCTATTCATTCATTCATAACTGAAAACACTTAATCCATTAGAGCCTGACCAAAATATCCAGAGACTTCATGGCAGCATAAAATTTAAGACAGACACAAAAATGTTAGTTTTCAAAAAAGATAAACAATATTACAACAGTATGAGGAAAGATCTGTGAAAACACTGTGTCACCCAAGAAAAGAATTTAGCCACCTTCAAAAGAAAAATTAGTCACAGACAGCAAGGACGAAAAACGTTTAAGCTTACCAGTTAGCTTGTCTTGTCATTAGTAAAATGGACAGGCTTCTGCTGCTTTCACCTGAGATCTGTGTCTGACTGCTGCTTTGTACTAGAATTGTTATCCATCACAACAAGCAACATCTTGATTACTTTGTATTAAAGACAAACACAATTGGCTTATTTCTGATTTTCTTTTTCGTATTACATTGTCTTTGCAATCACCATTTTTAAGAGCCATTAAATGTTAGCAATGCTGTACAAGCCGTACTCCTTACAGATTGTCCGTGTTTCCCCCGACATGATGAAGTAACAAGCAAACAGTAGACAGAAATGTAAAATCAAATGCGGATATATTGTAAGTGATTATTATATATACACACAAGGACAGATGAATACTTAATAATATGTAAGTGCACACAAACCACCACTATCCCAATGACACCCGTGAATATTTATATATATATTATATACACGAGTGCACAGATATTTAACAATAAAACCATTTACAAAGACCCTCCTTTGCCCCTAAACAATAAATGAATTATCACAGCACATAAACATGAATACAGATTGACAATAAACAGTAGATGAAATGTATATGATAAGTGAGTCCCAAAGCTGTAAAAGTCCAGCGGATATTGACAGCTGGCTGATGTGATACTTGTTCCCTCCAGACAATACAAAAATGACCTCACTGTATGTGTCCTCAGCAATGGTTGGTGTGAATCCAAACCCCAGGGTTTCTCTGCACAAGTTGCTGCAAATGTTGATCCGGATCTTGAAAAAAGCAAGTAATATAATGGCACAATAAACTGGATGATGGGTGGAAATCTGTAAATAATGGCTCCTTCCTTCTCACGATCTTCGTTCTCTTTCTCTCTCTCTCTCACTCTCTCCTCGCTCTCTTTTCCTTTACGCTCATCCAGATGTAATTGATGGAAAACAACAGGCAATTTCAGTCTCTGGGTGCAGTCTTATTACCCCCCCACCCCAACATTGGACAAGGGAGGACTGAAGTACAGCTTGATATTGGCCACATGAATCATATCTGTATTAGAGTGAGTGCCGATGCCCCTCTGGTCTTGAAAATTGACCAGACCTGTTTTGGATCTGATTGTTGCTGGACCTAACCATTTAGGTTCGAGCTTGGCGGAGAATCTCTTGCTGGCATCCAAGAGATGGTGTCCTCTAATCCAGACCAAATCACCCAGCTGAAAGTGCGCTTCCTTGCGCCAGGCATTATATAACTTGGCATATCTGTTGGATTCTCTGTCGAAATTCCTCAAACTTAGCTAGATTATTGTAAAGGGTGGTTTCTGGACTAGGGGCTCTGGGAAGGAGTCAGTCAAGCGGGCCCTTCAGCTGTCTGCCCAGCACAACCAAAGCAGGTGTCTCACCTGTGGCTTCATGCACCATAGTGTTCAGGGCAAAACATTAGAGAATGCCACAATGATGCATGACATCATTGACATAACAGTAGAATAAAACAAAACAAAGGTATTATTTACATAACCCTAAAATCGTTGTCATTTGTCATAAATGCTCACTAGAGGATCACCTTACCGGCTCAGATCAGCTAGGCAATACCGCTCTGGTGCTAACAATCTTGTCTCTTTCTTTTGCAGCTCCAGGAAGATGCCTCATGACAGTATCTAACCGCTCTGAGATGTTCCGGCCCTACCTGTCCTATCCATATAGGCATCTAAGTCTAGACTTGAGCCTGGCACAGGACAAGATGCCCTGCATAATATCGAGCCTGCCTGAAGCTTTGCAGCCTTGTCTAAATGTTATGCCATTGAAAGCCTGTTTATTTTCTGAAATTTTGCTTCAGTGTGCCATTAAACAGGATGGCTGGGTTGGCACTCAAAGTATTTTCTTCTCTGCCTGTCTCTCATGTACCACACTTTGATTTCATTATTATTACTATTATTGTTCATTACATGACACATTAATCCAAGGGAAAAAAAATGATCCATACAAATTATACATTCGCTAAATTTAAGGAATAAGAAAGAAAAACTTCTTGTCTAGAAGAAGAGTTGTAATATGTAAGCACTGCCATCTTCAAAGGTGAAAAAATCTGAGTTGTCAAGCTCGATAGCCATCTGAGTTTATTTTATTCATAATTTCATCTCATTATGTTCACTTTTTCCTACCATTTGGGTGAATAAACCTCTTATGTGGCTTTTCTGTAATTGTAGGGTTGTAGCTGGTGATTACTTCCTCAGTGCCAGTTGCTGTATACAACGTTAATGTGCTTTTCCGAGGAGGCGGGTGTCCGCTTTTTTTAGCACCATGAGTGTGGTATTAAGATAAATATGGTCAGATCACAAAGTAAGCTCTCGACAGCTGTGAAAAGAAAGTCCTCATTGATCTTTACTGGTATTCTGGTTCTTTGTGCGGCTGTGGCTTGAGCTTCTACTTGCACTGTCATTTGTGCGTCCAATGTTATTAGTTACTGTTTGCTCATAGGAGCCAGTTGTTGTAGGCAGGTGCCTAATTTCAGTCAAAGAAGGCCTTGTAAGCTCTTCTGTAAGCTGTGGGTTAGGCTTCTCCCACCACCACTAAATGACATATCCTGTGCTAGGGTCTGCGGTGGGTTGGCGCTCTGCCTGGGATTGGTTCCCTGCCTTGCGCCCTGTGTTAGCTGGGATTGGCTCCAGCAGACCCCTGTGACCCTGTGTTCGGATTGGAAAATGGATGGATGGATGTGCTAGGGTGGCAGGGCGTAACATGAGCAGGTATTTTGTGACTCATTTATATAACCTATAAACAGAGAGCTTGTCATATTATGTCTCGGCCTAGCATTTGCTTTAATTTGAGGACATGCTCATAATGCATTTGCTGTTGTTTGATATACTATTCTTCAAATATGAAAATGTCCACAATAATCCACATGATCCTAGATAAACTATGGCTGTTTTTTTATAACAAATCTGCATTCCTGAAGTAATACAGATTAGCGTGTAATCCATTACTGTGGTCTGCTACAGCAAAGTCTGAATTTCTCACAACTAGGATTCACACAAAGCACATAACGTTTTTTAGTTAGTACAGCATAAGGGACTGTTGGCTTCAAGGACAGTCAGGGATGCCCCACCAGACTTCAAGGTATCCTGTAGTCAGGTTAGCCAAATCCTCACAAAGATGATCTTGAATAATAAACCTAAGATGAATTACTGGCAAAGATTCCTACTCTAGTTTACTGAATTATTATAGGCGTTAGTATAAAAATGCTGTGCACTGATTCAATCCTGCATTTAGCAAATTAGCATATGCCACTAAATTTGATTGTACACCCGTCATGGGAAAATAAATCTCACTTGATCTTAAGCAACGTGTGCATTCACATTGTCAGGGTGTTAACATAAAACTCGATGTCCTGAAGGCCCCATACATAATGGAAAGACACTCCTATAAACTGTGGCTGTCAGCATGAATAGTTCACCATGAGAAATGATGAAGGGCACCAGAATATGAAAGAGACACACAGAGTGAGATTTAAATCTTCCTGGTAAACTCCAGGCCAGAAAACAAGTTTCATTTGGGAGTGTTAACCACAAAGTGTCAAAAATGACATGGACTTGCTAACAGAAAATTGATACCTATTAATATACGGCATGGTTCTTGTAACGATCTTAACTAAATTTCAATCAAATAATTTTGTAGGGAAATGGAAAACCATGAAGAACCAACCACACAAGTATTGAAATAAAAACATATGGGCAGCAGCACCACAGTTACAACATGAAACCCTAAAGCCTGCTTAGTCCAATTCAGGGTCACTGGGGGCTTTCCTTTTAGGAAGTCACTCTGTACAGACCCACAGTCCATCATAGGGCCTACTCAAACATGGACACACTCACACTGGGCCAATTTTAGATCAGCAACCAACCTGATGGGTACATCTTTGGGAATGTCGGAGGAGATGGCACTACTACATAACATGTGCAATTGCACATGACGCACTGCATAATCATGCCACCCTGTACTACAATAAACAATTAATTCTTTGTGATTCCTCTTTGCCTTGTGTCATTACAAAGTGCACAACAACTGTCTCATTGTTTTTGTTTCAATTATTATATAGAAAACATTACAATTTACTTCCCTATTGACTTAATAAAGCATAGTGTTCATATCCTTTAGCACTCAGAAGAAGTCTACTGAAGGTAGTATAATTCATCCTATGATTATGATTACTAGTTTTTGATACAAGAATATGTTATTATTTTGAACTGTACAGTGCATCCAGAAAGTATTCACAGCGCATCACTTTTTCCACATTTTGTTATGTTACAGCCTTATTCCAAAATGGATTAAATTCATTTTTTTCCTCAGAATTCTGCACACAACACCCCATAATGACAATGTGAAAAAAGATTACTTGAGGTTTTTGCAAATTTATTAAAAATAAACAAACTGAGAAATCACATGTACATAAGTATTCACAGCCTTTGCTCAATACTTTGTCGACGCACCTTTGGCAGCAATTACAGCCTCAAGTCTTGTTGAATATGATGCCACAAGCTTGGCACACCTATCCTTGGCCAGTTTCGCCCATTCCTCTTTGCAGCACCTCTCAAGCTCCATCAGGTTGGATGGGAAGCTTCGGTGCACAGCCATTTTAAGATCTCTCCAGAGATGTTCAATCGGATTCAAGTCTGGGCTCTGGCTGGGCCACTCAAGGACATTCACAGAGTTGTCCTGAAGCCACTCCTTTGATATCTTGGCTGTGTGCTTAGTGTTGTTGTCCTGCTGAAAGATGAACCGTCGCCCCAGTCTGAGGTCAAGAGCACTTTGGAGCAGGTTTTCATCCAGGATGTCTCTGTACATTGCTGCAGTCATCTTTCCCTTTATCCTGACTAGTCTCCCAGTTCCTGCCACTGAAAAACATCCCCACAGCATGATGCTACCACCACCATGCTTCACTGTAGGGATGGTGCCAGGTTTCCTCCAAACGTGATGCCTGGCATTCACACCAAAGATTTCAATCTTTGTCTCATCAGACCAGAGAATATTCTTTCTCATGGTCTGAGAGTCCTTCAGGTGCCTTTTGGCAAACTCCAGGTGGGCTGCCATGTACCTTTTACTAAGGAGTGGCTTCTGTCGGGCCACTCTACCATACAGGCCTGATTGGTGGATTGCTGCAGAGATGGTTGTCCTTCTGGAAGGTTCTCCTCTCTCCACAGAGGACATCTGGAGCTCTGACAGAGTGAACATCGGGTTCTTGGTCACCTCCCTGACTAAGGCCCTTCTCGCTCAGTTTAGATGGCCGGCCAGCTCTAGCAAGAGTCCTGGTGGTTTTGAACTTCTTCCACTTACGGATTATGGAGGCCACTATGCTCATTGGGACCTTCAAAGCAGCAGAAATTTTTCTGTAACCTTCCCCAGATTTGTGCCTCGAGACAATCCTGTCTCGGAGGTCTACAGACAATTCCTTTGACTTCATGCTTGGTTTGTGCTCTGACATGAACTGTCAACTGTGGGACCTTATATAGACAGGTGTGTGCCTTTCCAAATCATGTCCAGTCAACTGAATTTACCACAGGTGGACTCCAATGAAGCTGCAGAAACATCTCAAGGATGATCAGGGGAAACAGGATGCACCTGAGCTCAATTTCGAGCTTCACGGCAAAGGCTGTGAATACTTATGTACATGTGCTTTCTCAATTTTTTTATTTTTAATAAATTTGCAAAAACCTCAACTAAACTTTTTTCACGTTGTCATTATGGGGTGTTGTGTGTAGAATTCTGAGGAAAAAAATGAATTTAATCCATTTTGGAATAAGGCTGTAACATAACAAAATGTGGAAAAAGTGATGTGCTGTGAATACTTTCCGGATGCACTGTAACTCTTTTAATCTCCTCTTTAATCAGCATCCTGCCGTGTCATGTCTTGTCACTGCTCATTTGCCAAACTCCTGCTCCGACCCATGGAATGAGAGTCACAGTCACTCATTTTACTTAATTGTATGAAGTTGCGGGGAGACATCCCAGAAAGCCCAGAGGCCTACTTGAGAAAAAACACAAAAACCAATGGCACCTCCTGTTGTGAATGACAACACCCAAAGTTTGTTTTCTCCAGGATTTTCCCCTTTTCTGTTGTCAACTGCCTAGAACTCCATTTTGATATATTTGGGGATATGTGATAGTGTGACCTTGGTTATATATAACTAGTAATGAGCAAACTCTGTGGAGTCCACTTCACCCTGACTTTGGCAAAATCACTTAAATGTTTGGGAATTTCATAGAACTCTGAAAAATGCACCAAAGTCAATGGGTAAGGAGAAACAGGGCTAGTTTTAAGTGGATTATAATGGCGCAATGGTGTTTTAAGTGTCCCTGAGGGCTAAGGAATTGTTTGCTAACTATGCTGGACTGATGAAATTTGACCTGTGAAGCAGCAATGCCAACCACTGCACCACCATGCTCTAAGCACCAAAATATGCAAACAGAGCAGTAATTATAAAGAAAGTACAATAAATGTTCACTTTAAATAAATCAAGGTAACATGCTGTCCCCTGTGTTTATGGATTGAATGGTGGGTGTCCCAGATGTCCACATGACCATCATCATCAAATTCTTCCATGTGAACCATGACAACTGAATTAGACCACCAATGTTACGTAAAATGCCCAGCGGGGGCTGGGCAGTCATTTGGCCTTGGAATCCTTGCAGGATTTTGATTTTTATCTCCACCCTAAATTAATTTTTTTTTCTGTCCTCCTAGTCATCCGACCTTACTTTTTTCTTTGTTACATGCTGTATAAAATTATTGCCTAATCTTGTTTATGTTTTATATATTAGCTTTCTTTTTATTTAACTTTGTAAAGCAGTTTGAGCTACATTGTTTGTATGAAAATGTGCTCTATAAATAAATGTTGTTATTGTATACTGTATATTGTGGCCACCAGGGGGCACACTAGTTCTCCAAACCCAACACAGACAGACACAAGGCACAAGTCCAGCACAGCACAGGCTTAGATAGATAGATAGATAGATAGATAGATAGATAGATAGATAGATAGATAGACAGATAGATAGATAGATAGATACTTTATTAATCCCAAGGGGAAATTCACAAAAAAAAGAGTGATCAATAAATAAAAATAGAAAAATAAAAGTAGAAAAATACACATACACATACAGTCATACACGGAGCTGCTGAAAAGGCTGCCACTCTCGGCGGCGCTGGAACTAACCAGAACTTTTATTCAGCTGTGAGAAACTCTTTCCAATAGTTACCCCCTGAACAGCACAGTTACAAAAATACAAAGCAGTACACAGCATTCTGTCTTCTTTCTCTCTGTCTCCCCTTTCCGACTCCACACCTCTTCCAGCAAGCTTCATCCCTCTTCTCTCAGACTCTGCACTCGGGAGTACTTCCAGTGGCCCATTAGTGTAGTCCAGAAGCATATCCAGGTGAGGCAGAAGCTTGACGAAGCATGGCTCCACAATCCCTGTAGCACCTCCTGGCGGCACCCATGGAGCCAAATAGAGCTTAGTTGTAGAACTCCACGTCCCATTGTGCCCTGTGTGATTCTGAGGCACCACTGCAACCCAGAGGCAGTGTTATCTAGCAGTCCAGGGGAGATAATGATCTGAGCATGCTCTCTCTCCCGGTCCTGGTCAGGCAAGGGCGATGGCTGTCCGCCGCAATATGTACCATTGCGTTCACAGATTTCCCCTCATGGGACACACATTGGCCATGAGACAAAACAGCGGTATGAGACTGTTATGGCTCTGAGTGCAGCTGCATGTCTTTATTGTTTCTAATTCTGTGCAAATGCTTTGCACTTTTGTGTTACATCAAAAAGAAAGAAACACCTTGTAAACAGTTATAAATATATTATTATTATTATTATTAATATTTAACAGGGTCTCATTCTGATTTGAGGAGAGGGGGGGCTCCTTTAAGGCTTGTTTTAACTGGTAAGCGCATCACATGACTATTTATGCATGGACAGTACATTAACCTTGTGATGTTGCATAAGAGACTGAGCTGGCGCACGAATTAGTGTTATATACTCATTCGCAGTACTCATAATATTCTAATGGTCAGCTAAGGTGCCCCTCAAATTAAAATTGAGCAAGTTTTTTTGTTTTCTTTCTAAATGCATATGGGTGCAAATCTGGCTGGGTAAGGATGTGGCATTTCACATGCCTGAAGCAGATCAGGAAGCAATCTTACAGTAAGCTTGTGTGAATGCCCTGCACATGGCTTCTACAGCTTTGTGATGTCATGCTGGCCTCGCCAAACATCTTGTGGGTTTTGTGGAAAAAAAATTAATCTAAGCTGAATTAAGAATTTCTTGGTGTCTCACATGTACGCATGGGAAGCAGCTAAAGGGCCTGAATGAGAGTAATTCTATGCAAGACCAGGGGGCAGCGGAGTGCACTAACTCTTTCTATCACTCCTCTGCAGACCAGTTACGGGAAATCCCACCTGGCCCCCAATGAGGTCACTTCCGGTCTGGGCCTCAAGGACGCCACTTCTGGTTCTGGCCCTATGGATGACGTCACTTCCTCTGCTCTCCCTTAAAGCTTCCACCTTTGTCCTAGCAAATCAGTTATGTTTAGGACTCCAGTCTGTACATATCTGTACCTTACTAATAATATCCATTTTTGCAGCCAGGAATAAAATGCGGGTGACTGCCCCAAACCTTTTTATGGCTCTTTTGTTGTGTTTATGACACTGGAAAATATTTGGAGGACAAGGTCAGCAGCAAACACACTATACTTGCTGCAAAAAGTAATTTATCAAATTCACCTGTCAACACTATACTTAACCAACAAGACTGATTTCTGTTTTACTATTTGTTTACCTTCCTGTGTGTGTTTATGTATGTACCTGTTGTACTTTATGTACATTATTGCTATTGCACTATATTTATGAAATCTATATAAGCAATATGAGTATGCCCTCTGTGAAGACTGTAATATACCAATAAATTACACTGAAAATTCACTTTATTTTCTGGCCACGGGATCTGGTTAGTAATGTTCAGTACTGATCAATTTTTATTTTAGCTTGCAAACCAAAAATGAACATGTACATTAATGATTATATATTATTTTTGAAAAAGAAAAAAGAAAAATTATTATACAGTACTGTGTACATACAGTGGATTCAGAAAGTATTCAGATCCTTTTACTTTCTGCACACGTTGTTGCAAATTTAATTTTACAGGTAAATGTATACAATTGCCAGTTTTGCCCAACAATCTAAATGCAATAACCTACAATGACAAAGTGAAACCAGGTTTTCAGAAAGGTCTGCAAATTTATTAAAAATGAAAAACTTGGTCATAGAAGCATTCAGACCCTTTGCCCTGGCACTTCAAATTGTGGTGAGGTGCATCTTCTTTTCTTTAATTCTCCTTGAGATGTTTCTAGAACATTATTGGAGTCCACCAGTGGCAAATTAAATTTAGTTTATGTCCCACAATTCAATCTGCATGGCAGAGCAAAAACCAAGCCATGAAGTCCAAGGAATTCTCTGTAGACCACTGTGATAAAATTGTGGTCGGGCACAGATCAGGACAAGTTCTAAAGCATCGAATGTACCCAGGAGCACACTGGCCTCAATAATTGCGAAATAAAAGAATGTGGAAGAAGTGGAACCACCAGGACTCTTCCTAGAATTGGCAGTCCAGCCAAACTGAGTACCTAGGGAAGATGGTCCTTGGTCATTCTAACAGAGCTTCGGATGTCCTCTACTGAAATGGCAGAACCTATCAAAAGGATGATCATCACAGCAACACTCCATCAATCAGGCATTTATGGAGACGACTCTTGAGTAAAAGGCACATGAAAGCCCACTTGAAGAACACGAGGGAAAACATTCTCTGGTCTGATGAGAAAAAACCTGAACTCCAAGCACTACTGTTTGTCTGGTGAAGAACAGGCTCTGCTCAAAACCTGCCTAATAGCATCCATACAGTGAAGCATGCTGATGGCAGCATTACGCTATGGGGGTGCTTCTTAGTGGCAGGAACAGGGATGAATTCAGTTAAATAGTGATGTCTTTGAAGAAAACCTACTCAAGAGTGCCTTAGATAGAGATGACATTTCATCTTTTGCACAGCAGTGACCTGAAGCATACAGTCTGGAGCGCCTTCAGGACAAGTCTCTATTTGTCCTTGAGTGGCCCAAGCATAACCCAGAATTAAAGCCCCATAGAACATCTGTGGAGAGACCCGAAGATGGCAGTTTAGAGACAAAGCTTGAGAGGATCTATTGGGAGTAATGGGATAAACTGCCCAAATCCAGGTGTGCAAAGCTTTGGTGCCTCTATAAAGTAATGAGTTAAGGGTCTGAATACTTACTGTAGCGTATATTAATGAGAGATTTCAGCTTTTGGTTTTTAATAAATTTGTAAGCCTTTTTGAAAACATGCTTGTACTTTGTCATTATGGGTTATTAAGTGTAGATTGATGGTAACAAATTGCAAATGCATCAATTTCAATTTAAATTAAATGAAATCTACAAACCAATAGATTGGTGAAGAATTGCAAGAACAGCAAGTGAAGAATTGTGAGTGCTGTCTGAATCCATGGTAAGAAATGACAGGCCCATTAACTTTTTATAAAATTGAACCTCAGAAGAATAATTTAATAAAAGAATTGCTTTTTAGTACAGGGTAAAATTGTATTAAACTTGTTAGCGATTGTTATAGTCACTTTTTTAAATGTTACAGTTTTTGTATTTTTTTTTTGTGGTGACATATGTGGGAACTTTTTTGCCACTTTTTTGTTTTTTTAGATTTGATGGACATTTTGTGTGTCTGGTAGCAATGGCACTGCATGCCGTGCTAGATATAGGATGCACATGTCATTTGGCTTGCAACATTGTGATGGCCACGACACTGGAATCATGTTAACCACATGCATTATGTCACCTTCTGAACCTTGTGAAAACCTAAAGAAGGCTCAAGCAAAATATATAAAAAAACAAATTCTATTTTGGCAGACTAATTTGGAAGTTTCCCTTTTTCTGCTCTTAATGGTCCTTTACAGCCTGTACTTATGAATGCTTGCTTTAAATATAAATAAATAAATAAATAAATGAATATTGAAATCGTCAGAAAAAAATTGAAATGCAGAGTTGGTGGTTTGGTTTTGCGGATATGCTCACCCCCTTTGTCTATTGGCGGCTAAGCGAGTTTCTCTCTCATTTGTCTGTCCTCGCCGGTTTCACTTTGGCGACAGAGTTGCTTTCTTTCAGTTTCATGCTGTAGCCTCGTACTTCTTTCTTCTTCTGACTTGTGAACTTGGGGCCTCTTTGAGCTTCATATTGTAGCCTCGCACTTCTGGGCCGCACAGACAGACACACACACTTCCACACCTAGACATTTATATATAAGATAAACTATATACAGTATGGGTGTGTTTGTGTGTTTAAGTAAATGTTTATATATTTGTATCTGTGTTTTGTAACCTTTAATTAATTTAATATACAGTATTGCCTATTTTTACATTCTGCTTCTTGTTGGTGGTGATGGTGGGGTGGATATGGTTTGGTTTTTGCTTAGTCCAAATAAATTTGCTCAGATTCTTGTTGGGTTTAGGCACTGTGGCAACTGTGGCAGCCAGTTCAGGGTTCTTTGAGTGGAAAATGCGTACTTGCTAATCGTGGAAAGAAAAAGTAACACCATGTTACACATTGACTAGTATATGCAAGGAGGAATTTCACCTTATTTTGACTGTGTGTGTGGCAATAATAACCCCATTAACCCATAATAATTCTCATTTTGTCTTGACATTTTAAATAGGGCTTGCTAACAATCACAAATTTTGTAATAGACACTTGCTTCAACTTTCTTATCCAAATTTAGAAACAAATGCGAATTTCCCCTTGGGAATAATAAAGTATCTATCTATCTATCTATCTATCTATCTATCTATCTATCTATCTATCTATCTATCTATCTATCTATCTATCTATCTATCTATCTATCTATCTATCTATCTAAATAGCAGGAGATGTTGCATAACAATAAACAAACATCGAAAGAAGCCAACCCAGCCTGAGCCAAGGGGAGTAAATATTTTAGAATAAACAAGTCATCAAAGAATGGGAGGACACAAAGGAACAAAATGAGACCTCCATAGCAAAATAAAAAAGTAACATCATTTAACAGAAATATAGTTGGGGTGGGGGTGGGGGGCTGCAGCAAATAGGGATTTAAAGAATTGAGCAGCAGTACTCCACGTTTCAATTGAATTGCTGGAGGCACCATTAATCCGTGATGCAGATAACTCAAGATGGATTAAATCATAAAAGGAAGACTGCCAATTGTCTACAGCAGCAGACTCAGGTGCCTTCCAGTGGGAGGCAGGAATGAATCTGGCTGCCAGAGCACCAAGGCAGAAAATTTTGTATTGAGAGAAAGATATAGAAAGTTCTAAAAATAGGAAAATTTGAGGCAAAGGAGGAATACAATTAAAAAAAAGAAAACAACTATAATAGGTGACATATATGAGACCAAAGGGAAAATACAGGACAGCAGCACAAGAACGTGGAGAAAAATGCCAGGCACACTAAGAGGGTCAGGGCTGAGGCCCACCAGATGACTTGTAGAGATCAGGATAAAGTCCATATAGGATTCTAAGTTGGGTACGATGGCACATGCAAGGTATGTATGCAGGGAAAAAACACACAGCTACTGTGCAACCAGAGAGCACAAAATAAAATAAAAATTGTACAAAAAATGCCCCTTGTCACCATTGCTTTTTGCAATTGCCATTGACCCACTGGCAATTCACTGTCGAAATGCTTATGAGATAAAGGGGATTAGAGAAGGACTGGAACAGAAAGTTTCTCTTTATGCAGATGATATGGTACTTTATATATCAGATCCACAAAATACTGTGCCTGCAGTCCTAACAGCACAGAATTTCAAATGATTTCTGGTCTCAGAATTCATTTGAATAAAAGCGCGCTCTTTCCAGTGAATTCTCAAGCATACAATATTAGATTGGACACCTTCCCTTTTATCATCGCAGATCAGTTTAAATACCTAGGGGTAAACATCACAAGTAAACATAAAGCTCTTTATCACTTTATCAACAAACTTTTGCTGTCTGTATGGAAAAAATTAAGCAAGACTTGCATAGGTGGTCAACCCTTCATCTCACTTTAGCTGGAAGAATTAACATTGTTAAGATGAATATCTTCCCAAGCTTCTGTTTTTATTTCAAAACATTCCAATGTACATCAATAGATCTTTTTTTAAGAAATTAGATTCAACCATAACCTCATTTATTTGGAATTCAAAACATCCACGTATCCAAAGGGCGACCCTACAAAGACCTAAGGCGAAAGGCGGAATGGCTCTACCTAATGTTTCAGTTTTATTACTGGCCAGCAAATATACAAGCTATAAAAACCTGGACATGGACACAAATAGATGAACAGACACAGGCTTGGTCCACAATAGAAATAAAATCCTGCAGCACGTCTTTATATTCCTTGCTTTGCACCCCAATAAATACAAGTTATCTCCAATACACTAATAACCCAATTGTGCTTCACTCACTCAGAATAACGAACCAATGTAGGAAGTATTTTAAGATAGAGAAGCTTTTATCTGTGGCTCCTCTGCACGAAAACCACCTTTTTTCACCCTCTCAAACGTACACAGTTTTTAATGTCTGGAAAACATACAGGATTAAATCACTTAGAAATCTGTACATAGACAATGTTTTTTGCATTCTATGAACAATTACACTCCTAATTTACCTTTCCAGCAACACATTTCTTTCACTACCTTCAAATTAGAAACTTTGTTAAACAGAACCTGCCCAATTGTCCTCACCTCCCACCTACCTCTATGCCAGAAAAAATATTGATCACTCTTGATAATATATAAAACCATTTTACAGTCTCTCCCTTTCAAAGATTCAAGAGTACAGTGGGAAAAGGATCTCTCACTCAATATCTCAGAAAAGGAGTAGACAGTAGCAATGCACAGAATTCACTCAAGCTCCATATGTGCAAAGCATAGAATTATTCAACTCAAAATGATATATCGAGCGCATCTCTCTCGTTTAAAATTGTCCAAAATGTTTCCAGGGGAAGATCCAACCTGTGAATGTTGCAATCAAGTTCCAGCCTCACTAGGCCACATGTTCTGTACCTGCACCAAATTAACATCATTCTGGACCAAAATCTTTAAATGCCTATCAGACAGCCTTGGTGTCACAATCCCTCCTAATCCACTAACAGCTGTGTTTGGTACACTCCCAGATGGGCTTAAAGTGGAGAAGGACAAACAAACTGTAATTGCCTTTACTACACTATTGGCACACAGACTTATCTTGCTCAACTGGAAGAATACTAACTCTCCTATTCTAAGTCAGTGGGTAACTGATGTTATATGCTATTTGAAATTGGAAAAAAATCAAATTC